>NC_080479.1:9705500-10022000 GCF_030265055.1 Doryrhamphus excisus | reverse complement strand
GTAGAACTGACCAACAATATTTCCTCTGTGATTCATTTTCCTCCCTTGAAGATGCCATACTCCAATAAATCACCAGCACATCAGCACCGCATCTCAAATAGACGCCGCTATTGTCCCCTTTTCTTGTGTTTAAACATCATTTCCACGATAATGTGGTGATACTGTGATGCAGTTGTTTTGGAGGAAAAGCTTCTGAAAATGGAGCCAAAAATAGCGTAAAATGAGGACTGAAAATAAAAATGATGAAAACAAAAAGGGAAGGGCATATCAACCCTAATTTGTGACCAAAACCCCCCTGAAAGTCATGTTACTTAATAATATGATGCTGCAAAACGCATTCATACTGGATATAATCTCTATGTAAATCAATGCCACACCTTTAAATAAACACCTCTATTAGGGACAGTAGAGGTATTATCATTTGTTATTTGTAGCAAAAAACAAACATGAAAGTTGTTATGTAATACTATGATCCTGCACAATGCTCTTACATTATACAGTATATAAACCTGCACCACACGTCAAATAAATGCCTCTATTGTCCCTTTAGGCAGCGTTGTTTTTTTGGATTTACACATGATTACTACGACACCTGGCACCTGTAAAGCTGTGATACTGGAGCAAAAAAATGCTGAAAATTGAACTCAAAATAATGAAAAAAATGAAAATTGGTTGGGTGTGGGTGTGGGGGAGGGGGGGTGTATGAGTTGATATTTGTGACAAAATTATTGGCGTTTGCACATCATTACTGCAACACCAGGCTACATTCCGGAGAAAGGCTGCTGGACATTGATCCAAAAAATCATGAAAATGGAAGAATGAAAATGAAAACTTCATCTACTATAAGCTAGTTACATGGTCTGCCTCCAGTTGCCATGGCGACCATTTGACTGTATACTATATGCCTTATGTATAATGGATGTACAGTGCACCAGAGCTGTATTGATCTCACCAAACTGCTGGCGAGAAAGCTGTTGTCTCCCAAGCATCATACGGCAAGAAAATGAGAAAACAATACTTTTTTTTTTTTTTTAAGTAGTAATAAGATGATAAACTAAATTTTTCAAACGTTAACAGAAATAAATTCAATTTATTTAAATTAATTTTTTTTTCAAAAAGGATGTATTTTATGATCATTTAAAATGTAACACATGAGAAGTACGATTTTGAAAAGGTGTAATTTCACATATTGCAAAAAGTTGCAATTTTATTCCAACAAATACCAAATATTACCACAAAAAGTCAACATTTTACTTTATTTTTACTTTATTTTTTTTCTTCATTTATTTTTTATGTATTGAGAATATTATAAGAAAAAGCCAATTTCCCACAAAATACATGCATAATGCAAAAAAACTAAAAAAAAAAAAAAAGGCAATATTATTAAATTAAACCCATCCAGGTTTTATGCTGCCGATTTCGATATGGATCATCCGTGAGTGCTATTGGCTGATAGCGACACCAATAACATGGATTAACTGTACATTTATTTAAGATGAGACTTAGTTAGACTGCTCAGGGGCGCCGTGAGACTATTCCACGGGCCCCTGGCAATTAGGTAAATATTAAAATATCTTCTGAAATAGAAATGAATGAAGCATAAATCTGTTCTGCTGGAGTTAAGCAGCCAAAACATGACCTCATCCCTGGTGGCTGGTGGAGTGTGATGCAATATTAACCATCTCAACATGAGCGCTGTACAGTATGCCGCCGGTCTCATCCCACGTCTGTTTGATTGGACTCGCGGCAAACAAACAGACTAGCAAATGAGGTGGGGGGGGCATGAAATCCTGCAAAAGGACCACCTCGGAGGTCGGGAGGTCTGGCTCATCGCCCGAGGCCACAGAGAGATGGTTTCATCTGCTCAACCAACACCGATGTAAGGCTAAAGCTGCTCCGTGTGGCGTCCAGTTGCTGAGGGATTACGCCACAAAAATCAGGAGGCCTATACTAACATAACACCCCCCTGACTTTTTATTGAGCTTTGTTTGTGCTATTTTTAGTTGCATGTTATCATGAGGACCACTTAGTGACGTGTGATGCTCGGGGAATTCATAAAGAGCCGTTCAATGGTGGAGAACGCGTGATGCCATCCTCCGCTGGACAGCACAGCAAGGCATTGATCCTTGTCCTCGCTTCTTTATTTATTTACTTCCACACTGATGATGGCATGCAGAGGCTTAAAGGTGCGGGGCCTGCACCGAGGATCGCTTTAAATGCCAAACATGCTCGGCTTAACAGGAGGCAAATGTCATTTGGAAGGTCAGTGTTTCACACCGTGGGGGGGAGGGGGGGCACTTTTAATACTCCTCGCAAAGGTGTCTTTGCACTTGAGCCAACTATTCATAAAGTGTTTACATTATTACAGCACCACTTCACCACCGATCCATGACACACATGACTTCTACAGCCATGTAGTACGCCTGGGTTTATGTCTTTTGATTTCATGGATAAGTTGTTGTTTCGGCGGTCCTTGAACGCACCACAGTCAATGAGGTCATGTGCGTAGGCAAGACATTTCCAGATAGTCACTATTGTATTTGTGTACATGCAATAAACATATTATATCTGAGACTAGACCATATAGGAACTCGTCCTGGGCTTCTCAAACCTGGACTGGATTCATCTACATGCCCTCCAAACATTCACAAATACAGTTTGATTTACAAAATATTTATTATGTTTTCAGCCTCTAGTCCATATTAGACCTGGTCCACTTCAAAAACCAATAGGTGTAGTCTTCTCAAACGTGGACAGGATTCATCTACATGCCCCCCAAACATTCATTAAAAACAGTTTGATTTACAAAATATTTATTATGTTTTCAGCCTCTAGTCCATATTAGACCCGGTCAACTTTAAAAACCACTGGTCCTAGTCTTCTCAAATCTGGACTTCAGTCATCTACATGCCCCCCAATCATTCATTAAAAACAGTTTGATTTACAAAATCTTTATTATGTTTGTTTTTAGCCTCTAGTCCATATTAGACCTGGTCCACTTTAAAAACCACTGGTCCTAGTCTTCTCAAATCTGGACTGGATTCATCTACATGCCCCCCAAACATTCATAAAAACAGTTTATGATTTACAAAACCTTTATTATGTTTGCTTTCAGCCTCTAGTCCACATTAGACCTGGTCCACTTCAAAAAACCAATAGGCGTAGTCTTCTCAAATCTGGACAGGATTAATCAAGAAACCCCAAATGTTCATAAAAACAGTTTATGTGTTTTCTATTTGTCAAAATGCAATAAAGGCACATTTAAAAAAATGTTTTCAGCCCGTATTAGACCTGGTCCGCTACTACTAGACCTAGACTAGTCAAATCTGGACTGGATGAATCTGCGATCCATTTGTGAAAACTACGGCTGTAATTTGAAAAGTCCATTAGCGTCACCGTAAGACAATACATGTCAGTGGAGAAGAGTCTTATCAAGAAGAGAAAATGTTTTTTATTGTTTTCAGGGTGAGTTACAAACCAACAGTGATAAAACGGCACATTTAAACTGTACACGAGTTCCCAAAGGTGACATGAATTGCACACAATGACAATGTATGTACATCGGGCGTGATGGGGCGTACACGTGGATGCTTCATAACGTCACTGCTGTTCCTTTGCATCCCCTCTAAACCTTCTACTATCTTTCTATCTTTACTTCTTCTACTTGATGATTTGCCTCAGCAGCTACTCTACGTACTAGCCTTGCTTATAATATCAGCGCTACTCTAAAAGCACACACAAACGCACCGTAAAGGAAAAACAATCGAGCGTTTTATCGAACACAATCGGGCATCGCGGCGCTCGTCTGCGTCGCCTCCTCTTTCAGTCGAAGCGTCGTCGTGATCGATTCCTGGCACTCCCAGTTTCCACTTAGCAGGCGAAACGCCGAGACCCTGGGTCACATGAACACTCACTTGCAAGGCACTTGGACATTGATCAGGGCGGCCCGTCGGCACATTAAGAGCCTGACACTTCATTACGGAACAAAAAGGCACCCTGATCATAATTAAGAGGGAGTGCACGCTGCACAATGAAAGCATTGTATTGGACTGAGGTGTATCGCATGTGCTAATGGTAGATTGTTGGCTACGTCCCGGCTCTATTCAGAGGGAAGTCGCCTCATTAGCTGTGGGAATTAAGGGACACCACATATTTTAAATGGATTTCCAAATAGAGCATGCATACTATAGTTGAATGGGCTTTTATATCATTTACTGTAGGTGGATTTACCGTGGGTGTGTCCATGTAGGTCTGATTCGCCAAGGGGGATTTTTCCTTCTACAATGAGTGTGTTGCTGCATTTTGTTTTTCACTGTGGGGGTTTACTCGATTTGGATTTGCTGCGGGTGTGTTTTTTTTTTTTTTTTTTTACTGTGGGTGTGTTGATGTAGGTTTGATTTAACACAATATTGCTGTGTTTACAGTGTGTTGCCGTGGTGCTGGATTACCATAGGTGTTTCAGTGGAGTTTTACCGTGGGTGATTTAAAAAAAAAAAAAAAAAAGTATTTTTAGAGTACCGCATGATTTTAATTCACTGTGGGTTGATTTAACCATAGGTTTGGTTTCATTTATCATGAGTGTGTTGCTGTCTTTCTGATTATTTACCATGGGTGTGTCACTCTAATTTTGATTTACTGTGGCGTGTTGATTTAAGGGTTAAAAAAATATATTTACCACAAATGTGTTGCTGTAGTTCTGATTTACCATGGGTTTTTTATATTTACCGTGGGGGTATTGCTGTCATTTTGATTGACTGCGGGTGTTTTTTTTTTTTTATTTTATTTACTGTGGGTGTGTTGCTGTAGGTTTGATTTAACACAATATTGCTGTGTTTACAGTGTGTTGCCGTGGTGCTGGATTACCATAGGTGTTTCAGTGGAGTTTTACCGTGGGTGATTTAAAAAAAAAAAAAAAAAAGTATTTTTAAAGTACCGCATGATTTTAATTCACTGTGGGTTGATTTAACCACAGGTTTGGTTTCATTTATCATGAGTGTGTTGCTGTCTTTCCGATTATTTACCATGGGTGTGTCACTCTAATTTTGATTTACTGTGGAGTGTTGATTAAAGTGTTGATTTAAGGGTTTAAAAAAATATTTCCTCAAATGTGTTGCTGTAGTTCTGATTTACCATGGGTGTTTTTTTTATTTACTGTGGGGGTATTGCTGTCATTTTGATTGACTGCGGGTGTTTTTTTTTTTTGTACTGTCTGCTACTGTCTACTGTGTGTTAACTTTGGATTTTGATTTACCACAGGGCCTTGTTTTCATTTCCCATGGGTGTGTTGCTGCGGTTTTGATTTACTCCGGGTGATTTTATAGTTCCATTGTGTGCTATAGTCTTATATATCATGTCTATAGTAATTAGGATTTACTATTGGTGTGTTTTTTTTGTCACCCCATGTGTGTTGTTGTAGTTTGGATTTACCATGGGTGTTTTTATTGTTACCTTGTGGGTTTACTAAACATGTCTTCAGAAGTTCCCTCGTGTGTTGTAGTTTAAAAGTTGGCATGGGTGTTTTTTTATTTTTTTATTTACTGCGGGTGTGTCGCTGTGTGTACTTTATAGTTTGCTTTGAACGCTTCTGATTGGTGCTGAGAAATGTCTGACATCGTATGAGAAATGTCCACCTAAGCCCAAAGTGGGCCCAGGTTAGAAGTACAAGTACAAGGTAGTTGGGTCCAGTAGCTGCTTGGTCGCCTCCGCGGTTCATCAAAGAATCCCAGTTTACTTTACCAACCAGGACTAGTCGGCTCCAGATAACATTGTTATTTGAAGTCACTTCAGAGAGAGACAGTCAGCCCCCCCCCCCCTCAAGGAGGTGGCGGGGGCCAGGAGCATGTAAGCGTGGGGTCGATTGTTATTGTCTGAGCCTCTGCCCGAGGTCTCCGGCGAGATTCGCTTCCTCTAATGGAAAAGCATTGTCTGCCAGCCAGGACATAACACGCCGCGACGGAGTACGGCCGGGCTTTGTGGACTTGTACTGTAAGCCCCCCCGTCCCTGCTGAAAGCTATTCTGGATTTGTAACAGCCACCCGAGTCGCTTCTCATTAAGAGGTACAAGTGGAATGCAGATGGGTGGGGCTTTGGAACGCCTCCGTCATGTGTACGGAATTCTGGGGAAGAAGTAGCTGCCTTTTTTTAGCCACAATGGGACAAGAAGCCAAGGCACTTATTTCTTGATGATGGTGGCTGTAATGAGCTCGCTGTCACTCCTGTTTGCATATAAAGCATCACTTATTTAGCTTTCTTAGCTAATAAGTGTCAAGTGATGTCTCACGGAGGAGGAAGATGACGACTCCTCCCTCTTAATGAAAAGCAGCGCAGGTTCACAGTCAGTTCAGAGCACTCCTGCGTGGACGTCAAACGTATACAAGGAAATGTGAGGGAAATATTCTCTGACTGATCATCTCCAGAGAGCGAGGAGAGGAACTCCATTTGGCTCACGGCTTTTCTCCCTCTCGGTCTCCACCCCTTCTCGCCTTCTCAGCAGACGTGCCAAACATGTTTTATTATTTTTTTTTATTGCCTTCACTTCCCCTGCAGGATTCACCCGTGAATGTTAGTCCAACACTCTTGCCAATAGGGAGATTTCTTTGGGAGCCTTTTGGGGGTTTTCTTTTGTGCGGTTTATCACATCTGTAGGGGGGAAAAGAAACAATATGAGCCACGATAAAGTCAAACAGAAGCAATCTATCGTTCTTTTATTGTGATACTCAGCCTGCGTTAATACCACGACCACAATTCACGGAATATCATGCAGACAGATGAACTCACAGGAGGAGGATGGATTATAATATAATATCAGCTGATACTGATACCGATATGTGCAACATGACATATAGTCTGTAGTACAGATGTATATATCGCTTTTCAATAATTACAGTATTTTCTGGAGTATAAGTCGCACAATGCCAAAAATGCATAATTAGGTAGGAAAAAAACATACATAGGTCACATTTTTTGTGGGTAATTTATTTTAACTACTTGACCAAAACAGACATTACGTCCTCTTGGAAGGCAAGTTCTAACAATAAAAGAATAGAGAACAGGCTGAATAAGAGATGCTAACACAATGCTTATTCAGCTACACAAAAAATAAACATGAACAGAAAAGTTTTCCAGTGTTTATGTAACATAAACAGTTTTTTTTATTTATAAGTCGCTCTGGAGTATAAGTCGCAGGAACAGCCAACCTATGAAAAAAAAGTGCGACTTAGAGT
Source organism: Doryrhamphus excisus (assembly GCF_030265055.1). Taxonomy (NCBI): domain Eukaryota; kingdom Metazoa; phylum Chordata; class Actinopteri; order Syngnathiformes; family Syngnathidae; genus Doryrhamphus; species Doryrhamphus excisus. Next base: position 10,014,777 of record NC_080479.1, on the reverse strand, counting down.
CCGGAAAATACTGTATTTGTACCAATAATTATCAGACATCCCTAATTAAAATATATAAATATTATGAGAATTATGTAAGATAATGAGATATTTTATTATAATTTTTATGACTATAATAATAATAATTCACTCAAATTCACTTGTGATATTTTAAGAAATGAATGGCAATGAAGCTTTACAAATCACGTATCTTAAGTAATGTTAATTACAAGTCACAGGAACAGCCAACCTATGAAAAAAAAGTGCAACTTATAGTCCGGAAAATACGATATATGTTTTGTTTATGTTAATGAGTAATAAGAAATGATCTATATTTCTTTTTGGGAAACTAGCACCTACTGGCAACATTTTGGTCATCGCCGTCGGCGTGTTGACCATCCTATCATACAACAATCTGATGCAGTTCAATTCCACAGAAGAGAAGACGCTATCACATCCAAACTTTCAACTGCTTTTAGTTTGTTATTCAATTCCAATACCAATACGACAGGATACGACAATGAAGCTTTACAAATCGTCACTGATAAGTTGAGTTTGCGTCCACGATGGAGAATCCCACGTACCTTAAGTACCAGTGAGATGATGGATGGTCCAGGCGGACTGGCCCCCAACCTAAAGTGGAATATAAACAATACTATGAGTGATAAACTATGAGTCACTAATTATCAGCAGCAAATATAGAACATCTTTCATGATTGGCGTATAGGATATTTATGTCCTTAAACAGTTCATGCTATTTATCACATTGTTTACTTTTTTTTGTTAAATATATCTAATTATTGTCATCTTAACGGCCTAAACAGACAGGAAAACATGTTACACTTAAGTTTAGAGAGCGTTTATGTGCAGCTCCGTTCGGGGAGGAGTTAATCTGGGTCAGTTTGTTTACCTTGTGGGACGGAGGCGGTCTTTTTAAACAGCTACTGCTGCTGTCCTCCCTCTGCTGAGGTCAGCTGGGGGTCATTTAGAGTCTCTTTAATGGACGGGGGGAAAGGAGGGGGGGGGGGTCTTTAAATGCGGGCCAAAAAATAGAAGAGAGAGCAATTCCCACCCGTCGGAGGGTGCGGAGGAGGCCTTCATGCAGCGCTACGAGGCACGTCTGTCGGGGTAAACACTCACAAAGTTAATGCGTGTTTACGGATGATGATGCTCCGTGTGATGGACAGCAAATTATACGAACAAACAGAGAGGAGGTGCGGCCGGGGAGGCTAAAGCCTGCCCACAAAGTGCATCACATACAAGGTCACCACAGCCAACTCCATTTAGTTTAAATTAAAAGTTTGCTTTTAACGAGTCAATGATTACTCTCTCTCTCACAAGGAGCTGTTGGGTTTTTTTTCCAAATGTTTATTCAGCATCCACAAGAGGGAAATATTAAAGGGCTTATATAAGTCCGGCATATTCACAAGCATTTCATCAGAAGTAGGTTCGACAAATAAAAAAAAAAAAAAAAAAAAAAAAGTTGGGATGTCACAAGTGATATTTAAACGCCAAAAAAAAAAAAGACAAAAAGCATGTTGTGTGTTTTGCAGGTTTGCTTTTTAAGTTCCCTATTTATGGCCGTATTAAAGGAGATGTTTATAAGCACAACCATTACATCCACATTGTACGCCATGCTTCCATAAGCCCTTTAACACTAATACAAAAAGGAGGAGACAGCAATACAATATGTATACAGTTCTTCTTGTTTACTTTACAGGGGACACACTTTCCACCCAGTACTCCTTCTGGAAAGAAAACAAAGATATCTACATCCTAGAACGAAGCCATTACATCTTTAGTGAGATATTAAGGGAGATACATGAAATTGTACCGGCAACTGTGGAGAAGCATTGTATCTCCTCATTGATACAAACACGGCTGGCGATTGGAGTAGCCAGCGGGGGTGGGGTTTTATCACCAGGAAGAAGGGTTAGCATGAGGCCCACAGTGAAAAGAACACTATATTACGAGAATCAAGTTGGGTGGAATAAAGTCCGAAAATTATGACAATGAAGTTAGCGTTGAAGAGTTCCTCGAGTAATTTGACTACTCATAATATGATGACAATGAAGTTTGAGACATTTGTCATTAAATTACAACTTTATTGACATTATATTATGAAATAATATATATTTATAGGCGGTCATTCCTCATCATCGCAATTAATTGGTACTAGGTACCAAACCCGTGGTAACTGAATTCAATAGTAATAAACTGAATATTTTCATAGTTGGAGCATAGAAAACCTGTTTATGACTTTCTAAATACAGCCTTTACCGTTATTAGAGCCCTGTAGACACAAAATAACACCCCTATAGTCACCTTTACACTCCTTATTCGTCTTTGACAGCATATTGCCACTAATGCGCAGGGTACGGGATCACTGCAGGGACAAAAAAATGATGTTGCTATTTTGGGGAAAAAAATGTCCCATTATTATTAGAATCAAGTTGTAATTTTAGTACATTCAGTAAGTACATTTAGGCCACTAAAACAATATTATTTGAATTTTATGAGGAAAAGTCATAATGATAATAAAATTGCAGGGGACAAAAAAAATTGATTTTGCGAGAAAAACTCAATAAAAAATTTGAGTAAAAGTAATTTTTCGAGAATAAAATTGCAGGCCACTAAAACAGTTTTATTTGAATTTTACGAGGAAAAGTCAGAATGATAATAAAATTGCAGGGGACAAAAAAATATTTGTTTTTCCGAGAAAAACTCAATAAAAAAATTAGAGTAAAAGTAATTTTTCGAGAATAAAGTTGCAGGCCACTAAAACAGTATTATTTGAATTTTACGTGGAAAAGTCATAATGATAATAAAATTGCAGCGGACAAAATTTTTTTTATTTTCTGAGAAAAACTCAATTAAAAATTTCAGTAAAAGTAATTTTTCGACAATAAAGTTGCAGTTTTGTACGGAAAAATAATTTTATGATAAAAATACAGAGAGAATAAATTCCTAATTTTATGAGACAAAAAAAATGCTGGTTAGTATAGCAGTCAGAATTTTACGAGGAAAAACTCCTCCGATAAAGTCAGCCATGTTGACCCCAATTCTTGTATTAGCTTTTTAGCTAAAATAGGACCCTTTATAGTGGCGATTATTTCTCGTAATATATATGAATTCTTTTCAGTGGAGCTTTGTAGAGGAGGGGGATGGGGTTGTCACTTTTTAAACCATTCATTCCAAGTCCTTCTATAGCTTTTTTCTTTTTTTTTTTTTGTTTTTTTTTAGGGGTTATTTTGCAGGTTACGGTTTCATATCTAAAAACATCCATAAAAAACTCCATTACTTGGCTTGTACCATCCAGGGGGACACAGTTCATCAGTATCTGGAGTAGGGCTGCTCTCTGTACACTCCCTTGGTCGTCCTCGCCGACGGCGCCTTGCCGCGACCGTTCACCCACTCTTCTTGACCTGATTAGGTGGGAGGGGAGGATGGCAAAGTTGTTAAAACATTCACGACCCGACGGACGTCTCTCAAACTTGTGGTAACCGCAACGACAGCGAGGGAATACCTGGAAGGTTTTGTGTGAGATAATTGAAGCGGATGATGAAACGTGGAGTTGAAAAAAGGCCCGTTTAGAGGCTCCTAGCTGAAAGGTCACCATTACCATTAGCCGCCATCAGCCTCTGGTTCTGTCAGTGGGAAAGTGCCGCTATCGATGGCACCTTTTGTCTGATCTGCAGCCAGTGTTGAGACTTCCCTGGAGCTGCGGCTCACAAAGCCCTTGTATCTTTTTTTTTTCCCCCTCCTCTTCTGTGTACAAGCTGTTGGCAGCACAGCCGATACTCCTTAATTAAACCTGTCACCCTTTTCGCCGAGTGTCACTTTGAAGAAATACACCATTTTAACCTTGTGTTTTGAAACCAAGGAGAAGCATCCGCATCCTTGCTGTTATCTCCTCCTTTGGAGCCGTCGCCCTTTGGGTGACTCGTACAGTTAAAAAAAAAAAAAAAAAAGAACTTGGCAGGTTTATTTTATGTGGCGCTACGCAAAATTCTAATGAGCTAAACGCGCTTGCTTCTTTTGCTTACGGAGGCAGAAAAGTTAAGCTGAAGTTTTGTTGTTGTGACTTGTGGAGAGTAAACACAAATATCCTCAAAATGGAACCACCGAATGTTTCTCATCATGCCAAGAAGAGTTCACAAACAATGCCCCGCTAGTTACTATGCTAACAATGGAGCAAATGATAACAATGGCTAATAAACATAAACATAATTACTGTTATTTACTGCTTTTAGCTGTGAAAAAAACAAAGTATCTTCAAGAGGATTCAATATAAACATAGTTGAATTTTATGACTTTATAAATTTTTAAATAAAGTATTAGAGCCCTGTAGACATGAAACAACACCCCTATAGTCACCTTTACATTCCTGTTGTTCTTTGTTTACACCACACAGCACAACATGAAAGGAAATGTGTGTAGGTCACTCATAAATAAAATAAAATGAGGCATATGTCATTTATTTTTAATAAAAAAACTCACCGTACGACTCGTACGATTCTCCGCTGTGTCCGTATTCATAGTAGTCATCTGAGCTGAAAAGTTAAAAAGAACAAGTTATCATGACCATTCATCTCCCTCTCAAACACAAACAACCACTCAGGCCTTGAACGCAGCACAGACGGTTTTTGCATGTGAAAGTTAAAAAAGAGGAGCATTAAGCAGCATTCAGGAACACGTGGTTCGCCAAAGATAGATCTGCGCTTCTACGCGGCTGAATATGGAGACGGAGACGAGAGGTGGCGTCCTTAATGACAAACAAAAAGATGTGGCGAGGCCAGTTGAGATGCCGACGGAGCCATCGCTATCGTTCAGCACCGGCGCTATCATTCGGGAGGCAATTCATCATAAGGCTGCCACTGAGTCGACACCAGCCGTCACAGCTGGGTCCTCGTCGGCTGTCTCTCTGTCATCCGGTGTGTGTGTGTGTGTGAGTGTGTGTGCGCGCGACAGAGCCCGCCTCGACTGCAGCGTGGATTAGAGGGCTGAAAGCACCTGAAACCTCCACGCAGAGCGGCCGCTCGGGGCACGGAGGTGACAGATTGGAAGTAACGAATAACAGTTTATTTTAAACTTGGTGTGACTGGAGTGGAGCAGCTTGTGCAGGAAGAAGATTGCTCCTATTTTTGTTTTTTCGGGAAGCTCGAACTCCGTTTGCGGCAGAACATTTCAATTTTAGAGGACATTATAGTGTAGAAGTATATGTACACGCCAGTTGGCTGTACACCACAACAACACTCTATTTTAGTTCATCTAAAAGGAGAAGGAAACATATTTAAATAAATACCTATAGTTGTTTTTTAATTTATAATTTTACATGAAACATGAATATTTTTGGAATATGTATGACATTTTATTTAAATAAATAATATTCAATGAAATATGAAAATACTCATTTTTTGTTTGTGTCACACATTAAATTGCAAAGTAATTGCCAATGAGTTTCTTGTATTATTTACTTCATTTTCCCTGAAACAGACAAACTTATTTGAGTGATTGGCTGGCGGCCAAGAAGCTGGGATAGGCTCCAGCACCCCCCGCGACCCTCGTGAGGAAAAAGCAGTAGAAAATGAATGAATGAATGAATTATAATGTAGAAGTATTTGTACATGCCAGTTGGCTGTACACCACAACAACACTCTATTTTAGTTCATCTAAAAGGAGAAGAAAACATATTTAAATACATAAAGTTGTTTTTTAATGTATAATTTTACATAAAACATGAATATTTTTGGAATATTTATTACATTTTATTTAAATAAATAATATTCAATGAAATATGAAAATACTCATTTTTTGTTTGTGTCACACATTAAATTGCAAAGTAATTGCCAATGAATTGTTGTATTATTTACTTCATTTCCCTGAAACAGACAAACTTATTTGAGTGATTGGCTGGCGGCCAAGAAGCTGGGATAGGCTCTAGCATACTCGTGAACGTGGCATAGAAAATGAATGGATGGAACAGGAGAAAAAAAAAACTTAGATAAATAGATTTTTGTATTCAACCACTTGTTGCTAGGCAGAATAACCGAAGCACCGTCGAATGGCAACATTGCAAGCCAGACGCGTGAATGGCAAAGCAACAGGCAACAACAGGAAGTGAGTTCAGCTCTATAAAATAAGGACTAATAGATAACTACTACCGTAATGACCGCATTTACAGGGGCTAGTTGTGCATCATATTTTGTGGGGGGGTTCCACATCTGATTGACTGCTGTGCCGCGTATACAAAATACATGGCAAAGTGCATCATTGCAACCGTCCTTACACCTCACAGCCTTGAGAGTGGCTCTTAACCGCGAGTGACATCAATGTTTTATTGTTTTTTTTGTCCTGAAAGAATCCTTACAAGACAATGAGGTCATTGGAGGATGGATGGGGGGGGGCTAAATAAGGTTTAGCATACATTTTTGCCATAAAAATCAGTCAGTCCGATGATGCAGATTATCAGCATTCAAAAAGAGGCCCATTTTATGTGTCGGGTTTTCCTGCATGCATCCTTTCCAACTAAAAACAGCAACGCTCACGCGGAGGCATCCTTACATGTTTGGAGGCTGGCAGCTTTTTTGATCTTGATTTATTTTAAGCATCGTTCCTCGTCAGTTGCGCTAAAAAAAAAAATAGAAGTGGCACTACAGGCGTTCTGTGAGCAGTGAGACACCTCCGCTACCTAGCAGCATTCTATCAATGAAAGTTAAGTTGCAGATGTACGGCACACTAAACTACACTCACTTGCACTTTATGACATCCAATGCTGGGAGTGATCAATTCTGATTTTACAAAGATAATCATGCTCAGTTTGGATCTATTAAATGAACAATAAGTCTGTTTTGTTGGTGGTGGTAAAAAAAACAAAACAAAAAAATTTGATTTTGTTGGTGGTGCATGCTAGCAATGCTAACATGCGAACATTAGCATGCAAACACATGGCATAATAGTGCAGAGTGTTCATATATGTGTCTAGCTATAGAAATGGCTAAACATGCTACTATGCCAATGTTATGCTGGCAATGCCAACGTGTTTAACGTTACGTGTTTAACGTTAGTATGCTAACATCGACCATGATAGTGAAGTATTTAAATAATGTCAACCTATGAAAATGGCTAAAAATGCTACTAAGCCAATGTTATCATGCTGGCAATGCCAGCGTGTTTAACGTTAGCATGCTAACATCAACCATGATAGTAAAGTCTTTAAATAATGTCTGAAATGGCTAAAAATGCTACTATGCCAGTGTTATCATGCTGGCAATGCTGACGTGCTATGGTTAGCATGCTAACATCGACCAAGATAGTGAAGTCTTTAAATAAAGTCAACCTATGAAAATGGCTAAAAATGCTACTATGCCAATGTTATCATGCTCGCAATGCTAACGTGCTAAGGTTAGCATTCTAACATCGACCAAGATAGTGAAGTCTTTAAATAAAGTCAACCTATGAAAATGGCTAAAAATGCTACTATGCCAATGTTAACATGCTAGCAATGCTAACACCTATCATGATAGTGCTAAGTGTTAATATACTATGTGTCTACCTATGAAAAAGCTAAAAATACTAGTAATGCTAACATTAGCATGCTAACACCTAGCATGAAAAAAAAACAAAAGAGAAAAGAATGCACTACAAGCCGACCAATCACAGCCTTTATGATCTGCGTCAAACTATGTGGGAGTGTTTGGAGGGGGTGGAGCCAGTGTAGTGTACCCTGGTGGGTTAACCCTGCAAAGACGTTTTGTTTTATGGCAGCCATGTTTTTTTTAACAAATCTTGCTGCAATATTACAAGCCTATGCTCATCAGTGGGTGTACCGAATTTTGTGGTGATTCTGCAACCCCCCCCCAAAAAAAAATTCCAGTGGGTGTTGTGCAGAGCGCATCCAACTTTGGTGATGTAACTAGTTTATTGGTTAAGTTGTCCTAGTTAGCCACTCCTAGTTGTCCATCCCTCGGGTGCCGTCGCAGGTGTAAATGCACGTTGGTGTTTGGAAATAGGTCAGCTTTCCATTTGGCATTCATTAGCAGAAGGCCGTCGCTGCTTTTTGTCCTCCGCATCGTAGGAAAAGCTGTCAAGGTGACGCCGTGATGCGGACCAGGAGACACCACGACACCAAACAGTATGTGATCCCATGCCTACTTTCCCTCAGGAGACGGGGGGAAAAAAATCCTGGCCTCTGTAATGCATCTGTCATCTGTGTAAATGCCTCATCCCGAGCCCTGATGTTGCCGTTAGGGCCAAACAGATGGGGGTGTTAAAAATGAATGATGTAGTACACGTCCCAAGTGGACTGTGTTGTCTTACGCCACCATTACTCTGGCGGGGCCTTGTGATGAGTCTGAAGAGACCTCACAGGACATTAAGAGGCTGCAGAGCTAATAAAGTCTGCATGTCTTCATTCAGTTTGTCCTGCTCTCGGGCTTCATAACAGAGAAATTCTAAATGCTTGGTTGGAGATGACCACAATGTATTCCACAGATGCCTTCTAGTTGGTCGTGAAGTCTTTTCACCAAAATTTCATTTTGGTGAAAATACAATAGTGTAGCCTGAGGCACATTGTAAAAATTCAACAAGAAAACTACAAAACAAAACAGCAAAAATAGAAAATAATGTACAAAAACTAAGTTAAAAATTAAATATATTATAATATAAATTTATATTATATTATTGAATTATTATTATCTATGAATTTTAAATGTACTGTTTTAGGAAAAGGTAATTTAGAAGATGATATGTAGTGTAATATCTGACGTTGTGTGCGCCTTTAAGCGGCGGGGCTAGCATGTGTTAGCATGGCTTGCAATGTGGAGAGGTGTAGCTGCATGAATGTTCACTCATGCATGCCCCCCCCCCCCCCCCCCCAGTAGTGAGTCTATGTAATGTCTTATCTATATCTAAGATGTTTTTATTTTATTTAACAATACACGTGTAAAAGAGTCTAGAGGGGTCTAAAATCTAAAAAAAACACATATTTGCAAGGTTTTCCTTATTGCGTCGCATCTGGAACCAATTAACCTTTTCCTCAATGAACCGTGGCTCTATATCTATTATCTTATATCTAAGATGTTTTTTATTTTATTTAACAATACAAGTGTAAAAGAGACTATAGGGGTGTTATTTCATGTCTAGAGGGGTCTAAAATCTTCTTTAAAAAAACACATATTTGCAAGGTTTTCCTTATTGCGTCGGGTCTGGAACCAATTAACCTTTTCCTCAATGGACCGCGGCTCTTTATTATCTTATCTATATCTAAGATGTTTTTATTTTATTTAACAATACAAGTGTAAAAGAGACTATAGGGGTGTTATTTCATGTCTAGAGGGGTCTAAAATCTTCTTTAAAAAAACACATATTTGCAAGGTTTTCCTTATTGCGTCGGGTCTGGAACCAATTAACCTTTTCCTCAATGGACCGCGGCTCTTTATTATCTTATCTATATCTAAGATGTTTTTATTTTATTTAACAATACAAGTGTAAAAGAGACTATAGGGGTGTTATTTCATGTCTAGAGGGGTCTAAAATCTTCTAAAAAAAAAAAAAATGGATCCCCCATGCCTGCAGCACTCATGCATCCCCAAAACACGATGTGTCCACCATGGCGGTGGACAGGGGGTCTCTCAGCCAGCTAGCTGACTATATTTCTATGCATGCTGACCACTCTAAAGTGCATGCAAGTTTATTTGTATGCATTTCATTCCGGTATTAAAAATATTTTCTGAAAGGTGGTGGGGGGGGGGAATACAGTATGTCCCTGCTGGACAAAAAGGGCTACTCTCCAGATGGGAGACAATTAACAGTGTTTCCACACAACTTGTATCTCTACAATACAGTACATCTCCTCCAGCCAAGTGTTTGACTGCCGGCTTGTTGCGCATTGTATCTGTGCAACATTTGTCCACTTCAACACAAATTGGCCCCCCGAAAGCAGACCGCTTGCAGTGTTGTGTGCAAAAAAGCCAGCGGAGCGACGAGGGAGTGTGGACTCTAAAGCACAATAGTAGTCTAGTAATGGGGTGTTTTGTTACCACCACCAAAATGTTAGTGCAGCATTTTTTGTTGTTGTGTTTTTTTTCCCAACTTTTCACTGGTCACTTTAAAATCCCCCCCCCAAATAATAATAATATGGTAGGCATTTTTCTTCTGCTAAAGCCCAGTTTTATGAAAAGACCATATTTCCCGGGGTGACACGCTTGTGTGATGCTCCTTTTTTTGTGCAATCACGCCTTTCATTCTCTTCTGGCGCCCGGTGCAAAGGAAAGTGCTGAGTACAAATGGCCCACACTGACCCTTCTGATTACACCAGCCCGCTAGTGATTTTTGCAGACAACAATACAAAAGAAAACATCTGACGAGAGAAAACAGCATGTCGTCGAAGGCCTGAATGAAGCTCACACACATTTAAATGTCAAACTTCCCCTATGGATGCGCTGATTGCTTATTGTGGGGGCTGATTGCAAAGCTAACACTATAAGGCAGCCCCCCCCCCCCCCCCCCCCCCCCCCTTCGTCCAAGCTGTCTTCCTGCATCTTTTTAGGAGAAACATTACTACTCTCCATTTGACATATCCAGGGAAAGCTAGTATAGAAGGAGCAATATGTTGACTTGGCCCCACCCCCTCTTAGAAGCGGTCAAATTCCCTCAGCAGCGCCTGTCACTCTTCTTGATGAGCTGTCTACTTTCAAAACAGCATCAAGGCGCACTGCAGCCCTGCAGGTGTCTGAGTCTGTCAGCTCGGCACGGCCAATCGGCTAAAATTATAGAGCCCAAAAAAAAAATGGTGTCGACTAAATGGTTCTTCCGTGAAAAGGAAGGAGATCACAAACCGAGGCGTCCTGCCTGGACTCTGTTTTTACATGTTCGGTTTGAAATGTGTGAAGCCAGGGCTGCAATTATGGTTCTTTCTCATAGTGGATTAATGGAGTCATCGCTTAGTGTGGCCGAAGGCACATTGTAAAAATTCAAAAGAAAACTACAAAACAAAACTGCAAAAATGTTTAAATCTGTCAAAATAAGAGAATCTATGAGAAAAAAGTTTCTTAACGAGAAAAAGTAATACTTTGATTTGCAGTGCTATTCAAATGTCCAGATGCAATCTGTAGCTTGTCCAAAAAACACACAATACACACAATACCTAGCCCATAAATAGAATTCCCACCGCAAGACATGCTGGGTAGCTTGTGGTACTCTTTCTCCCAACATTGTTGTCCATGTTTGTCGCATTTTTGCTTGATTGTGAGGTATGTTGAAGCTGTTGGACAAGTAAACGAGGAGCTAACATATTGTTCATAGTTCATATTACTGTTGCAACTGGACTACCCAGCATGCCTTGCGGGCATTTTGAATTAACAGTTTGAAGCTATGGGTTAGTTGTTGATTCATGTGATGTGTTGAGTGTCGTTCTGCTTGGTGCCGCCTGTGCATACATGCCCCCCGCACCTCCCAAAAAACGTTTTTTTTCCATAATAACAATCAAAAAATCAGTTTTCCATAATACTATGTCAACACTGCACGTCTAGCTATTTGCTGGAGTGCTGCATCCTGGCCACAGAGTCGTTAGTGTTAGCATGAAATCCCAATTTTGCATGTTGTGGTTATTAGAACATGCTCACTGACATTCCTGCTACTATTTTGGCATCCGACCAATAAGACATGACGGTGTTTGGTGACAAGAAAACCAGAGGAAGTGTAAACTGTAATCTGTTAGCATCCTCATTTGTGCATCGTGTCAATATTTACACTTGCTCCCAAAGTCATGATGTACATATATACGTATCACTATATACTATGGTACCCATTATGTCATTGGATGCTCATATCACCTCCTACTTTGGTACGAGGTACATTATTAAAAAAAAAAACCTTAAACTGTATTATGGAAAGCAGGAAGTGAACAAATGTAACAGTTACTGATTGTAAAAGTACCAGATGGAGGGGTAGGATTTAATAAGCTTTGCTTCTTCCTACTCCTTTTGGACATGTGGAACTGTGAACTGATTATGGGATGCACTCAATTGTAATCTGATGCATGTTCAAATGAAATGAAACCATTACCAAATGATGCACTTGTTGTTTAAAAAAACAAAACATCTACCTATGCACCTGTGGGCCCTCGGGGTCCTACAGAACCAAAGTAGAGGTACAAGTGATGGTGTCAGAAGGTGACGATCCTGAGGTGTAAAGTGTAAAATAACGCTTTCATCCCACTCCGGCTTTGAGGGAGAACCGTGACCCCTGCTAGTACGCGGCATCCATCCTAATAAAATTAAAGGCTCCTCACAAGCCGGCTTTCTGACCTCATGGCAGTGGAGTGGTACTTAATGGCTCCGCTTTCTAATAACTCTCCTGTGATATAAAGCTTGTGCTGCTTTACAAACACGTTTGGAGGATGCTGTGATGTGGCTGTCGCTGTCATGTGATGCTCTCCGAGGCTCTCCCTCCTGCAGGCGTTCGCTCTGTTCTGTAAATATCACTAAAAATGTCTTCAGGGTGCATAACAGTTGTTTTTTTTAATATCTCTCAGGTTGTGTGAGTTGCATTTACTGTAGCTATCAAAGTAGCTCATGCCAACATAATATACCTTTAGGTAGCTTCTTCTGTAGGAAAACACGTTTGTTTACTTTGTGTGGTATGTTTCATCAGGTCAACCCGTATTTACTTTTCAGTGCGTGTGCATGGAAAGTTTTGTGAGGACAGTAAAAAAAAAACTGCACCAAAGTAGAGACCAGGGCTCGACAATAACGATGTACCGATGGCCCGGGGCAAGTTAAAACAAAATTCGGGCAAGTAAATCCAATCATTAATATTCCCGTCGGGCAAGTGCACTTTAGCATGCCGTACTGCCAAGAGTTTTTTTTTTAAAGCGGTTATTGTTGGGTGTTGGTAAAACACGGACTGCATAATTCCGATGGTAATTTGCAAACCAATCCTTGCAAATCTTGAAATGGACCAATCAGAATTGTTTATTTAGACCGCGGTCCGTAATCCACAATCCGCGTTTTACCCACACCCGTTCTTGTTCGCGATCAACCAATCAGCGATCGTTTTACTAGGAAAACATCTGTCATGGCGACTGCCAACATCGTCTAATTGTTCAACAACTTGTGAAGGAAAACATCAAAAAGTGATGAACCAGTGCCTCCTAAACAAGTATTTTATTAGCGGCAGCAAATCAAATGATGGCACAGGTGAGTGAATCACATTGCTGTGACAATTTGAAGTGGTCACAATGAAACACCACCCATTAGATCCAAGTGCTGATTTTGCACAAGTTACAAAATCTAGCGGTTCAATTTCTCTGTGTATTTTTCTCACCTTTGCTTCACAAATTATTGTTTGACCATTGAGCATTTTTTCTGGATTAAAAACACTTTACTAGTACACAAATGTGTAAAATGTTTCATTGTGGTGCACAACTTATAAATATCACTGCTTACTACGACTACCATGTGTAAGGTAGCATGGCTTGCCATGTTAACATACATCTCCACAAATTTTCAGACATTCCTCCAAATATAATGCATCAGTACTATTATCTGATTAATTATCAGCATATATTGATATATGATATCATTATGGCAGTCTTTTCATTTTACATGGGGCAAGTTCGGGCAAGTAGTTCTCACCTTAAGGATTCCCCATGGGCAAGTAATTTTTGTTTTTAACGTAGAGCCCTGGAGACTGTTGTGTACTGGGGAAACTGTCTCTTTTTATTCATGATAATAAAACTGTTGTTTTCAATTTTTAAGAAAATGCTCCCAAAATATGCATTTTCTAATAATGCATAATAAAGCAGCAATGAGCTAGTCCACCTATAAATGCTACATAGTGCGTAATATTTTCCGACTAAAAGACAGGAACGCATATGGACCTCATTTCGCGAGGGACAAAAGGCATGGAGGATGGAAGCAAGTCAGCGTGTCCCTGCTGCAGGAAAGCCTGGAGGTGTGTACGTGTGGACAAGGAGTGTGCTAACAATGTTTCTCGCACCTAAAGAGCTCGCAGTCACCAATCTGAGCTGTGACTGCTTGGCAGGGTTTCACTTTGCCGGAGGATAACAAGCAGCACAATTTACAGTGTCTCTGTCATGGAATTAGCCCGCTGGCTCCGACTCCTAACAGACCTTCTCTTTGCAAGCGGGGAAGCGTAAGACAGAGGAGGCTTGTAGTGCTGCATCTGTAAATGCGCTTCTGCTTAATGAGTGTTAGAAGGAGAATTAAGGCTGTGGTCACGTTTGCTTCGCTGACAACAAACTCTAGTACGTTTGCGTGCTAGTGGGGACACTGATGGGCACCAAACACGCAGAACAAGTTGAAAGATACGGACACAGGCTAGTTTGCGCTTTAAAAGTATGTTTTGGAAGCTTTTGGTGATTTCTAAACTGAAAAAAATTGGCACAATCGAATAAACTCTTAACTTTATGTTACACGCCCTTTGACTGGCCCTTTTTTTTGTACAATTAGGACTTTATTCCATGAACTTAATTACATTATTCTAGTGGCTTTTTTTTCTCCTAAATTTGCGACTTAATTCTAGGAAATTTACGACTGTCTACTAGTAAAATTATTACTTTTTGTCTTGTAAATTTACAACTTAATTCTCGTAGTATTCAAACTTTTCTCATTAATTTACAACATTGTTATACATTTATGACTTTCTCGTAATACCATATTACAGCTTTTTTCTGGTAAATATACAATTTTATTCTATATTCGAGTAAATTTCTGATTTTCCCCCCTTTTTCTTGTGAATATGCAATTTTATTTTATATATTTCTAACTTTTTTTGCATATTTACAACTTCATTTTTGTAATATTACAACTTTTTATATTACATCTATCTTTTAATATCCATATATATATTTTATGTTACAACTATTACAATTTTATTATTACCACTTTTTAATACTACAACTTTCTCGTAAATTTGCGACTTAATTCTAGGAAATTTACGACTGTCTAGTAGTAAATGTATTACTTTTTGTTTTGTAAATTTACAACTTAATTCTCGTAATATTGCAACTTTTTTCTCATTAATTTACAACTTTATTGTTATACATTTACGACTTTATACATACAATACAGTATTACAGCTTTTTTCTGGTTTCTGAAAAAAAGTTCTGATTTTATTCTATATTCGAGTAAATTTCTGATTTTTTCTCCTTGTAAATTTACAACTCAATTCTCTTAATCTTGCAATTTTTTTTTCTCGCAAATTTACAACTTAATTCTCGTAATATTACAACTTTTTTCAGTAAATGTACGACTTTATATTTGTAAATTTGCAACTTTATTCTCCAAATCTCAGACTATTATTTTTGGTCAATGTGCCCCTAATTCGCCGTCGTACGTAACTTTCTTTGTCTGCCTTCCGGATACATAACATAAAAATCTCTTGCACTTGACCCTACCGCATGAGACAGACTCAATTTCCACTCCCACTCTCCTCACCAAAACACTCCCCCTGCTATTTAGTTTTCTGGCAGTAACGGTGACCCGCCTTTCTATCCTCCTTAGCGAGGAGGATAGACCTCGGCATGTCGGAGAATGAGTAAAAGGTGTCCCCATCGGAAAAGACAAAGGGTGATGTACAGTACAACCTGACAATGCCGTAAACAAAAGCATCCACCCCTGCTGCCCACAAAAGACAAAATATGTCCCTTTTGCCCCGCAGCTGCTGCCAATACAATCAAATTGTGGACATTCTAAGTGGGCCAAGAGTCATTATTTCTGTTAAAAAAAAATGGCACCGACAGACATGCATTGTTGCGCTTGGTTAAAATATAGCATTACACCAAAAGCCTTTTGACCTTGTGATGCTGGAGGAGAGAGAGTGATCGCTCCCTGGATGCAGAGAAATCAATATTCTGCATTTAGCTGTCTTGGAGCCTTTGTTAAATGGACAAACATCCTCCCTATGAGTGTTTACAATGAATTCAGAAAACGGCAAGTAAGCAGAGTGGGCTTTGTTGACAGTCATAATAAAGCATATGCTCTGAAGCTGACTGTTTAAATGGAATTTAGTCATCGACTCCAACAAAGGAGCCTCATTAACAGGAAGTACATCTGAGCTCCTTGCGCGACAATTTGATTGCAAGATATTTCTTTTCCAATATAAATAACCAGAAGGCTGAGAATAATCTTGCCTCTGTTTATAAATGTCTTCTTTTATTTGTGTTGTAAAATGTATGACTCGAAAGTCACCACTTACTTCTGTCCTTGATTAGTGTAGTTGTTGTCGTACGACTCGTAACCCTGGTCGTCATACGCTGTTCCGTAGTCGTCGTCGTAGTCCTGGAACACAACAGTCGGCAAGTGACTTACGGTACCCAAATGTCAAGGGCAGCTGAAAAGTGGATTAAACAGGAACCGCTGACAAGAGCTACTGTTGCAGCCGTAACACACGTCAAGATAAAACCAAACCTCAACATCACTTCCTGTCCGCCAACCACTATATTCTCCTAGCACCTCCTATAGTCACACAGTTGGGAATGGGTCTTTATATTTATGTTTGAAATACCTTATTGTCTGTTATGTCTACTATATTGGGTAATATGAGTATAAAGGTGACTATAGGGGTGTTAGTTGTGTTTAGAGCAGGGGTCTCAAACTCTGGGGGCCACCGGAGCTAGGTTCTGGGTGAAGCCGGGCTGCATCAGGTTTTCAAAAAAAAACCCAAAACGCATTTATTAAAAACTGGAAAAAAAATCAATAAAAAAACTATCTATGCTTTTGCTTCTGCTATACCCTACACTTTTTCAGTACTTTGGTTCCGGTTTTCCACACCAAAATATCTGATAAAACATTCCACTGTTCTCAAATATCTTATTTTTTATTTTTCTATACACAAAATAAGATTAAAAAAATAAATTAACAAATTAAGAATAAAGACAATAAATCAATTAATCAGTAATAAATAAGTAAAATAATAATAAAACAGCAAATAAGAAAAACGTAAGAAACCACATACAGTTGGTAGAGAAATTATTTTTTTCAGATTCAAATGTACAGTATTAACAGTTATTTAACCTTTAACATGAACATTAATGAAACTTAATCATTTGACCCAATTAGCAAGTTAGCATCATAGCATCAGTTCCATCTGGGAGCAATGTCGTAACTTTAACAACATGTTTGAGGCCCTCCACCTTTCGGGCGGGGCCTGAACCTCGCGTCAAGCGAGTGACAGCGGGAAGGAAAGAAGGAAGGAAGGAAGGACGCATGCCGCGGTCACGACTCATCACCACCTCAAAGCCTGAGCATTGAACATCTGTTTGGACTCTGGCAGTGTGCCCCGTCCACCCCTCCGCACGGCGGCACGCCCCCCCACCCCTCGCCGGCGCCAAGAGAAACATCAAAGCGATCCGTTGCCGCACCCGTCCTAATTCGGGATAAACGGGGACTTATGCTCCACAAAAGGTTTCGACCCCTGGCGACATGTCTCTTATCCCCCTTCGCGCACTTCTCGGCTAATTCCATCTGCGGCTGATTTGCATGCATGAAATTAACGTCTGTAAGATTTAGCCGCACAAGAAACGCTCATCACATCCGCTTTATTACGAAGGTGCTAATTCCTGATTACAAGTGCACATTTTGCAAAAGTGACGGAATGGACTCTTTTATGTTGAAGTCTCCTGGAAGAAGTTAGTGTGAGGAATGGTATGACCCAGTCACTCTAGTTTACTTATGCTGGGCTGTTATAAATCACTGCTTTAAAGGGATTTATTTCATCTAAGAGCATCATCTTTTGACTTTGTTTTCACTTTTGGAAGTCTGCTGTTTGTTATAGTCAACAATTTGCCATGCAAACGATAACTAAGGTACTTTAGTGTGATATTAGATGGCCCTGAATACCACACTCCACTCTGGTTGCTTGAGGAGAAGTTGTGTGGTGCCACCAGCTGGTCTGCATGTACCTTTAGACCCCCGAATATTAGACGTCCAGCCTTACATTCAGATGAATTTGGGACTGTATATTATAATTGGTACTTATGATGCATTTCTCCAGGTTACTGGTGTGCGAGAGTGACGTTAAGAAAAGCTCTGACATGCTTGAGGAGATGCGGTTTGCAAACCTGCTGTTTTCAAGTACAAAGCACCCGATCCTGAATATAAGATGACCATTTATACCAGGGGTCTCAAGCACGCGGCCCGCAAGCCAAATGTGGCCCGCAGGACACTAGTTTGAGGCCCCCGCCTTGATATGAAAGTTTAATGTTAGTGCGGCCCGCGCAAGTTTGATATGGATGCTGTATGGTATCATGTACCCAGAAAAAATTATTACGTTTGATTGATGTTCATGTTAAAGGTTAAATAACTGTTAATAGTTATCCTCCCTATCCGTGTGGAAGTGGTAAGTTTTTGGCTATTTAAGTTTAAAGGAAATAACTTGGAGGCTACCGTTTAGGTCGCTAGATCTCTAGTTTGCGAGTTAGCATGTGTCTCAAGACCCTGCAGTTGCGCAATATGTTGTAAATAAAAAGAGTATAAATGTGACTATAGTCGTGTTTTGTCATGTCTACAGGGCTCTAATCATGCTTTGTTAATTTATGTGGTTTCTTAAGTTTTTATTATTTGCTGTTTTATTATTTATTATTATTAATATATTTATTACTGCTTGATTGATTTTCTTTATTTTTGATTTGTTTATTTTTCATCTTATTTTGTGCAGAAAAATAAAAATTAAGATATTTGAGAACAGTGGAATGTTTTATCAGCGCTTTTATTGTAGAAAATCGGAACCAAAACACTGAAAAAGTTTGTATATTTTTCTGTTTTTAATCAATTCTGTTTTTTTTTTTTTGAAAACCTGATGCTGCCCAGTCTCACCCAGACCCTAGCTCCAGTGGCCCCCAAGTAAATTGAGTTTGAGACCCCTGATCTATACCAACTATTCCATCATGTAAACACAATACAGTCGTCCCTCGTTTATCACTGTTAATTGGATCCAGAACCAACAGTGTTAAATGAACACCTCCATAGTCAACTTTACACTTGTATTAGTCAACACAGTGACATAATACGAGAAAATAAGCCATCTCATAAGAAAGGCACGTGTTAGCATCTCTTTTTCATGACGTGGATCAATCATGTTTTTATTTAAGGATGCATCTGACAGACAAGTGACCTCCAGTCCATGCATGACCTTAACATAAAATTCCATTATTGTCCTACAAATTGTCCGACTCCATTCTTACCAAAACTGAACACTATAAACCAACTTGCATGCAGCAACCTTATCTTTTCTTCAAAAATAAGCAGCATTTCCTGACGTTAACAGACAGACTGCAGAAATAAACAGTATAAAACGCCAGAAATGTCACACTGATATGAAGTCTTTGTCAGAAAAAAATCAATTTTTTCAGTTTGTTTCCAAACTCCAAGAAGTGATTCTTCTTTAAAACTTATATCTATTATCCAGCTTGGAGCGCAAGTGCTGGAAATAAACAAGTGTTGTTATGAATATTGAATAAAGCAGCGACACAGAAAGTAAAAGCGTGTAGCACGGGTTGCAAAAACAAGCCTAAGCTGTCAAATAAAATTGCATTAGTACTTGTATACAGCCGAGGCGTGCAGTGGATAACAAAGTCAGCTGTCACCTGTGAAAATGCTCGACTCAAGGCCAAAGCTTAAGAACATAATACAATACAGTAACAGCTGTCCTTTTCAATGCATTGGAATATAGCGAGTTTTGACATTTAACGCCAAATGGCACATAATATGATAATACCATAACAATGCACGGCTGAAGCCTACTCAATGCAAAAACTACACACACATCAAGGAATATATTTCCTCAAGAGGAATTGTGAGGCTTTGATGCAAAATGAAAGCTCGTCTCAGCGAGCACCAGGTGCTCCTGTTGGCCCCTCCCCCATTTAAAACCACTCACAGGCAGCTCCATCTTATTTGTGACATATCAAGGATTATGGCTGTGACCAATGTTCGTGCATCCATCTTCTCGGATTCACATTTGTTTGTTTTTCAGCAATAGACAGCTCTCTGGTTTTCATGTTGTTTTCACCTCTAAATACAGTCTACACAGGCAAAACTTATCCTACACATTCAGTGTGATTTATACACTACCGCTTAAAAGTTTGGGATCACTTGCAAATTTCTTTGTTTTCCAAAGAAAAGCACATTTTCCTGCATTTCACAAACATTTTTTTCCCATTTCACAAACAATTAAAATGAATCAGATGATTTTCAAAGAAGGATGTACATTTTTGTCAGTCCATTTTGTCAGTCAGTCAACTGTCAGTCCTCTGCATCAATCTCCTGGTATGGTTGCTAATCCAAGTTCATCATTTTATTTTAAGGCTAATAGATTATCAGAAAACCTTATAAACCATATATAAAATCTAAACTAAAATCTCTTACCATGCTGTTAACTACTCCCTTCAGAGAGCAGCACAAACTGGGTCTAACAAGGAAAGAAAAACGATGCACAACTGTGCAAGAAGACAAATATCTGAGATTGTGTAGTTAAAGACAACCTGGCAGCTGCACTAAATAGTACCCATCAAACACCAGTGTC
This sequence comes from Doryrhamphus excisus, assembly GCF_030265055.1. NCBI lineage: Eukaryota > Metazoa > Chordata > Actinopteri > Syngnathiformes > Syngnathidae > Doryrhamphus > Doryrhamphus excisus. The sequence goes on along the minus strand of NC_080479.1, from coordinate 9,994,251 downwards.
AGTATCAACAGTGAAGCGGCGACTTCAGGATGCTGGACTTCATGGCAGGACTGCCAAGAAAAAGCCATATCTCAGACTGGCCAAAAGAATTCCCAAGTGATCCCAAACTCTTGAGCGGTAGTGTATATTGTTGTTGCCACCCCACTACCCAGCATGCCTTATGTTTACCTCTTAGCTGTAATACAGTACACGTACAGCAGTGGCAGTTGTTATGTGATGCGTTAACTTGCTGCGGATGTGCTGTGTTTTTGTTTTGTTGCACCGTGAGTAAGTATGTAATTCTCTTTGATGGACGGCCCCTCGGCCAAATATTTCAACCCGAGAGTCAAAGTATTTGCCCACTCTGTTCCAGATGTCGATGCGTGCATCAGAGCTTTGTAAACTCCATTGTAAATTCCAGCTTTACAGATGCCACCCCCGCCCTGCTGTGGTGTCGTTCTGCCATGGCATGATATGCTTCATCCACTGCATAACCTTGCACTACAAGGACCACATTAACCTTTAACAACGTTATTGTTATTTATTAGATCCCTTTACAAGGAACAGCGCTAAGGTCGACTGATAAATCACATCGGAAGAGGATTCCTTTTATTGGTGTCAAAATTGTTTGAACGTAAGACGACCAAAATACAGCGAGTGAAGCTATTGAGATGTCTGATATCTCCTTTACTCGAAATATCTTGGCGAGCACAATGGCGCAACACGCCTGCAACACTGCTGTGCCCCCGAACACTAGACAGGATTAGTGTGACAGTGAATTGTTGGGGAGAGAGGGGGGGGTTATTGGATGCGGGCAGAGCCAGCACAAGGGAGGCAGATAGCGCTCTCCCTGAGTGAGTCTTTCATTTGTATGCCAGAGGACGGCTGAGAGGCGTGTTGTTAAAAGATAAGGGGCGGCCTCAGAGGCCACTAAAGACACTAAAGAGGGCTCGGTTCTGTTGTGTTACAACAGCGCTATCACAGCTGCTCCACTGTGCGCCACAATACCACAAGAACAGATAGGCTGCCATCGATACTATGTTCTCTGCACCAGGCATAAATTACCATATTTCCTTATTTGTGGCTGCACTTGTGTAATTGTGTAAACTAACTTTCCTACTCCTGAATCGCTGCACGTAACGCATCGTATAATGGCGTGGTTATTAAAACCCATTGGTCGGCTCGACTTGGAATTTCTCACACAGTTCAAAAGGCTCTCCAAAACAAGCACTTTAACTGCCGTGTGTTTAGCCAAGTCAGCATGGAATTTGGTACACATCTTTGTACACGTGTTGTACACGTGTGTGTACAATTTGAGCAAGATTGGTTGAAAAACGGGCTGCACGGCGGTCGAGTGGTTAGCACGCGGACCTCACAGCTAGGAAATCAGGGTTCAATTCTGTGTGGCGTTTGCATGTTCTCCCCGTGCATGCGTGGGTTTTCTCCGGGTACTCCGGTTTCCTCCCACATTCCAAAAACATGCTAGGTTAATTGGTGACTCCAAATTGTCCATAGGTATGAATGTGAGTGTGAATGGTTGTTTGTCTATATGTGCCCTGTGATTGGCTGGCCACCAGTCCAGGGTGTACCCCGCCTCTCTCCCAAAGACAGCTGGGATAGGCTCCAGCACCCCTGCGACCTTCGTGAGAAAAAAGTGAAATGAATGAATGGCTGAAAAACATGGCCGCCGTCAAGCAGGACATACTATCAATGTCAGCTTTACAGATGCCATGAGTAATGTCCTGGTAATGCATCTACTGCAACACAATGATATCTGATAACTATGGCAATTATGCAATTGGATTAATTGGGGCATGTGGAGGCCATATTGGAGTTAAATACAACATGGCTATCATACGGGTATCAGAATCTGTCCCTATTTCCCATTATGTGTGGTTACAAATGTCTTGGATTTCTTATCTGAATCACAAGCTTATTCACGTCTAGCCTGACATGCACTTTCCAGGGAAGCTCGGGCATTCTTTGATGAAATAGCCCTGCAGAAAGCGGAAAGATGAAATGTAATATCGCTGCCTATCCCCGGCCTCTCCTCCTCCAGGCCGCGTTTCCATCCAGGACAGGCCACCAACAGCCCATCAATTCCACCCATACTGGTCACTATTCCCCTGCTCGTTTAGACTGGGAAGCCTTTTAGATCAAACTGCTACTTTTTTTTTTCTTCCAGACCAGAACTAATACTGACCAATGAGTGACCTTTTTGCTGCTGCAGTGGAGAGGCAATGCAGAGGATTTCAATCCGTTCAGCCCTTTGTCCATGAATCCACTTGTATTTTCACTGGTGTTAAAAATATATGACCAAGGGGCTTAACGAAAAGCAGATACAAAAGAACCCAACGGCAAGACCAGGAAACAGGATGCAATTAACACTGCTAGGCTCTCAACAGGACTGAACATGTACAGATGGGATGGGGGACATAAAGGAAGCAATATTTCCCTCATGTGTGACTGAGTGAGAATTGGTATTGGAATTGAATAACAAACTAAAAGCTTGGAAAGAAAGTTTGGATGTGATAGCGTCTCCTCTTGAACTGCATCAGATTGTCGATTGCCGTCGACGGCCATGACCAAAATGTTGCCAGTGGGTGCTAGTTACTTTCCCAAAAAGAAATATAGATCATTCCTTGCGTTTCTTATTACTCATTAACATAAACAACACATATACCGTATTTTGTGAACTATAAGTCGCACTTTTTTTTCCATAGGTTGGCTGTTCCTGTGTACTCAAGAGTACTTAAGGTACGTGGAGTTCTCCATCGTGGACGCAAACTCAACTTGTCAGTGATGATTTGTAAAGCTTCGTTGTCGTATCCTGCCATTCAATTCTTAAAATATCACAAGTGAGCCTGAGTGAATTTTTATTGTTATTATTATAGTCATAAAAATAATAAAAATATCTCATTATCCTACATAATTCTCATAATATTTATATATATTATATATAATATATATATATATATATATATATATATATATATATATATATATATATTTACAATATTTATTTTAATTAGGGATGTCCGATAATTATTACCAATAACGTATACCAATATAGTATTTTCCGGACTATAAGTGGCGCTTTTTTCATAGGTTGGCTGGTCCTGCGACTTATACTCCAGAGTGACTTATAAATGAAAAAACTGTTTCATAAACACTGGGCACCTTTTCTGTTCATGTTTATTTTTTGTGTAGCTGAATAAGCATTGTGTTAGCATATCTTACACCTATTCAGCCTGTTCTCTATTCTTTTATTGATAGAACTTGCCTTCCAAGAGGACATAATGTCTGTTTTGGTCAAGTAGTTAAAATAAATTACCTGCAAAAAATACGACTTATACTCCAGTGCGACTTATGTATGGTTTTTTTTTTAACTTAGTTATGCATTTTTGGCCTTGTGCGACTTATACGCTGGAGCGACTTATAGTCCAGAAAATACGGTATTTACATAAAAAAATTGTATATTTACAAATGTAGAAATACATATTTTAATGGTTTAAATATAATTAGTTTGTATTTAAAACACATTTTGATGCATTTTGCCAGAGTCAATACTATTTAAAAATATCCTAAATATGTTCTGGTCAAGTAGTTAGTAAAATAAATGCGACTTATATGCAAGTGCGACTTATGTATGTTTTTTTTTAACTTAATTATGCATTTTTGGCCTTGTGCGACTTATACGCTGGAGCGACTTATAGTCCAGAAAATACGGTATTTACATAAAAAAATTTGTATATTTACAAATGTAGAAATACATATTTTAATGGTTTAAATATAATTAGTTTGTATTTAAAACACATTTTGATGCATTTTGCCAGAGTCAATACTATTTAAAAATATCCTAAATATGTTCTGGTCAAGTAGTTAGTAAAATAAATGCGACTTATATGCAAGTGTAAGTGACTTATGTATGTTTTTTTCTACCTAATTATGCGTTTTCTTATACTATATAGTCCAGAAAATACGGTATTTCTGCTAAGATACACACTTTCTCATCGAATGTGTCTGTACCACATATATTCCCCTGAAGAATTGTGTGTAATTTAATTGTATTAACAGCAAGTATAGGATCATATGGCGCGGCTTTTATTTTGTACAATAACTATTGAATTTAAAGTAATTTGATAATGTGGCTCCCTGCAGAAACAGAAGCTTCAACATATGTTCATTATGGAAAAGACAAACCTTTGAGGAAAACAATTAAGAATAGTGCATCACACATCCATCTATTCATTGAAAACAAATCACCACGAGGAAACCCGCAAGGTTGTGCTGCGTATGAGTGAACGTTAACCAGTGATAAATGAAGGTACAGCAAGCGTGATGCGGAAACATCTCTTTGTCATCTCGCTGATGACTACAAAGAGGAGTTGTCAGCACCTGACCGGGAACGTATGTCCTGTGACTGTGATGTATTCCGATAACACGGAGTAAGTCATTCCGCCTCTAATTTGCCGTGATGTTGTTAGATTTATCATCCAGCAGATGCTCAGCTCTTGGGGTTTTTTTTTTTTTCTTCTTCCCCGAGCCTGAACCAGTTACACAGGTGCAGGCGTCGGGGGGATGTAGTTTACAACTGCGACAATGATGGGAAACAGCTGGTCCAGGAGTCATTCGCTACGACCTCCACACATTTGAATTGCAACCTCTGAATAAACCCGTCACATGTGCTTAGGTACGGGCGGATGGGGTAATATCCCAAGACGAGCAACCTCCCCTCCTTCATCTACTACTTAGAGTGCTAGATTACTCCGCAAAGCTGCTGGATGTCCACCACTGATTATACTTCAAATGCCATCCTGTGGAGTTATTAAAAAAAAAACATTAGGAGTTGCCTACAGCCACGGCAGTTAGTGCCAATTTTTTTGACCCTGTGCTAATTCGAGACTGCTGTTGATTCCAAAATACACAAAAAACGAGACGGGTTCTTTGCGAATGATGAGACCAAAATTAATACAGGTTATTCAAAGGGTGGGACAGAGACAATGAAGGTCAGACTCACATGCCTAGACATACATCCATTCATTCATTCATTTTCTACCGCTTTTTCCTCACAAGGGTCGCGGGGTTGCTGGAGCCTATCCCAGCTGTCTTCGGGCGAGAGGCGGGGTACACCCTGGACTGGTCGCCAGCCAATCACAGGGCACATATAGACAAACAACCATTCACACTCACATTCATACCTATGGACAATTTGGAGTGGCCAATTAACCTAGCATGTTTTTGGAATGTGGGAGGAAACCGGAGTACCCGGAGAAAACCCACGCATTCACGGGGAGAACATGCAAACTCCACACAGAGATGGCCGAGGGTGGAATTGAACCCTGGTCTCCTAGCTGTGAGGTCTGCGCGCTAACCGCTCGACCGACGTGCCGCCCTAGACATCCAAGGTTATTTAAATAAGGTGATAAGCATGTGGACGAATCATAGTAAGCCAGTGTGGCGTTAATGTGTTTAAAATGAAATTAAAAACACAATGCAGCTACGCTTACTTACATATTCATCATAGGTGTCCTGGACTATGGGAGGAGCAGCTCGGTATCCAGCTGCCGGAGGGGCTGCTCTGGCTCTCTGCACCCCCCTCCCCCTGGTGGACGCTGTGCGGCTGGGCGGAGCTCCTCTGGGGGCTGCTCCTCTGGGCACGGCCGCATGCAGTGGAGGGACTCCGCCTCGAGTCCTGACACAAGAAATACATTGTGTTGCTCTCGGGTTTGCGTTACATATGTATTTGCATTACCGGAAGGATGCAGCTATATTATTATTATTTGAATAGAGTAATTTTACGTAATTATTGAACTTTTTCAGCATCCTTTTTACAGTGAAAATACCATAAAGCAGTACAGTAAAATGCTGCAGCTCATTGAATGGATACATTCAGTCACACGCTTGTGCCTGAAATCAAAGCCAACCTGACCTTGTGGTTTGCTAAAAGCTTGTTTTTGCACTTTGGGGCCAGTCAAATGATCTGAAGCGGCAGCAGAAGCCCACAAAAGGTGGCTCTGCAGGTCATTCCCTTCTATATTTTCAGTTCTGCATGTGCAGCACACAGGTGAAACCACGCATTCTTCCACCATCGGAGACAGTGTTGAATGTTTACTCGATAGAAATGACAGCACAGGAGGTTGAAGATTAAGGTCGGGGCCAGTCTTTTGCTGAGGATTCTGTTTGTGATCCACTTTCTCTCAAGTCAAAGCAAGAGGAAAGCTTTGTAAACTCTCCATCTTGGTGTGGAAAAGTGCACTGTTCCTCTATCTTCTACACAGTCAATTATATTCCGTGCAAACAACCTTCCTTTCCGACGCACGATGAACCAACAGTTTCTCTTGGAAGCACTAAATTCTCTCACTGGCCTCAAGTATTTTTATTTGTTTATTTATTTGCAAGCGTATGATGTCTCAAAGGCGCTGTGAGCTCAGAGGGATGGCGGAGAAGAAAGCAGGCCCTGAAGATCGCTTGGATATAAAGGTTCTTATGCTAATATTTTTATTGTAAAAGTAGTTTGAAGATAGTTCATACAGTATATCCGGAGCGGATGTGCAGTAGATGGGGAATTTCATATCAGAAGAATGAAAAATAAGTCATGGACAAAATGGTTTAACCTGTTGGAAGTGTTGTTTACATCTCATATGAAAAGCTTTGGTGGGGCCTAATGCAGTACGTCGCCCTACTTTGCCATTAAATCTCTTTTAATGTATAGTTGGTCAAACTAATGCTGAAAAAATGCATTAAAAACATAAATGTGCGAATGGTTGTTTGTCTATATGTGCCCTGTGATTGGCTGGCGACCAGTCCAGGGTGTACCCCGCCTCACGCCCGAAGACAGCTGGGATAGGCTCCAGCACCCCCGCGACCCTCGTGAGGAAAAAGCGGTAGAAAATGAATGAATGAAAAACATAAATACAAAAATACATTTTTACATTAGTATTTTCTACCATGTAATATTAAGACAGTGACATATAATAATGACATTTTATAACATCTAAAACTAACATAACATGCAAAAGAAAATAATATATAATTAGAAAAACATGTTTATCTAATATTTAATAATAACTGAATTGATCGTTGAATAAAGAAAATAGCCATTGTATTACTTCTTGGAATGGTGAGCAACCTGCGGCCCATTTACCATAAACAGCCCATGAGCACATTTGATGCGGCCATCATTCAAATCTAAAAAAAAACAAAGTTCAAACCAAAACATTCATTCATTCATTCATTTTTTACTGCTTATCCTCACGAGGGTCACGGGGGTGCGAGAGCCTATCCCAGCTGTCTTCGGGCGAGAGGCGGGGTACAGCCTGTACTGGTGGCCAGCCAATCACAGGGCACATATAGACAAGCAACCATTCACACTCACATTCATACCTATGGACAATTTGGAGTGGCCAATTAACCTAGCATGTTTTTGGAATGTGGGAGGAAACCGGAGTACCCGGAGAAAACCCACGCATGCATGGGGAGAACATGCAAACTCCACAGAGATGGCCGAGGGTGGAATTGAACTCGGGTCTCCTAGCTGTGAGGCCTGCGCTCTAACCACTTGACCAAAACATGTTCAACTTAAATGCTATTATGCGACGTATCTAACTTTAACAAAATAACAAGATGATTTATGATGGATATCAGATCTAAATATGCCTCGCACATTTCCTGCAAAACGAGACAATATTTGCAAGTGGTTTACCTGGGGGGTCCTGGGACTAGTGTCCCTCTCCCACGGGCGGCTGACTTTCCCCTCACCGATGGCACCTTGGCATCCTCCGAGCCTCCATTCAGATATGTGAGCTCCTGCAGCTGGGCCTGTCTGATCTCATCATTATAATCCTACACACACACACACACACACGAAGCATGTTAATACACATACACACAACAATAGACTGCCTTTCAATTACACTGTATTAAATTACAGACTTCATCTCTGGGGCTACAGCCTAGGGAATATCTAATGAATGTACTTTACAGTGCTGCTGTGACCGCTAAGACTGTAAAAAAAATAATAATAAAAAAAATGGATGAATATCCGGACCTCCATTTGTCTTTACATGTAAATATGTACGTCATTGCACACCAATATTAAGGTCCTCATTCACAAAAGTGTAACTAGTGTTTGCATGTTGTAATATGTTCATGCCTTCCATGGCAACAACAGTGGTTGCGCTGATAATTAATGAGATGTAAATCAGTATTGCTGAGAGCATTGCAGAGATCATCTATAATAAATGGGGGGGAGAGTAAATAAGCTCCATGCAGGATTGGGGAGTGAGATTCCCTCCCTAATGTGTGTGTGTGTGTGTGTGTTTCATACTGGAATGAGAAACTTCTTGATCTCCTCCAAAGCGTGACCCATCCTGGCGTAGGCTTCAGCCGGCGGGGCGAACACCTCAATGAGGACGTGGAGGTCCTCGTTCAGGTGGTGATACTTGGCCTCGCCGCTCTGCCGTAGCTCCTCCTCCTGTCAGGGCAAAGATTTGGCAACATTACATCAGTTCTCGCTGTCAACTTGGACAGAGAAGAACAGAATGATACTTTTTTTTTTTAGGATTTTCCCAAACTGGGGGTCAGGAGCCATGATGAATCTTCTGACAGCAAAAAATGATCAGCAATGACAAAAAGACACCGAAAAACAAATTGAACAAGAAAATGCTGCAATCACGTAAATTGCTGCAGACTCGGGAACAAATTCCAAACAACATTACTGCACACAAACCCAAGAAATCAACCTGAATTTTTAATTTGCATGAACTTCTTGTCATGACGAGGCCTGAAACTCGTTAGAAAACCTTCATGTAGACAAAGAGCACAAGCTGTTTATATTGTGACTAATCAATATGAAGTGTCCTAATTAATGTAATTACTGCGACGCCGAGTGTAATCACATTAAATGCTTGAAAAGTCTTGTGGAATGACTCATTTGTAGCATTCCTAGGCTGGTTTCGGATATGGAATCATTGTTATCAAGATTTTCTACCTTCTTGCTTGCTGCCTTCAGTTCCATGTTTTCATTTTTTGCAATACAAGAAACTTTAAGAAGAAGCAGCATTTAACTTTAAAAGGTCAGACTCTGAGAAACAACACAAAACATGTTTTTATAATTTTACAAGCAGGACGATTCTATGCTAACTGGACAATTTTCGATGTTAGCCAAAAAACACGGTCGGCAAGGTGCCACTGTGTACTGTATTTAGCACAATGCAAACATTCCCTACATATACTACTGCTCAAAAGTTTGGGATCACTTGCAAATTTCTTTGTTTTCCAAAGAAAAACAAAATTTCCTGCATTTCACAAACAATTAAAATTAATCAGATGACTTTCGACTCGGCGGTCGAGTGGTTAGCGCGCAGGCCTCACAGCTAGGAGACAAGGGTTAAATTCCACCCTCGGCCATCTCTGTGTGGAGTTTGCATGTTCTCCCCGTGCATGCGTGGGTTTTCTCCGGGTACTCCGGTTTCCTCCCACATTCCAAAAACATGCTAGGTTAATTGGCCACTCCAAATTGTCCATAGGTATGAATGTGTGTGAATGGTTGTTTGTCTATATGTGCCCTGGGATTGGCTGGCCACCAGTCCAGGGTGTACCCCCCTTCTCGCCCCAAGACAGCTGGTATAGGCTCCAGCACCAACCGCGACCCTCATGAGGAAAAAGCGGTAGAAAATGAATGAATGAAGGAATTTTCAAAGAAGGATGTACATTTTTGCATAGAGGCCTACTATCAACAACTGTCAGTCCTCTGCATCAATCTCCTGGTATGGCTGCTAATCCAAGTTCATCATTTTATAAGGCTAATAGATTATTAGAAAACCCATCTAAAAATCTAAACTAAAATCTCTTACCATGCTGTTAACTACTCCCTTCAGAGAGCTGCACAAACTGGGTCTAACAAGGACAGAAAAACGATGCACAACTGTGCAAGAAGACAAATATCTGAGAGTGTGTAGTTTAAGACAACCTGGCAGCTGCACTAAATAGTACCCATCAAACACCAGTGTCAGTATCAACAGTGAAGCGGCAACTTCAGGATGCAGGATTGCCAAGAAAAAGCCATATCTCACACTAGCCAAAAATATTTCCAAGTGATCCCAAACTTTTGAGCTACAGTGTAGCTAGCAAATATACTGTAGTAAAAATGATCTTCTTGTATTGAAGAAAGTGATAAACGCTGCAGGATCTAAAAACAATCAGTGCCGATCGCTTGTCCTCTACGCTTGTCAGTTCAGACAGCGTAGCATTCAAGTCTGTGCGGAACATATGGCGCATTCCAGTTATATATTACATGGCGTCTTTACTTCCATCCTACTTTACAAGCTTGAGAATAAAGATGCTTTCAGGGGATGAATTACACAAGCAGTAATCCTTCCACAACTTCTTTGGTGGCGCTCCAATTTCTCATCATGTGTTACATGCTGAAGTTTTTAAAAGTGTTGTTTAAACGTAAAAAAAAAAAAAAAGCGCTCGGGTTTGTTTGTTTTTAACCCGCAAGTGGAGCAGATGCACCTCGCTCGAGATTGCGACGGGGAAATGATGGCATGCAAACAGCGGCCACTCAGGCCCTCAGACAGAAGCAGGCCGGCATAATGTTGATGGCGGGAAATAGGACAGCAAAAGCCCCAAATGTCTCTGATAACATCATACAAAGAAACAACAGGTTCCGTGTCCCAGTTTCTGCTTTTTTCCACACACAGAAAAAAAAAATCACTAAGAGTCTTCTCCGGGGCTTTCCGATAGTTCCTTTACTCCCCTCCCTGCACCATGCGAGCCAGTGTCTCTGATGTCATCTAATTATAAATAACCTTCTTTTAAGAGTGCCTGTGGTATGTTAATCATATGCTAATTTCCCCCCCATAAATCTGGGCTTTTTCAAGCCGAGCCACCGGTGTCGAGTATGTATAAGAAAGTGTTAGGAATGTGCTTGGCTGTGCTTTCATGTGTTGGTATATTTGCATTGAATAAAACAATCATAGCCAGTCTGTGTAACGACACCACGAGCCATTTAGGGACTTTGTTTGTGCAAGCTTCTACTCCTGAACCTTGACACACACAAGGGCCGAATTTTGTCCAAATATGCACCTCTACTGTTATTTGAACAAACACACCACACTGTGGTGTTGTTATTAAACCACAAAGATGACATTTCTTACAGCTGCAAAACACCTTCTGTAAATTCACCACTAAATTTGGTGCACATCTTTAAGGGACAATCAAGCACATGCGTGTTGAAATTTGAGCAAGGTCAATTGAAGAACATGGCCGACATCAAGCAAAACGCAGTTGGCACATAGCAACCGATTGGCTGGCTTTGTGGATACTGTGTTACACGTATGGTTATATTCCTGGACTAGACGTTGGCCTCCTCCTGTGTGATATCTCAGTCAAAATGCATGCTTTGTATACGATACGATAGCAGTTCCCAGCCTTGGAGCCCCCCCTCTACCGTTGCTGATAAGAGGCATCCATGATCCAGCTAAGCAGCCCAAGGCGAGAGATTACAGCTGTCTGTTTCTCATATCTACTGGCAGCATCTTCCGCTGTCTTTTTTTTTTTTTTCCTAACAAACAAAGCTGCTTAGAAAACACACAGTGTGGACGGACGCTGGAGCTTCTGCAGACAGGGCTTCCAGGAACAGAATAACAGCACGCTAAAGCCATGCCGACCACATGAAATACTGAAGCTGGAGACTTGGGTGAAATATGGGCTGCATCATATCAGGCTGCCAGCTGAGCATCAGGTGAAGAATCATGCCTGGTATGCTGTATCGGCCATTTACTGGGAAGGTGGCTTGGAAGCTGCACACGTCATTGCCATGGCAACTAGAGATGATGATGATGTTTAAAATGGCGGGGGGGATAGATGTGTGGAGGACAGGAAGTAACATGTTTTATGGCCCCAACATGTTGCACCAATCTTATTGTGCTATGTGAGTGTGTGTGTGTGAAATGCAATGGACACAGTCGACATCATACTAGCTTACACTGCTGTTGCTGTTCTTTTAAGATGTGTAGAGAAGTGCTGGATGTTTACATGGAAGGAGGTTTTTCCTCCATGCCGTCATAACAACTCTGGAAGCCAGCGTTTGAGCGCCTCTTCTCTCCAAATGAGGGGGGGAGATGATTGGTGCTCATAAAGAAGCTCTGGGGACACATTACTGATAGAACATCATTAAAAAGTCACTTTTGCATAATAGGGGACCTTTTAATCGGAACTCCAATTTAGATAGGGTGACCATATTTTGATTACCGAAAACCAGGACACTCGCTCTGGTAACGAGATACTCAAATGACACAGGACCTTTACTGAAATATGCCATATAATTTTAACATATTTAAAATATGCTTGAGAGCCCAACCTGAGGGCAAAAGCTTGTTAAATGCTGGAGTGTAACCAAGGGAGGGAAAAAAAATGTACCCCCTAAAGTCGCAAGAACTTGGGAAATCGAACCGCCGTCGTGCAAGATGAGACTTCAAAAAAAAAAAAAAACTGCTCACATGGCAGCCAGTGATAGTCACATGCAGCAGAAAAACAATAAAAAAAGAGGACATTTGCATCACTTCCCAATCCTAGTTGAGGCTGACTCAACAGTGCCTCTAGTGGTCCGAGCTAAGCAGTGAACTTCATTACTTCAGCATGTAATGTATTAACCAACAATGTACCGTTGTGATCTGGGAGACCATGCAAAGTCCACACAGAGGTCCAGGATTCAAACCCTGAACCTGCTGAGGTACTGTTTAGACCAGGGGTCTCAAACTCGCGGCCCGCGGGCCAAATGCATCCCGCGAGACGCTAGTTTGAGGCCCCACCTTGATACCAAAGTTTAATGTTGAAATGACAGCTAAAAGCTGTGTGCACACTGGACACAATTAACATGATTTTGCCCCGCCCATACTGTTACCCTACCCTGTTACCCCGCCCTGTTTTGCTTTGGATTAGCAATGAAGCTAAAGGCTTATGACGCCGGGTACAAATAAATGCAGGAAATGATTTGGAATAAAAGGGAAAATACACGTCAAGATAAAGCATCTCATCAAACATGTTGTTAAAGTTACGACGCTGCTCCCAGATGGAACTGAGTACGATGCTAACTTGCTAATTGGGTAAAATTATTAAGTTTCATTAATGTTCATGTTAAAGGTTAAATAACTGTTAATACTGTACATTTGAATCTGAAAAAAATAATTTCTCTACCAACTGTATGTGGTTTCTTACGTTTTTCTTATTTGCTGTTTTATTATTATTTTACTTATTTATTACTGATTGATTGATTTATTGTCTTTATTCTTAATTTGTTTATTTTTTTAAATCTTATTTTGTGTATAGAAAAATAAAATTAAGATATTTGAGAACAGTGGAATGTTTTATCAGATATTTTGGTGTGGAAAACCGGAATCAAAGTACTGAAAAAGTGTAGGGTATAGCAGAAGCAAAAGCATTTAAGTTTTTTTATTGATTTTTTTTTCCAGTTTTTAATAAATGCGTTTTGGGTTATTTTTGAAAACCTGATGCGGCCCGGCTTCACCCAGAACCTAGCTCCGGTGGCCCCCAGGTAAATTGAGTTTGAGACCCCTGGTTTAGGCAGACACAACACACTGCAGAGCTGAATGATGTTATGCTATGAACTGTCAAAGGATGAGAAAAGATTCCAATAAAGCATTCATTAGGATTAAAAAGCATGAATTTCCGCCTGTTTATCAAAGACGATGTGGGAGTCTAAATGACTCAGAAGGAGCGGGATTGATTGCAGACTTTGTTAGCGGCGTATAAATCGACTGGGCTCGTCTGTGTCTGTGATTTGTCGGCCGCAATGATTCTTGTTATCATACAGCGCATTCTTTTTGATTACCGTGATCAATAGTCTCAGACGGCCCTGAAGAGATCAGTCACGGAGATGTGCTGACCCGAGCACCCGCTCCTGTCTGCGCACACCGGCTGTGCGATTTAAGGCCGACAGCCCCGCGCGGCTCCAAGTGGCTTTTGTTTAGTTTTTTTTATGGCAAGAGAGAGAGAGAGAGAGAGAGACTGTGGTTGAGTCTCAAATGGAATCCTTCCGTCAGGACACTTCAAGATGTACTCTGCCTACTTTGTTCTTGAAGGTGGGGATTTTGACAGGGCCGTGCCGTCCCAAATGCATGACTGTCAGAAATGATCATCACAATAACCACTTAGTCCCGTCCTTTCTGTTATAAAATGGCCGTGATCAAGGGCTGACCAATTCAGTGTCCTGCAAATCTCAATTAAGACCTGGTCCATGTGGAAACATTGCTGGGGTGGGAAAAAAAATCTGCGCCCACAATGTGCCAGATTAGATCGGATCAGTGATGTAATACGTAAGGCATGTACAGTATGTGTGGCGTCAGTTGTGAAAGTCATTCTGGAGTATAAGACAACAACATATCAGGAGTCATGTCAGTGGAAATATTCATATATATATTGATATGATGATATCAACTAGTGATGATTTAATGAAATTAAACATTCACATTCACAACCATTCACACTCACATTCATACCTGTGGACAATTTGGAGTGGCCAATTAACCTAGCATGTTTTTGGAATGTGGGAGGAAACCGGAGTACCCGGAGAAAACCCACGCATGCACGGGGAGAACATGCAAACTCCACACAGAGATGGCCAAGGGTGGAATTAAACCCTGGTCTCCTAGCTGTGAGGCGTGCGCGCTAACCACTCGACCGCCGAGTCGAAAATCATCTGATTCATTTTAATTGTTTGTGAAATGGAAAAAATTGTTTGTGAAATGCAGGAAATTTTGTTTTTCTTTGGAAAAGAAAGACATTTGCAAGTGATCCCAAACTTTTGAGCGGTAGTGTACGTAGGGAATGTTTGCATTGTGCTTAATACAGTACACAGTGGCACCTCGAAAATTGTCCAGTTAGCATAGAATCGTCCTGCTTGTAAAATTATAAAAACAGAGTCTGACCTTTTAAAGTCATGCTGCTTCTTCTTAAAGTTTCTTGTATTGCAAAAAATGAAAACATGGAACTGAAGGTATGATTATATTAACTAGTATCAAATAGTTTATATACAAATAGTATATATATATATATATATATATATATATATATATATATGTATATATGTATGTATATATGTATGTATATATGTATGTATATGTGTATATATGTATATATATATATATATATATATATATATGAATATTTCCAGATTCTTAGTGTCTTATACTCCAGAATGACTTTCACAACTGACGTTGGTCGTCAAAGGCTCACTTCTGGTCATGTGACAGCGTGTCAAGTCGAGTCATCAACTCATTCAATCCCATTTTTTTTCCCCAATTTGGACAGATTTTTCAAGGCACACATAATATTGTGTTCCAGGGTAGATTAGACTCTCCTTTACATGGGAGACAGACATACAAAGGTCTTGTAAAATGCACTTCTGCCACCTGGTGGCCATTTTTATGGCTTAAAACGTCTGGCTTCTATTATACAGTCTTTTTGCCTGTCGTGCAAAAATACCTATATGTATATATATGTGCTATATATATATATATATACGTATATATATAATACATTTTATTTGTATAGCGCTTTTCAGAGTACTCAAAGATGCTTTACAGTAGAGAAAAGGTATGGAGGGATCAAATTGTGGAGAGCTTTGTCGGTGATGAGAAGGACTTTGAAATCGATGCGTTGGTGGGACGGGTGGAGGTTTTGTGGAGGTGAAGGCCAGTGGAGGTTTTTAAGGACCGGGGTAATGTGTTCACAGGAGCGGGTGGAGGTGAGTAGGCGAGCGGCGGAGTTCTGAATATATTGTAGTTTGTTGAGGGTTTTGGATGGTGTACCATAAAGAATACTGTTGAAGTAGTCGATTTTGGATGTGACAAATGCATGGATCAGGGATTCAGCAGCAGAGAACGAAAGTGATGGACGGAGCCGGGCTATGTTCTTAAGATGAAAAAATGCTGTCCGGGTTAATTGTTTCACGTGGGGTTCGAAAGAAAGGGTGGGGTCCAGGAGGATGCTGAGGTTGCAGATGAGCGGGGATGGAATTTATGGGTGGATGTTGTGATGTTTGTGGGACCAATAATGATAATATCTATTTTGTCACTGTTAAGTTTAAGAAAATTGTGTTCCATCCAGGTTTTGATGTCAGTTAAGCAGTCTGTGAGGGTGGAGTAGATGTTGGAGTTGATGGAGGTGGTGGAGATGTAAAGCTGAATATCATCGCCGTAGCTGTGGAAATTGAGGTCATGACGACGGATGATATTGCCAAGTGGGAGGATGTAGAGGATGAAGAGGAGAGGACCAAGCACCAAACCTTGGGGAACACCTTGACGTAAAGGGGCTATGGGGGAGGAGCATCTATTGCTGTGCACGAACTGTTGACGATTGGTGAGGTATGACTGGAGCCAGGATAGAGCAGAGTCGGTGTCTTGAGGCGGGACAGGAGGATAGAGTGGCTGATAGAGTGGCTATGTGCTATACATATGCTATATATATATCACTATATGACAGTTACTATGGTACCCATTATGTCATTGTATGGTCATATCACCTCGTATTTCCGTATGTGACCAAAAAAACTGATAGTTACTGAAAGTTATAATAGTTACTGATTATAAAAGTACCAGATGGAGGGGTAGGATTTAATAAGCTTTGCTTCTTCCTACTCCTTTTGATGCATGTTCAAATGAAATAAAACCATTACCATTACCTAAAACAGGGGTGGGCAAACTACGGCTGGGGGGCCAAATGCGGCCTGCCAAGCGTTTGAATTCGGCCCGCCAGTTGCTTTCTTAGTATTTCAACTTTTAACATAGAAACTGGCAACATGACTTGCAAGTCGGATGTCTTCTTTATAAAGTGCTCCTGAAAAAAGGGACACGAGAACATACGGCTTATAGTATAACACTTTTACAGATAAAATTAGACAAATAATTCAAGGAAAATTCTATGCATAAAATAGTGTTTATGTACGTATGTGTTAAATATATGTTCTGGTCCCCTGACAATTATGATAACTCAATGCGGCCCACGAGTTATAATATTTGCCCACCCCTGACCTAAAAGATGCATAAACACATCTTTGGCAGCAAATGAGTTAATGTGAAAGCCCAGGTAAAGTTGCAACATGTTGTCAAGTTGAGTCCAAGTCGACTGGATTGGCCACATCTGCAAAATGCTAAGTCTAAAAGTGCACGGATGGAGATACTCCTATCTTCTTCTGTCACTGTAGTTTTCAGTGACTTGCAAGTGTGGTGCCAAGCGACTGCAGAGGCAAAACACCTAAATCCTCTTTCCAGAGGAGTAAAAATAAAGCCGCTTTGTTCCCACAGACGCTTCTATTTATATTATCGTATGTATACGTTGGTGAAACACGCTGCATTGCACGCCAGGTCAGAAAGTTTCCGCCCTGCAGAGGATGGCAATGTAATTGCACGCCGGATCCAGTCGACGATATTGGAGGATAAAAGCGTACAATGTTCCCTCACGCAACCTGAGTCGGTGCAAAGAGCCGGGGATAATTGCTCTAATATTTGCCGCTCTTGTGTTGACAATAATGTGAGCGCAGAAAGGTTGAAAGGGAGCTGTCGGAATCTCGGTCTTCTTGCCTCGTTACGGCACCTCAGCCTGTCCTGCCGCTGTCAGAGTGCGATGATGTAGAGGCATCTGGGTTGCACTCCCTCCTCCCCCCTCGCTTGTTAGCGCAGTAATTAACTCATCCATTTTGATCCCTGGGACGCTCACACTGTCTCATTCCCCACATAAGAGCCAAAAAAATATTAATTATGATCCTGCTGAGCTTATAGTGAGCTCGGTGTGACTGATAACAGGAGTTGGTGCTGTAATTGTCAGGGAGTACCTTTTGTTTGTCTTTCTTTTTGAAACCATGGCATAAAATATGGAGCAAAAACCCATAATTCATGACACTGTAGACTGTTAAAGCTGCTTTGTGTTGCCATTTCTGGAACACATGGGGTGCACAGGACGTAAACTAGTAAGGTTACCAAACAACATAAATAGTACATTTCAGTGTACTTGCAAATCAGCATGTAGATTTGCAAGTACAGCGCAAACCTGCATATTCAGTGCAAAACATCCGACATATATACACTACTGCTCAAAAGTTTGGGATCACTTGGAATTTTTTTTAGCCAGTCTGAGATATCCTAATCCTGCTATGAAGTCCAGCATCCTGAAGTCCAGCATCCTGAAGTCGCCGCTTCACTGTTGATACTGACACTGGTGTTTGATGGCTACTATTTAGTGCAGCTGCAAGGTTGTCTTCAACTACACACTCTCAGATATTTGTCTTCTTACACAGTTGTGCATCGTTTTTCTGTCCTTGTTAGACCCAGTTTGTGCTGCTCTCTGAAGGGAGTAGTTAACAGCATGGTAAGAGATTTTAGTTTAGATTTTTAGATGGGTTTCTAATAATCTATTAGCCTTATAAAATGATGAACTTGGATTAGCAGCTATACCAGGAGATTGATGCAGAGGACTGACAGTTGTTGATAGTAGGCCTCTATGCAAAAATGTACATCCTTCTTTGAAAATCATCTGATTCATTTTAATTGTTTGTGAAATGGGAAAAAATGTTGCAGGGGAAAAAATTCTTCTTTGGAAAACAAAGAAATTTGCAAGTGATCCCAAACTTTTGAGCGGTAGTGTATCAAATAACTATCAAATAAAAAGTCATTTTTAACGCTCATATCAAGACCATATGGTCCGTTCTTACGTTCATCTTATATGCATGTCAGTATGGTTCTTGTAGTTCATCGTCTGGTGTGATCTACAAATGTCTTGCTCTTGTCTTTCCAGAGTGGGGGGCGGTTTGCGCAACATCTGATGAGCAAAACAAGGATTTTCTAATAATCTATTAGCCTTATAAAATGATGAACTTGGATTAGCAGCCATACCAGGAGATTGATGCAGAGGACTGACAGTTGTTGATAGTAGGCCTCTATGCAAAAATGTACATCCTTCTTTGAAAATCATCTGATTCTGATTTGTGAAATGGAAAAAATTGTTTGTGAAATTGTGAAAATTTTTCTTTGGAAAACAAAGAAATTTGCAACTTTTCAAACTTTTGAGCGGTAGTGTATCTTCTACAGTCAACTTCCTTATAACACAGCCTCAAAACCTGTAGTAGTGTAAATAAGTATAAATAATAACATAAGTTTATATTTTATCGTATAAACAGTGACACCGATTCCATCCCCGCGGATAGCAGGTATCTACCGTATCATGAGCACCATTTTACATTCAAATGTATCTCTATTATTAATGTATAACCATAGCCGTATACTGTACTGTAATCCTGCAAATTGCAACACAATACAATACAAATACAGTAAGCTATTTCAGTATATTATATTGTAGTGATGATATTTGCTGATTTCACAAGTATTAATCTGAACATAAAACTGTATTTTTTCCCACAAAAAAATAGTCCGGGACAAAAGGTATTGGGGGTGTGGAGCGTTATACAAACTCAGTGTCACAAAACGCCTTCAAGCCCCAAGTGAGTCAGAGCTTTTCTTCCTGTCACTCACGCACACTTGCATACATAAATATTCAGGGTTGTACTTGGTTATACTTGGCTGAATACAGTAATTAGTGTACTGCGTGCAGAGTATGTTGTTTTGTGTAAAACCCTAATCAATGAATTGATCGATTAACCGCGTCGTGAAGCAATTTAGGCAAAATAGATAGGTGCAGTGGGCTCTATTTCAATACTTTGCAGTCAAAAGGAGTCGAAACGGTTAAATGATTGTTGTCCATCCAGGGAATGAACGCCGATTTCCAAGATTCGAAAGCACAATAGCATTTTTAGCTGAGCGATTATTCATTACCCGTCACTCGCTCCAGCTTCCAAATGTCAAGATGCTTTTAATGAAAATCATCATTGCATGTGAAGTGTTGGCTTGAAGTAAACACTCATTTTTTTTACGTGTTGTTGACATTTTAGAACTTAATGGACGAATTAAGAATGAAAGCAGTGAATAGTTAATCATGTTCCATCCTTTTTTTTTTCATTCTTACTTTCTTCTATAACTCATGATGCATTAAAACCAATCAACAGAGTGGCTCGTATTACATGGACTGGAGTACTACTGCTGCTATGCAGTAACACCAAGTACAGTGTAAAACTCCGAGATAAAGTGTGATATCAAGATAGAAGTTCACACAAACGTTAGAAAGCTTACCTTTTCTTTGTCTCGCATGGACCCTTTGCCCAGAATGGACATCTTTGTGAGGGTGTCTTCCTGTAGCCTTTTTAACGAGTTCCCGCGTGGCCCCAGAAGTTTTCCGACAAAGTTAAACTACGGGAAAGAGAGACAAAAGGGAAAAAGTGAGTATCAATCATGTGCGCTTGAGATAAAGCACCGAGATGTCAATTCTACGTGGCTTTTCACTAACGCTAGTAAAACCTTTTCTTTCCTTCCCGGTGGGATCAATACAGACGATTAATCAAGCAAATATCACTTTTGGTCACGAAAGTCAGTCGCATGTACGTTTTTTTAATCTTGACAAGGTCACGGAAATGCTCGGCTTATCACACTGCCAAGCAAGTGCTGCATTCAGGGACCCATGAAAGTGAAGGGAACATCAACACGGGCCAAAGCCAATTCTAGCCTCAGCTGGAGGTGGTTAAAGTGAGACAAAAGGCAGCCAAAGCCTTCCCGCCTTACTGTGCGTTTCCTTTGCAGGTGACTTACACTGCCGTCTCTTTTAACCGTCAAAGTCATCAATTAGCTAGCAGGAGGTAACGCCACTTCACCTCCGCCATTCTTCTCCTGCCTTTTGTTCACACAGCTTATTGGGAGGCTTTGATAGTCATTCACTCCAGTATAGTAACGAGTGCTTGGTTCTGTGGTGCTATGAGGGTTTTACAATAACAGCAATTTATGTGAATGCTAAGGTACTGTATATGGAAGGCTTTATGGAACGCGTGGGTTGAGTGGCTTCATGCAAAGTGGAGTTGTTGCGTCAAGCTGTTGATTGATGCATTGCCAATAATAACCTTTTTTTTATACAAAGTAACACCTATGAAATATTTGGCTTTGCAAGTATCACCGTTTTTTTATACAAAGTAGCACCTATGAAATACAGTAAACCTCGGATATATCGGATTCAATTGTTCCCACTGGTTTTGTCCGATATAAGCGAAATCCGTTATAATGCTTATACCGGAAAATGTCCGTTTTACGCATATATCGGATTTATATCCGGTATATGCGTAAATCGGATTTTATCCGTTATAAAAAGGCACTTCCTTGACTATGTTTCCAATGTACCTGGACGCGCAGGCAACGCTGCAAACGCTGCAAATGACGTCGTATAGCGGCCCGTCACGATTCGGCGAATCGGAGCGCCACGATGCGGCCATCCGATATATGCGAGGGAAATTTAATGGAAATGCATTGGAACGGGACTGGAGATTTTGTCCGAAATAGGCGAAATCCGTTATAAAAAATCCGAAATATGCAATGAATTTTTATTGGAAATGCATTACAGAAAAATTGGTTGTTTATCTGTCCGTTGTGAGCGAATTTCCGATATATCCGAGTCCGATATATCCGAGGTTTACTGTATCACCGTTTTTGCGTCCTCCACTTATCACTGTCCGCACATATTGTATGGAATGATATTCCGTGTAAAAGCACATTCAATACGTTTTGGGTGGTAATAGCATCTGTCATATAAATACTATATGTATGAGTTTTACCAAAAGAAATAAATCAACAACAAACATCTTCTCCTCCTGTGACTAATGCTTTTGGGGCTTTTGATAATACTTGGTGGTATCATGAGGGATTATGTGACCCGTCTGGACTCCTTATGATGTCATTACAATGCGGCAGAGGATTGCGATGCGATGTTGGGAAATAAAAGAGGACGCTTTAGGAAATTACAAAAAGGGAAATATCAGTCAGAAAACATGAAACCGTGATTCCACTCGGGTGCCAACAAAGGGGGAAGAAAATATATGTGGATGATAAAGACAAAAGCAGGAAGTGCAGGTGTGATTTATAACCCACAACTGGAAGCAGATGCAGGGGTAAAGAATGGCGAAGAAAAAGGGGTGGCGGTGGCGGGGGAGCGGGTTTTTGTGGGCAGGCGTCTGAGATCTTTTCATCATTTGCTGAATGTATTACAGAGAGAAGCAGAGCACAGTCATTGTGCTGAGGACAGCAGGACAGGAAACAGTAGAGGAGATGGATAAATCACTGCTCCAGGCGGGGAGGAACACCACACTCTCAACTGGAAAGAAACCAGTGGGAGTCCTTATTGGGCTTCTTCGGAACTGGGCCGGGAGTGCCTTCCGACAAAACAACCAGCTCGTTTTCAATTAGAGCTCTGGTTATTCAAATGAGGAGTAAACATTCCATTAGTCTTGGGGGCGTTTCGCATCTTTTGACAAATGGCAGTTGAAATGAAGAACCAATGTTATCAACATACTGTATATATATATATATATATATATATATATATATATATATATATATATATATACTATATATATATATATGTGTGTGTGTGTGTGTGTGTGTGTGTGTGTGTGTGTGTGTGTGTGTGTGTGTGTGTATATATGTGTATATATATATGTATGTGTATATATGTGTGTATATATATATATGTGTGTGTGTATATATATGTATGTGTATATACTATGTGTGTATATATATATATACATATATGTATATGTATATATATGTATATGTATATGTATGTATATATGTATATATATGTATATATATATATGTATATGTATATATATGTATATATATATATATATATGTATATATATATATATGTATATGTATATATATATATATATATATGTATATATATATATATGTATATGTATATATATATATATATATATATATATGTATATATGTGTGTATATATATGTATATGTATATATATATATATATATATATGTATATATATGTGTATATATATATATATATATATGTGTGTATATATATATGTGTGTATATATATATATATGTGTGTGTGTGTGTGTGTGTGTGTGTATGTATATATGTATATACGCAACAGATGGCACATCCCAAAAAGGAACCACAAATGTAATCCCCAAGATAAGCCAAAACATATTTAGGATATTTTAGTATTGACTCTGGCAAAAAATGGCATCAAAATGTGTTTTAAATACAAACTAATTAGATTTAAACAATTAAAATATGTATTTCTACATTTGTAAATATACAATTTTTTTACCGTATTTTCTGGACTTTTAGTCGCTCCATAGTATAAGTCGCACAAGGCCAAAAATGCATAATTAAGTAAAAAAAAAAAAAAAAAACATACATAAGTTGCACTGGAGTATAAGTCGCATTTTTTGCAGGTAATTTATTTTCCAAACTACTTGACCAAAACAGACATTACGTCCTCTTGGAAGGCAAGTTCTAACAATAAAAGAATAGAGAACAGGCTGAATAGGTGTAAGATATGCTAACACAATGCTTATTCAGCTACACAAAAAATAAACATGAACAGAAAAGGTGTCCAGTGTTTATGGAACATAAACAGTTTTTTCATTTATAAGTCGCTCTGGAGTATAAGTCGCAGGAACAGCCAACCTATGAAAAGAAGTGCGACTCATAGTCCGGAAAATACGGTAGTATAAATTCCGGGCTAATGTGCGCACTTAAGTGCCCATGTTGTGAGACATTTACACACAAAGACACTATAAACCTTGCAATCCTACCTACACTCGGTGTTCCCAGCGTTACTACTTAGTTACGATGAGCAAGACAGGAGACCCCCCCCCCCCACCCCCCCCCCCCAAGCCCCATTGGAGTTCAATAGCTGCCATGGTCCAAATCCTAATTCTACGCTTGATAAAATTGACTTACGATTTGTCGGATCTAAACACGATCAATGCATAAGACTTCAAAATGCAATATAAATATGAGTCAAATTCACACTGTCAAAGTCTAATTGGACGGCACGGCGATCTAGTGGTTAGCGCGCAGACCTCACAGCTAGGAGGACCAGGGTTCGATTCCACCCTTTGCCATCTCTGTGTGGAGTTTGCATGTTCTCCCCGTGCAGGGCTGATACTGGCACAACCATGTGATAACCTATAAATATCATCATGCGTGGGTTTTCTCCGGGTACTCCGGTTTCCTTCCACATTCCAAAAACATGCTAGGTTAATTGGCCACTCCAAATTGTCCATAGGTATGAATGTGAGTGCTAAGTGCAACTTGTAGTCTGGAAAATACGGTATACTAGGGATGTATGATCATTACCGGCCCGATACGGCATAAAAATGCAACACGGCGTGAGTACAGATTTTTTTTCCCGATCATAAAAAAAAGATACTAAAAAAATACTGTATATAACACACCATTCATTCCACCACAGGGGATATGTCATGTTACACATATCAGTATCAGAATATCATTTTCATTCATTCATTCATTTTCTACTGCTTTTCCTCACGAGGGTCGCAGGGGATGCTGGAGCCTATCCCAGCTGTCTTGGAGCGAGAGGCGGTGTACACCCTGGACTGGTGGCCAGCCAATCACAGGGCACATATAGACAAACAACCATTCACACTCACATTCATACCTATGGACAATTTGGAGTGGCCAATTAACCTTGCATGTTTTTGGAATGTGGGAGGAAACCGGAGTACCCGGAGAAAACCCACGCATGCACGGGGAGAACATGCAAACTCCACACAGAGATGGAATATAATTTTTTGGCAAAAAAAAAAGCCCATATCGGACATCCTTAAAAAATAATAATACATTATGTATTTTAAAATATGTATTTATTTTAATTTTATTTACTCTATTTTGTGTTGATAAGCACTCCTAACAGAGACAAGACACTGCCTTCTCGACAGTTGGGCAGAAATAATTATTTTTCTACGCTTGTTTTTTGTCATCTGAGGTTCCAAAACAAGCATCAACAAAAATGTTAAGAGAAAATATTATAATGTAGGATTCCAGACAGGCATAGGATGATAGGTGTTTGCCACCAGCAATCATTTTCCCACACTGCACTCCCAGCAAAGGTATGTAATATCCTCCACACACACAACACTCCTCAATGGCTGTTTGAAAAGGGCCGTGCCACAACCTGTACCAAAGTCAAAAGGTGACGCTCTGCAGCTCAAACACTTCAATTCAGACCAATGACTTTTGCCATCGCTGGCTGCCTAATAGAACAAATTGAATTTGTCTTCCCCCCGGTGGGCTGTTGGAGTCTAAACAGCCGATCAGAGCTTCAACTTATCAAATCTGTCAAAGCAAAATGTGTTCAGGTGGCAAGTTGTTAGATTTATATGTTGCCTTGTTTAATTCGTTTCGGCGTATTGACTGACTGGCTTCATGGCAAAACAAGGGCTGTCCAAAATAGCACGTTAACGGCGGTGACTAATTGACTTCATTGATTATGTCAATTTCATTCATTCATTCATTCATTTTCTACCGCTCATCCACATGAGGGTCGCGGGGGTGCTGGATTTACTTCATTGACACCAATTTTTCCTAAGAATAAAATTGGGAAAAAAACATTTTGTCTTACATTCGGGGTCAAGAGAGCTAGATGTTTTTATGAGCAATAAGCATCCCTTTTTTATCGTGATTAATTTATTCCAGGCCCGACCGCACTGAATGTCCATAAAGTAGAATTCAATATTAATAAATGCAATATTTCCATAGTCATTAGAAAACCACCTTCTATGTAGGCTTTTTACCATCATTAGAGCCCTCTAGACATGAAATAACCCCCCTATAGTCACTTTTACACCTGTATTACCCATCATAGTAGACATTCATTCATTCATTTTCTACCGCTTTTTCCTCAAGGGTTGTGGGGGTGCTGGAGCCTATCCCAGCTGTCTTCGGGCGAGAGGCGGGGTACACCCTGGGCCAGCCAATCACAGGGCACATATAGACAAACAACCATTCACACTCACATTCATACCTATGGACAATTTGGAGTGGCCAATTAACCTAGCATGTTTTTGGAATGTGGGAGGAAACCGGAGTACCCGGAGAAAACCCACGCATGCACGGGGAGAACATGCAAACTCCACACAGAGATGGCCGAGGGTGGAATTGAACTCCGGTCTCCTAGCTGTGAGGCCTGTGCGCTAACCGATTATGTTGATTTATTTCACATTATTAAGCATACGCAACATGGCAAGCTACTATACAGTAGCTCTCCACAGTGACACCTAACTTTAGTGCGATTCCAACACCATGGACTATGTACAGTACGTATCAACCCACGAGATGCATTCAGGGACACTCCATACATCGCAACAACGTCTTTATTATACGTGTATGTGTGGTCAGTAAAAATGAGCATATTTTAGACATAGTGTGACATGGCGATTAATCATAATTAATTTGAAAACTGCAATTAATCTGATTTAAAAAAAAATCGTAATCTTTTCAAAGCTCTAGTTAAAACAGTTAAATGATGGCTAATCGAAGAACAGGAATCATCTTATTAGCCAGCTGCAGGAACTGAATGAAAATGAAATGAATTAAACTTAAATTGAATTGAATGAAATCAAATTTCTATTTTGTATTTTAATTCTGGGGCGTGATTACAGAAGATTACAGTTGAAAAGAGAGTGAGTGTCAGCCTTTACGTTTCCCTCCTTTGAGGCGTTTGTGTGCCACTTTGTTTGTTTGTTGTGCACCAAAAGAAACCTCATTCTTTAAGAAAAATGCGTCTAGGAAGCGTGAAAATGGATGTTATTTACAACACGTAAGAAGAAATCCGTCGCAAAAGGCAAGAAAATGAAATCCGCCGTGAGATAATTCTCCTCAATCATATATTCATAAATATTCATGGACATATGAATATGGTGAGACATCAAAGTGGCATTGATCAAGGTCAGTGTAATGGAGATGTGTGTGTGTGTATAAAATATTACAGTTGTAATAATGCAAAAGCTCCTGGATGTAGTTCTATCGGCTACAATGTCATCCAACAACATTAAACATCCCAACAACATAAAGGGAGCAGCGGTAAGGAATTGCAATGGCAGCTGGAGCAGGTTGTCTTCACGATGCAGCAGCAGATATCACATCCACATCTCCACTTACTTTAGGAAACTGCTTGACTGGTATCAAAACTTTCTGGCCCAGTTTCATGTTCTTGTTGATGACGACGTCGATGAACTTCTCCTCCTCCTTGCCCTCGTCCTTCTGAATCTTTTCAATTTCTAGACAGAAGAGAAGCAAGCTGTGGGTCAGTGTGGGCGAGCGGTACACGTCCGCGGTCTGAATGCGACGGGAGAAAGTGGTCATTTTCATTGAAATTCAATAAGACCTATGGGCCCCAATACGGGAACATTTTCACTTCGAATTTTGCGGCTTCTTGCTATCATGGTTTTCAAAATCCAAACCCTTCAGTATCGGCCATTTTAGACTATTTGGACTGGCACACAGAATATTGTGTTTATATAAACATGAAATGTGTAACCTTCTGCATGCTACACTCCTCCACGCTCTCTCACTTCTCTGTCATGTGTGATTTTTCTGTTCATCTTAAAATTGCTCTGAAGTGAAATTGAGTTGTGTCATCACCTCTTTTTGCCTCTCCCACAAGAAAACGCAAAAGATGTATGAATCTCTTGTTGGGATTGGGTGTCCGGGTTTATATTGTCTCATGTAGTTGGTAATATGAGTGTAAAGATGACTATAGGGGTGCTATTTCAACTGTAGAGGTCTCTAAAAATGTTGTTGTAAACAGGTTTTCTATGCTGTAACTATGAATATTCATTCATTCATTCATTCATTTTCTACTGCGTATCCTCACAAGGGTCAGGGATGCTGGATCTAAAACTAACATAACATGCAAAAGAAAATAATATACAATTAGAAAAACAGCCATTGTTTTACTTCATGGTGAGCAACCTGCGGCCCATTTAGCATAAACAACCCATGACCACATTTGATGCGGCCATCATTCAAATCTAAAAAAAAAAAAAGTTCAAACCAAAACATTCATTCATTTTTTACTGCTTATCCTCACAAGGGTCACGGGGGTGCTGGAGCCTATCCCAGCTGTCTTTGGGCGAGAGGCGGGCAACCATTCACACTTACATTCATACCTATGGACAATTTGGAGTGGCCAATTAACCTAGCATGTTTTTGGAATGTTGGAGGAAACCGGAGTACCCGGAGAAAACCCACGCATGCACGGGGAGAACATGGAAACTCCACACAGAGATGGCCGAGGGTGGAATTGATCCCTGGTCTCCTAGCTGTGAGGTCTGCGCGCTAACCACCAGACCGCCGTGCCGCCCTTATCACTGTCAAGTCTGGAATTACATTAACTACAATGGATGAGGGATTACTTTATAAGACAACGGAATATAAGTCTTATATTTAGGTCAATACAAAAGTCTCTAACAGGGGTCTCCAAGCCGAGGGTTCAGACTCAAAGTGGGACCCAAACCAGGCTTTTTGGGGTCTCTGATTGTCAGAGTTAGATGGACGTCAGCCATTTTATTGACCATCATTTCAAAATGTTATATAAAAGTCCCAATTCCCCATTTCCGTAGTCTAGTTGGTAATAGTTACTGATGTTTACTCTTGTTTACACTTGCACAATTCAACATTTCCTGAAAACGAGTAGCACAAAGCAGAGCTTATTTCATTGTAACGCGAATTGTCCAGATTTCAAATCCCCCAGGCATATCACACCACCCATCACGAAACACAAGAAACATTTAAAAAAAGCCGTATAGTAGCAACTAAATCATGGAGTCATAGTCAGTCAGCAACAGTCAGTCAGTTGTTGTTGCTTTTAAATGCTATCTTTCACACGGAAAGGAGCTAAATAAGCATCTTTCCATCAATCTTTGCCTCATTCTGTCTTGCTTTTAACACACGTTCACTCTGATAACCCCAGCAGTTCAAAACTCCCATTACTTTTTGTGGATTTGAAACAAAGCCCCCCCTTTGTAGGAAACATTCACTTTGTAAAGCAGCTCAGTCTATTCAGGTTGTCAAAAATACAAGCAGTACAAATGATCAGCAAAATTAAATGCGTAGTTCTTTCAGTGTCACTCATGCACGGGCAGGTGCTGTAAAAAAAAACTCATTTCATTTGAGCTCATGGCAATTTACTTGGACAGTCTCTTTCATGTGCTTAACACCCGTGGACGCTTACACGCTACAGCAAAAATAAATAAACGTTTGTCCCGACATCTTTTTTCCATGTAGCTGCGGTAGACTTTGATGTATTTAGAGTCATAACCTTGAACACTTAATCAGATGGATAACAGCGGCCTTTCAGCGCCGGGAAAATGATTTTGCAGAAAGGGCATCTCGGAGAGGTTTATGGGAAAAAAAACAAACTGGAAAAAATGGTGGAAAAAGTCAAGCGCCAATTTGCAAATGAAATCGAATGTGCCTGCGTTCCACAGTAACCACTCCACTCATTAGTTCCTCATGAGTTCCTCAGTAACTGCAGTATTTGCGTGCACCTCATTGTAAAGTGAGAGCTTTTATTCTCATAACAGCAGGACATAAATGAAGTCAAACATGTTTTCATGGGCAAACAGCACGTATGAACTACATACACATTTTCAATTATGCTATGTGAAAATTACAAGCAAAAAAAATGTGCATGCGATTATTCTGATAAAGCTTCCGCCGCTGCATTAAACTTGCAGGGCGTAATTAAAAAGCTTGGATATGATTTTTTTTTTTTTTTTTTTTAAAGGATAAAGGATAATTGAGCTATCAGGGAGTAGAGATATCTTTGAGCCCGTTTATCCTGAGGGTGGAGCGCAATCTTAGGAAGAAAACAACATTAATATTAATGCATCACCTAGCAACACACCGAGAGAGATTCCTCCATCAACGCTCTCGTACTGTATGTTGTGCTTCAGCTACTTCTCCTCGAGACCAAGAAAATGTGACGTTTTGCGTTCGGCATTGACCTGTGGCTAACCCGCTCAGCTGGTGTCATTTGCTGCTTTGGATGAGTGGAACAAAGCGCACTTTTTTTGAGAAAAGATCTCAGTCGTTTACGTGAACTGCGTATCACCTCGGCATCATTAACAGCTGTTCTGAAGGAGGAGACCCACAATGTGCCTTTTGTGTTGCTTCCCCCACTCCACT
Organism: Doryrhamphus excisus; assembly: GCF_030265055.1. Taxonomy (NCBI): domain Eukaryota; kingdom Metazoa; phylum Chordata; class Actinopteri; order Syngnathiformes; family Syngnathidae; genus Doryrhamphus; species Doryrhamphus excisus. The sequence continues at coordinate 9,964,135 of NC_080479.1, read as the reverse complement.
GCCAATGCATCGTATTCTAATGAGACTGCTTTTAATGAATGTCTTGGTAAGCTCTGTGGGGGGGGACTTGTTTTCCACCATATGTTTCAGTTCGGTTTGTACGCATTTTATTGCGTTTCCGACCCTTAATGTGGATTTGATATGCTTGTGGTGGGTGGGGCTAAGGCACACTGCTGTCCTGTAATTGGTGGACAGAGACAGCCCATTTTCTAATTAGTCAATTGTACACTATCCCGCTTGGGTAATTCCGTAGCTAAACTTCCCACAGTGGAAACGCAGGGTTGCTGACCGGGCACTTCTCTCCGCTGCCTTTTGTGCAAATGTATCTTTTCAAGCTAGTTTGGACCCCAATGAATGTTGAAGATTGGGGGTCTAGAGATTTATACGTGCAAGCTAACAGGTGGCACAAAGCAAGTCTTGAATAAGAGGTGTCGTCTTATATTTCTGTAAATACAAGTGTATATCGTGTGCAGTCCTGTGATTACTTTGGTTTTACTGCAATTACCTGCAACATTCACAAAAAAAAATATGACAAAATGAATTGCTGTACTGACCTGAATATAAGACGACCACTCTTCAGAAATTTTTCACACTTGTTTTTTCCCCCTTCGCCGTTGTTTGCTAACTTGCCCAAGAAAACCGGCAAATAATACGCACACACACTAGTGACCTGGAAAAAAAAATTGTCTCAAAGGAGAAGCTACAATGCTAATTTTAAGACAAAGTGGATCAATGACGCAGAATCAGCAAAATGATGAGCAGCTTTTTTTGTTGGGGGGGTATACTAAAAGAAAGATTGACTTCATTGACACCAATTTTTCCTAAGAATAAAATTGGGAAAAAAACATTTTGTCTTACATTCGGGGTCTGGAGAGCGAGATGTTTTTATGAGCAATAGGCATCCCTTTTTTATCGTGATTCATTTATTCCAGGCCCGACCACACTGAATGTCCATAAAGTAGAATTCAATATTAATAAATTGAATATTTCCATAGTCATTAGAAAACCACCTTCTAAGTAGGCGTTTTACCATCATTAGAGCCCTCTAGACATAAAATAACACCCCTATAGTCACTTTTACACCTGTATTACCCATCATAGTCGACATTCATTCATTCATTTTCTACTGTTTTTTCCTCACAAGGGTCACAGGGGTGCTGGAGCCTATCCCAGCTGTCTTTGGGCAAAAGGCGGGGTACACCCTGGACTGGTGGCCAGCCAATCACAGGGCACATATAGACAAACAACCATTCACACTCACATTCATACCTATGGACAATTTGGAGTGGCCAATTAACCTAGCATGTTTTTGGAATGTGGGAGGAAACCGGAGTACCCGGAGAAAACCCACGCATGCACGGGGAGAACATGCAAACTCCACACAGAGATGGCCGAGGGTGGAATTGAACCCTGGTCCTCCTCGCTGTGAGGTCTGCGCGCTAACCACTCGACTGCCGTGCTGCCCCATAGTAGACATAAAATAATTTTCGATATAAATAAGTAATACCACGTTAGCATTAACACCATGCTTCCTGATGGTATTTATTATTGAAAAGAAACTGTTGTAAATATGTCAGGTTTTCTATTACATATATATTTCTATAATTCTATTACATTCTTGTGGGAAGAGTCGCATAACATAAAAATGATGACGGCTCAACATAACAGATATACTACATGTAGTATATATATATAAAAACAAGAAGGAACTAGTGTTGCATTCATTTAAATGTGCTAAACCTTTTGGAAGGAGACAATGTGGTTGAAAAATATTTGTGCAACGTTATAATGAGTCCCCACTCCTGGGGCACAAACACGAGTCATCCAAGTGCTCATTATAGTTTTCATGGAAAGTGTGACATTAGTTTAAGTCTCACGCTGTAAATGAAGACACCACAACATGTGAATACACTGCATGAATAAAAAAAAAGCCAATGGAAATCCTCATATTGTGATTCAATGTAGCAGAACTGACTGCCGCTGTACAGTTTAATGCACATAAAAGCAATTCATGTCATTTTATTAGTATTTTTTTGCACTGGTGGCTCAAGCTACAGGGTGGCATTCATCTCACGGTGGTATTTATCTACGTATGGTGCCTTCTGGCCATGTCTGCCTCTCGCACTGAAAAGCTTTTCAGAGGCAATAAAGGCATGCTGACAGGAGTTAGAGGAGCGTTTATGCCCTGTCCCTTTTTTAGGTGCAAATAATAAGAAAAACGTTTGACATTTCAATTAAGCGTCGCAGCGTGGTGTTTTTTCATGGCCTAAGTGCTGTTACATATGTTAGCTCCCGGCCGCGTTGCTTTCAGTTTCTAATCGTGCGCAGTGACAAAAGTGACAACCTATATATTTTCTTTGCGATATGAAAACGAGTGACCTGCACCTATGCAACACTAAATGTCTGGAGCACGTCAAAAATGAGGCACGGCGAGAGTTTTTATTTTTGCATAAATGTCAGTCAACAATAGGATATACCTTTTAATAGATTGTGTACAAAAACCAGGGGGAAAGAATACTGGACCTATTGTCATGGGCTGGTGCCACCGCAACCCGACTTTGGCTAAGTAGTAGAAGATGGGATGGATAGACAAGGATGGCATGGATGGATTGACAAGGATGGGATGAATGAATAAGGATGGGATGGATGAATCAGGATGGGATGGATGAATAAAGATGGATGGATGGGTATACAAGGGTGGGATGGATTGATAGATAGACAAGGATGGGATCGATGGATGGACAAGGATGGGATGGATGGATGGATAGACAAGGGTGGATGGATGAATAAGGGATGATGGATAGACAAGGATGGAATGGATGGATGGATAGACAAGGGTGGGTGGATGAATAAGGAATGATGGATAGACAAGGATGGGATGGATGGATGAATAAGGATGGGATGGATGATAGACAAGGATGGGATGGATGAATAAGGATGGGATAGATAGACAAGGATGGGATGGATGGATGAATAAGGATGGGATGGACAGATAGACAAGGATGGGATAGATGAATAAGGATGGGATGGATGAATAAAGATGGATGAATAGACAAGGATGGGATGGATGAATAAGGATGGGATGGATGGACAGACAAGGATGGGATGGATGAATAAAGATGGATGGAAAGACAAGGATGGGATGGATGGAAAGACAAGGATGGGATGGATGGACAGACAAGGATGGGATGGATGGACAGACAAGGATGGGATGGATGAATAGACAAGGATGGGAGTGATAGACAAGGATGGGATTGATGGATAGACAAGGATGGGATGGATAGACAAGGATGGGATGAATAGACAAGGATGGGATGGATGAATAAGGATGGATGGATAGACAAGGATGGGATGGATGAATAAGGATGGATGGATAGACAAGGATGGGATGGATGAATAAGGATGGATGGATAGACAAGGATGGGATGGATGAATAAGGATGGGATTGATAGACAAGGATGGGATGGATGGATAGACAAGGATGGGAGTGATTCTGCTAAACACCCCAGTGTTAAAATGTGTATGAACTGTGTGAGAAATTAGTGGTCCAAATGTAGGGTTCAATAACAGTGGCACGGTGTGGTGTTTTTGTCCAATAATAGCACGGTCAGCAGGTAGGGAAGCATCTTTTCACACATTTTCACCCCTTTTGTGTGCTGCAAGTCAGGAATGGAAGAGTCAGCTTACATCATCAAATAGAAATTACATTTAAATGTAAGTAGTAAGGCCACTGTAAGTTGAATAGAGAGAGATTTCCAAGAATGCCAACTGCAAATACTTCATTATTGCTGTTTAGCTTTGAAAATACTCAAGTGCATTTGCATAAGGAGACGCTTGCACGTGTCTCATTAAATGAGGACAAAGTAGCGTTCATGTTTGTGTTTGTTGGGATTGTTAGGGCCGAGGCTTGCGGTGCCAGAAACGGTTTGCCCAGAGCGCTGCCAGTGTGACCACACACATTTAGCGTAAATCATAGTGTCAAGGCTGTGACCCCTCCCAAAGAGAAATGCTACCCCTCCCAAAAAATAAGCTCTCTCCGGTGCTGAAATCTTAATTTCACTCCAGCTCCTGCAATGCCTCGACAAGGTCAGGCTGGCAGCAGGAATTCGTCTCGCCCCCCTAATCTGGAGATTACATTCTGAGCGGTCGGGGAGGCCCTCCCTCCTTCCTCCTGCCTCTCTGCAACCCTGCCAGGCTGGCTCTCAACTGCGAGGTAACGAGCCAAGACCCGCTTACAGTGTCGAAGATAATGTCCGCGGATTAAGACAGAGAGGAGCCCCTCGAGTGGCGCCTCCTTCATTTCAGTCCGCGGCCTGTGAAGTGTCAGGGATACATCCGACTAGTAACAAGACACCGCTCGCGGCCTGCCGATGCTTCTTATCTGGGAAACTCAGTGGTAATGGATAAAGACAAATGACGCATTTCACTGCAAAAACTGACATACTCTTGCTCAAGTGCACATGGAACTTTAGATTCTGTAAAGGATTGCCAGAATGCTCAAGGCTTCCACCTCCGAGATGACATCACTTCATATACTTATTTGATCATCGTTTCGATAGTTGCAGGCTGAATTCAACTTGGCGTTTCTTCCCTGTTAGTGAGGAGGATTATCAAAGTGTTCTCGAACCTGCCAGAGTGTGCGCGACAAATTATGTCTCATCCAAACTGCCGCGTGACGAGGTGAAACTGTTCAAAATCGCAAACAAATTGGCTTGGCAGGAACCTTAAAAGGTTAGGGTGAATTTAGCAAGCCAGCCGTGTCTAACAGTCGTAAATGTCTGCAGCTCCTAATGCAACATGCTGTTTAGTATGTGGACAAATTAGCAAAAACATCAACAACACTGAAAAGCCAAGTTCAGAAGGCTGAATATTAAATTGGGTTGTTCCTCAATGCCGGTTAAATAGGTTAATAGTATTCCATCATTTAGGATTCAAACACACAGCATCATCAAATATTCTCTTTAAACACAAAACTTTTAGAAACTGCACACACCAGGGATACCATTGATTCTGTTAATTGTGAACGAGAGTGCACGGCACGTCTGCCACCACGGAGGCCATGTTGATTCAGTCAACTGTGCTCACAGTCACGATGCTACTTTTGTTTGTTTTTGTTGAGTATTACGAGTATTACGTCTGGGGTCGGCATGTGAAAGTGAAAGTGAAAAATCATAACACGCTGAGTGGGCTGCACGGTGGATGAGTGGTTAGCACGCAGGTCCCACAGGAGAACAGAGTTCGATTCCACCCTCGCCCATGTGGAGTTTGCATGTTCTTCCCGTGAATGTGTGGGTCTTCTCCGGTTTCCTCCCACATTCCAAAAACATGCTAGGTTAATTGGCGACTCCAAATTGTCCATAGGTATGAATGTGAGTGTGAATGGTTGTTTGTCTATATAAGATAAGATAAGATATGCCTTTATTCGTCCCTCAGTGGGGAAATTTGCATTGCACAGCAGCAAGACTACTGAATCAGTTAAGCAGTACAAAAATACACAATATAAAAAGAATAAACAACCCAAGTATTAATAAAAATCAACTGTTTTACCCAGAGTTATGTACAACTACAATATGCAGATAATATGAAACGAGATGAAATATATGACCAGTCTATACACTATACATGTGCCCTGTGATTGGCTGGCCACCAGTCCAGGGTGTACCCCGCCTCTCGCTCGAAGACAGCTGGGATAGGCTCCAGCACCCCCGTGACCCTTGTGAGGAAAAAACGGTAGAAAATGAATGAATGAATGAACATTGGTTACGTGCCCTGTCCAAGGTACTGAAAAGCAATGGTGACACAACATGAAGGATAAAGATGGTATCTTTCGACATGTTAAATGATCTGCTCCTATGAAATGGACAGTGACAACAGCATAAGCAGCGTCGTGTTCCCATTATTGAGACAACATTACTGTTTTTACTTTGTATTTAAGCTTTTTATTACTGTATTTGATATATATTTCATTTCTTCTGTGTACAGTCTGAGTGACTTAATTTCAGTATAAGAGCCGACTTACACCAAAACCGGACAGTCCAGGTATGGAACTAGTATGTTACCCGAGGACCACCTGCACCGAACCTTTTACTGCACCAAAAAGGTGCACAAATAAGCAAAGTAGAATATTACAGCAGCCTGCGGTGACGAATCACAGTCTGTGTTTAAGCACAGCACCAGCCAGCACGCCCTGCTTTGTCTTCATTAGGCTATCAGCAGCACACCACTGTGTACAACAACACAGCCAGCCTCAAGGATGCCAAAGTTCTCAGGAAGTAAGCTCCCAAGATAAATCAAACCATTTGAACCATAAATCACCATAAAATCCTTTTGTTTTCCAATGGACCTTAACATGAAAGGACCACAGCAAGGCCACCCTATCCCACAATTAGGATGTTTATGGTTTTCAGTATCCTTTCCCCTAATGAAGTTTCCCATAAAAACGTCATTAGTCTGAGAGAAGGGGGCGGGTCAAAGAGGGGGGGGAATGTGAGGATAAAACTGTGGGGCTTAATGAACATCATTATCTAGACCTCATCTCAGGCACTTTTATCAACGATGAGCTTGAATCATAATAATGAGCAGCACCTTCCACAGCTATCACAGTATTCCAAACTGTGACATGTTTTTTTCCTCCTTGTTTCCATCGTTGTTAGGGAGTATTTAACCCTTCACAAGGCTGCTCGAATCAATTACTGGGAAAAGATCAATAGTGCAAATGGATTTTCCGTAGACACGGGTGCTACCGAGAGCCCTAGCTATGATTTCTGCATTAACAGAATTGCGGAAAAAAAGAGTTTACTGTTAAACGTGGAATCTCACAGAAAGTAACAACCCCTTAGGGGGCGCCACATATGCCCTATATCAGGGGTCTCAAACACGCGGCCCGTGTGCCAAATGTGGCCCGCAGGACACTAGTTTGAGGCCCCCGCCTTGATATGAAAGTTTAATGTTAGTGCGGCCCGCGTAAGTTTGATATGGATGCTGTATGGTATCATGTACCCAGAAAAAAATATTACGTTTGATTAATGTTCATGTTAAAGGTTAAATAACTGTTAATAGTTATCCTCCCTATCCGTGTGGAAGTGGTAAGTTTTTGGCTATTTAAGTTTAAAGGAAATAACTTGAAGGCTACCGTTTAGGTCGCTAGCTCTCTAGTTTGCGAGTTAGCATGTGTCTCAAGACCCTGCAGTTGCGCAATATGTTGTAAATAAAAAGAGTATAAATGTGACTATAGTCGTGTTTTGTCATGTCTACAGGGCTCTAATAATGCTTTGTTCATTTTAATCTGAAAAAAATAATTTGTCTACCCACCAACTATATGTGGTTTCTTAAGTTTTTATTATTTGCCGTTTTATTATTATTATTATATTTATTTATTTATTACTGATTGATTGATTTTCTTTATTCTTGATTTGTTTATTTATTTTTTACATTTTGTGTAGAAAAATAAAAAGTAAGATATTTGAGAACAGTGGAATGTTTTATCAGAGCTTTTATTGTAGAAAATCGAAACCAAAGCAAAGTTTATTCATTTTTCTGTTTTTAATAAATGCATTTTTTGGGTTTTTTTTGGAAACCCTGATGCGGCCCAGTCTCACCCAGACCCTAGCTCCAGTGGCCCCCAAGTAAATTGAGTTTGAGACCCCTGCCCTATATGATATTCCTTCATTTAAAGTGAATATGGAAGTGTTGTAGTTGGGAGTAATTGTGCCGCATCTGGAGTGGGACTGGCCCTTGTTTAATTCATGCTTGGATGGGCAAACTTCCTAATGGGAAGTGGAAAACAACAGGACGAGTTTTATTTTTAATTGCGTGCCGTGCAAAGTTACTTTTGTAGAGTCCAGCTGGAAAAATACAGAGGTAGAAATTTGCATAATAGGTCCCAAAGTTGACTGTGCCAATAGTGGAGTGCAAGCTCATCTGTGAAAAAGGTAGTAATAATTCACTTGGGAGTAGTTTTTGTGGGGTACTTTCAGTAAAACAAATAACTTGAAGACAACATTAATCTTTCATAACTCCTCCTCTCTTGTTAGCTAACTTGCTAACAACCTTTCAGACACTCATTTCTGTCCTCACGTCACTGTGTGAGAGTGACAGGAAGAAAACCTCTGACTCACATACAGTAAATATCAAGACCACTAAATTCGTTGAATTCTTTAAATTCTTTTAAATGTTGATACTTTGTGGCTAACCTAGGCTAACCTTGCATTATGTGAGCGTAATGTTAGCATTCTAGCACACATAGCTATGCTAGTGTCGCTAACGCTTGTTATCCTCCATGTCCCACTCTTTAATGATACCTTGTGGCTAACCTAGCATTATGTGAGCGTAATGTTAGTATACTAGCACACATAGCTATGCTAGTGTCGCTAACGCTTGTTATCCTCCATGTCCCACTCTTTAATGACACCTTGTGGCTAACCTAGCATTATGTGAGCGTAATGTTAGCATACTAGCACACATAGCTATGCTAGTGTCGCTAACACTTGTTATCCTCCATGTCCCACTCTTAAATGATACCTTGTGGCTCACCTAGCATTATGTGAGCGTAATGTTAGCATACTAACACACATAGCTATGCTAGTGTCGCTAACTCTTGTTGTTCTCCATGTCCACTCTTTAATGATACCTTGTGGCTAACCTAGGCTAACCTTGCATTTTGTGAGCCTAATGTTAGCATACAAGCACACATAGTTATGCTAGTGTCGTTAACGCTTGTTGTCCTCCATGTCCCACTCTTAATTGATACTTTGTGGCCTACACTTATTACTATTGAATACACTGATTACCAGGGGAAAAAAAATTAAAATATGTATTCTTGAATATTTTGCCCTGTGATTGGCTGGTGACCAGTCCAGGGTGTACCCCGCCTTACGCCCGAAGACAGCTGGGATAGGCTCCAGCACCCCCCGCGACCCTCGTGAGGAAAAGCGGTAGAAAATGAATGAATGAATTCTTGAATATTTAGTACAAACTAACACTGTAATGAAGGCATTGTAATGTGGACTGCGGCATCGTAAGCGAGTGGGTGGTGAAGCTAGTTGCTAGTCGGCTAGCCAGTGTGGTTGGGTGTCACTACGCCAGTAAAGTAGTTCTTTGGTGTAACAATATTAATTACAATAATGTTGCTGTAGCTTGGTTAATATGCAGGTCTCACTATGGAAATGGAACGTGGAAAACACAATAGATGCACAGTTGTCACTTACACAAGCTTAACTTTCACTTTTTCGGGGGCAGAGGCAACGCTAAATAGCCTCCGTACTTTCATTCTTCCTCATTAATTACTGCTCTTATTTTTCAATACAAAAATACTACATCAGATTCAACTTTTTTTGGCAAGCTTTTTGTAAAACTTCCCACCAAAGTCTCATGAGAACATGCTGGCCAACTTTTGGGCCTGTAAGCATTTCATTCCACTTGCCATAGAACGCGCTGACACTGGGTCAGAATATTGTATCTGTGCAGAGCTGTGCTGTGTCCTCAGGTGAATTCTACTACAGCTTGCATAATCAAGCCAAAACAGTGCAATTTTTAAAGTAAGCCCAGCCTTTTTAGCGCCGGCTCAGCTCATGTATGTGACTTGTACCGGTAAGACCTATTCAAGCGCTGAGGGTCTAAAATAAGATCTTGATTAAGCTGACATTTGAAAGCATAACCAGATGCCTAAAAGGATTCCGGGCTTTTCGGTGTTCATGGAGCTGTGACAGGTTCTACACTTAGAAGCAAGGCCTTAATGGGTCTCGGTGGACTCTAAAGAAGGCAAAGGGGACTTAGCGCTATCTTAAGAGTGGCCTCGGACAGCTGCACAGATGATGGACTTCCTACTGGGGGGGGGACGCAATCCTCACTTGAGTCCTAAAACCTTGTGGATACTTTAGACCGGGATTTTATCGGTTTCCAATGAAGCTATAATATAGTCTCTACACAGCATTTTGGGATAATTGATTTAATTGAGGCGGCACGGCGGACGAGTGGTTAGCGCGCAGACCTCACAGCTAGGAGACCATAGTTCAATTCCACCCTCTGCCATCTCTGCGTGGAGTTTGCATGTTCTATGTTCTCCCTGTGCATGCGTGGGTTTTCTCCGGGTACTCCGGTTTCCTCCCACATTCCAAAAACATGCTAGGTTAATTGGCCACTCCAAATTGTCCATAGGTATGAATGTGAGTGTGAATGGTTGTTTGTCTATATGTGCCCTGTGATTGGCTGGCCACCAGTCCAGGGTGTACCGCCTCTCGCCCAAAGACAGCTGGGATAGGCTCCAGCACCCCCGCGACCCTCGTGAGGAAAAGCGGTAGAAAATGAATGAATGAATGATTTAATAGACAACATGAAGAGATGACCTTGTCTAGACGTTGGTACACACAGCTCTTATTTCCACACAGACTCTTACTTTTCAGTGCATCTTTTGCTTTGTAATTAGCACTTCTTCTTAAAGCGACACAGGTGCTAAACAGGACAGCTACCTGTGAAACCAAGCGGGGGCTTTAATCTGCAACGATAAATGAGGGTGCTTGAAGGTAGCCCTTGTGTTTATTTAAAGCTCCCCTGTTGTGCACAAGTGACTTTTTAATGATGTTCTCACATTAATGTGTGTCCCCAGAGCCTGTTTATGAGCACCCAACCTCTTTCCAGAGATGAGGCGCTCACTTTAGAAATTGCCGGTTTCTATGAAGTCACGATGACATCAAAAAAGAAAAGGCTAACCTAGCATTATGTGAGTGTAATGTTAGCATACTAGCACAGATAGCTATGCTAGTGTCACTAACGCTTGTTATCTTCCATGTCCCACTCTTTAATGATACCTTGTGGCTAACCTAGCATTATGTGAGCGTAATGTTAGCATACTAACACAGATCGCTATGCTAGTGTCGCTAACATTTGTTATTCTCCATGTCCCACTCTTTAATGATACCTTGTGGCTAACCTAGGCTAACCTTGCATTTTCTGAGTGTAATGTTAGCATACTAGCACACATAGCTATGCTACTGTCGCTAACGCTTGTTATCTTCCATGTCCCACTCTTTAATGATACCTTGTGGCTAACCAAGGCTAACCTAGCATTATGTGAGCGTAATGTTAGCATACTAGCACACATAGCTATGCTAGTGTCACTAACGCTTATCTTCCATGTCCCACTCTTAAATGATACCTTGTGGCTAACCGAGCATTATGTGAGCGTAATGTTAGCATACTAACACACATAGCTATGCTAGTGTCGCTAACGCTTGTTGTCCTCCATGTCCCACTCTTTAATGATACGATATGGCTAACCTAGCATTATGTGAGCGTCATGTTAACATACTAGCACAAAAAGCTATGCTAGTGTTGCTAACGCTTGTTATCCTCCATGTCCCACTCTTTAATGATGCATTGTGGTATTATCTGTTATGTCGGCAAGTGCAGACTTAGTGTGTAAATGTAAAAATATGTTAAAGTACGCAGTAGCACTGCTCTGTCATAGACGAGCTCATTAGCATCAAAGCTACGGACGCACAAAAAGTGTTCCCGGTAGGGCTTATTATGAAACTGTCTAAATTCATCAAGGCTAACTTTTGGACAGCACACTTCCAATACCCTATTTGGGGACCTCTGAGACTTCTTTTAAATGATTGTAAAACTGTACGAGACTTTTAGGAGTGGTGTAATAATAAGACATTGTAACTTTAAATGAGGACATTTCAATGCCCTGTGCTTTCCAAATGTTCCAATGGAGCATTTCCTTTGTGTATCCCCAAGACACTTTATTCTAAAATGTCAACAGTTTGCACTTAGCAGCCTCGTTTGACTGAATTCCAAACACTTGCACTGCTGGGGAAGGGAAATTGGATGTTTTGAAAAGGAAGAAACAAACATGATGATAGCACAAATGATTACGTGGAATGTGCGAGTTAAAAAAATGCAGCCACAGACTTGCATGAGAATACCTTAACGAGAGAATGTTGATTTTATCTACTTAGCGCCTATCTTTCTGAGGAAAACATGCAGTCGCGTCAATAAATGCAAGGACCCAATATGTTAACGGTAAAATGTGGCCTTTAAACAGTAGATGATGATGCATAGAGAGGCATGCAGGCAATGGAGTAAACTGAATTGAAACTATTAAACCTTCAGCTGACATTCCCAGATATTATGGGGAAACGTTTGTTTTGTGTGCAACAATATTGCGCTATTTATGTGTCAATCAATTTAACACCAATGGACTAAGCCAGGGGTTCCAAAAATGAAAATCAAAAAAATATCAGCGGCCACCTTTGTCCTATAAACAGTACATAGACGAACTGCTTAATAATAATAACTTATTATTATTATTCATTCATTCATTTTCTACCGCTTTTTCCTCACGAGGGTCGTGGGGGGTGCTGGAGCCTATCCCAGCTGTCTTCAGGCAAGAGGCGGGGTACACCCTGGACTGGTGGCCAGCCAATCACAGGGCACATATAGACAAACAACCATTCACACTCACATTCATACCTATGGACAATTTGGAGTCACCAATTAACCTAGCATGTTTTTGGAATGTGGGAGGAAACCGGAGTATCTGGAGAAAACCCACGCCGAGGGTGGAATTAAACCCTGGTCTCCTAGCTGTGCGCGCTAACCACTCGACCGCCATGATATTATTATTATTGTTATTATTATTATTAAAGATTCAGGATTGAACTGAAAGCAGGGGCATAAAGGGAGCCCAAACTTTTAATCTAATTAATTCTCGTCATTTTCATAACTGCATTCAAGACTGGCATGATGACCAGAGAGCTACGTTCCAATCATAAACTGTATAAGGTTCCTAAACTATTGTGATAGGTTATTACTTATAAATATTTTTTAAATCATGCAATAAATATTTTACAATAAAAATAATTAAAAAAAATAATATTTGCAAAAATGAATCATATTTTTAATGACCTCTAATGGCCCACCTGCAATACCACCACGGCCGACCAGGGGGCCGCGGCCCACACTTTGGGAATCACTGGACTAAGCTAAGACGGTGATCACAGGCTAAAGATGAACAAAGAACTTGTTGTACGAGTTGTGACAATGTTTTGAAAGTATATTTTACTCATTTTTAAATATTAGTGGACTGAAACAGGTTTAAAAATAACACGAAAGCATTGCTTCCCAAGCCTATAGAAATCAGTACTGTTAAGATGGTAAGGTTGTTCTTAAACAATCATGTCTTTTATGTCAATTTATGTGAATTGAAGCAGGTTTAAAGGAAAGAGTGGAAGCATTTTATGAAAAACGAATGGTTTAGCCAATTCATATGGATTAAAAAAGCTTTAAAATAAACTGTAGTGTTTAAAGAATCACCTATAAAATCTTTCTGTACACCTACAAGTCCATCCATAACCTTGCCCCCCCTTACCTCTCTGACCTCGCGCACAATGCCAATCCTTCCCGTTCCCTCAGATCTTCCTCCTCCCTCCATCTCACTGTAACCTCTGCACGCCTTAGCACTATGGGGAGCAGAGCTTTCGGCCGCTCTGCTCCCAAACCCTGGAACTCATTGCCACCAGACCTCCGTAACTCTGCCACCCTTCCCATCTTCAAATCCAAACTCAAAACTCATCTGTTCAATCTAGCTTACTCTCTCTAACTGCATCACATGTCCCCCCCCCATCTATTGTATGTTCTTATTCATTGTTTGTTCTCTTTTATCTTGTATTTTATGTTAGTGTTTTTATATCTTCTGTACAGCGACCTTGGGTGTCCTGAAAGGTGCTTTGAAATAAAATGTATTATTTTAGTACTTCGGTACAAGGTGCATTATTAAACAAAAAATTAAAGAAATAAATTTAAAAAACCTTAAACTGTATTATGGAAAGCAGGAAGTGAACAAATGTAACAGTTACTGATTGCAAAAGTACCAGATGGAGGGGTAAGATTTAATAAGCTTTGCTTCTTCCTACTCCTTTTGGACATGTGGAACTGTGAACTGATTATGGGATGCACTCAATTGTAATCTGATGCATGTTCAAATGAAATCAAACCATTACCATTATTCTTATTGTAGTAGCATTCCATGTAAAGCCAAGAGAGTTCTGTTAGCGCCTCGCAACTTAGCATCTACGGTCAAATTTGAAACATTCATGGTTTAGCCAATTGACGTGAAATTATTTTTACATTTGTCATTTAGTCATTCATGTGGACGGAAACGGTAGCATTTATGTAGTGTAGTGAAGCCTTCAGTACTGCTATAGCTGTTAGCAACTAACTAGCGTAAAAGTATTATCATTTCAACTGGGGGAAGCATTTAGTTTTCTATAAAGCCTTGAGAAGTGAGCCAAAGAAAAAGTATGGTGAAGGGTGGGGGGGCTTTGAGGTGGGGGGAGGGGGGGGGGTTATTGGTTAGCAGCAAGCAGCTGGGAGGCGAACTGTGCTGAACGGGCAGCAGAAGCCAGGCTGATGGATTACAGCGGCTCTCTCCTGGGGTAAATGGACACCGCCGCTCCTCCTCCTTTTAACAATGCCTCAGCCTGTATCGTCATTGAAATGTCTCCAAAGATGGAGGTGAACATGCTGCTGAGCCACTTCATCTGAGGAGAGGCATTTTCTAGCACACTGGCAGTGAATTAAAAGAAGCCGAAGAGCTTCCCTGCACAAAGCTGATATCCGTTTTCATAGCGGTGCCTAATCTAATATCTGGATGACAACTACAATGCAGGCGCTCATTGATTTAGTCAAGACTAATTGCCGGGAAAGAAGGCCATATTGTTTTCAAAAATAAACATGTTGGTGGTAGCGACATCATCTGGGGCTGCATGAGTGCTGCTAACCTCAGGTTAACCATGGTTCACTCATGGAAATGTGGTTGGAAAACCAGAGAGAGGTTCATTCTGTGCTTCAGCTTCAGCAGGTCAAAGTACATGTTGGAATTCATGTTTCCTCTCGTCGGAAGCACTCGTGCAGCCCCCGAGTATGTTTGATTTTGGGCTTATGTCACATTGGATCATCACTGCACTGCAGTATGAATGAAACACTTAAAAAAAGGGTCTCCTGGGAGCTGCTCGGCCGAGCCGGCGATTAAAAGGTCATGCTGCTAAAGGGTGCACTCGAGACTAAATAAGTAATGAGGAGAGGGAATATGCGGTGTAAATTTAAACATCTCCACTCATGGTGTCTATGTCAACAGGCTGTCGCCGCTACAAAAGTCCTGGACTTTTTCCGCCCCATTACATTAGCGAGATTTGTTTTCAAGTGTGGCGTCTCGGAATGATTACAGCTCACTGGTCAGTCTGTTTATAGGCTAATAGCTTCCACCTGTAGCCACTGTGTTCCTTCCTTTATTGCCTGTAATGTTCTATTAGCGCTACCGGTACCCTTAATTGTCACTTACACTTTACTATTACACCTCGTTCTGCAGGAGAGCTTTCTGGAAATTACATTTAAAAAGGCAAAATTGGCTGTTTTGGTGTTGGGGCGACCCGACTGGTGGCACTAATGGTTGATTAATTCGGCTGTCATTTTGGAAAATAACACCCCCGCCCCTCGCTTAGTGTGCGATGAGCAATTTTGCAGGTGGCCAAATATGGACAAAAAGTCTCTGTTTAAATCAATTGCAGGTGCTGGTTCATATAGTAGGCTTACTTACATATACGTAATATTGGCTTGGAGATTGTAACAGATTTTATGTCATTGGAAGCAGCTTAAAACCAGGACCTTATTGTGTTTGGTCCAAAAAGTCCAAAAAGACCTTAATGGTCCGATAGTCAGCGGTCAAAACTGTCTCAAGCACTCCAAGTTGCAATTAACCGTCCTACACGGAGCTCAACAGGGAGATTTGTTCACCATCTTTATTAAGGTGATCAAATTACACAGCGTTCTTTATTTGTGCTGTGGATTTTTCTTCCCTTTATCCCCCGTCCCTGAGGAGACCACATGAGCGATCAAGTAGCCGAGTAAAAGCGCTGGAAAATAATGGCTCGGTGTTACTGGACCAGCCTGCGGGCAGAGATTAAGGAAATGAAAAAAGGGAGTTCGCCGAGTTATTCATGTCGCTCTCTTCCTCTCCCCCGTTTCATTATCGACCACGCACCAGAGGGGATGACTATTTGGCTCGCAGCACCTGCGCCTTGGTCGCCACGCTAAGGAGTCCAAACACTATGGAGAAAATAGAAAATGAGCAAGGCATGGGATATATCATGTTTGTAAACAAACGTGGGTGTGAACTGTCATTCATTATTTTGCATGTGTGATGAACCGGGTCGCCGGGTAGCAAATACCCGTTGGTGTTTCTTATTAGTACCAGGTCGAAAAACATTGGCATTGATACTTGTGGTTGGAGGCAACTTCCTGATGTCGATTTTCTTTGATGAACTTCACGAGAAGGCAGTAGCTGCATTTGAGATGTGATTGGTTGACATCCAGCGGCTTATTATATGTACCTCTGCATGCGCTTTAAAATGTAGGTTGAAACTGGTAGTACTTGGTGTACTTTGCTTCTCACCACTATTACAACAGTTCTACTGTCAAAAAACGTTATATTTTCCTTTTCACTTTCTCATGGACTCTAAATTATTCATTCATTCATTTTCTACCGCTTTTCCTCACGAGGGTCGCAGGGGTGCTGGAGCCTATCCCAGCTGTCTTCGGGCGAGAGGCGGGGTACACCCTGGACTGGTGGCCAGCCAATCACAGGGCACATATAGACAAACAACCATTCACACTCACATTCATACCTATGGACAATTTGGAGTGGCCAATTAACCTAGCATGTTTTTGGAATGTGGGAGGAAACCGGAGTACCCGGAGAAAACCCACGCATGCACGGGGAGAACATGCAAACTCCACACAGAGATGGCCGAGGGTGGAATTGAACTTGGGTCTCCTAGCTGTGAGGTCTGCGCGCGCTAACCACTAGACCGCCATGCCGCCCTACTATGAATATTTGATGTACAAATTCCCTTATCACTGTCAAGTCTGGAATTACATTATTATTATTATATATATATATTATTTAAGTTAAAAATGACCTGGCTTTGTACAGTATAAGGTGCTTCCCAATTTCCGAAATAACAGCCAAAATTACTTTTCTCTCAATATTTTTATTTTAAATGTGAAAAAATTTACTTCTGAGGGTTTTTCCTGAGTTTCTTCCTGTTCTGGAGAAATGCAGCCGACCAAAAAAATTTCGGCCAATGCTGTCATTTTATTAGCAGCCACCTGTTCTGATGCTCCATATCTTCCAAATTGTCCAACTGGTAGCTTTGTTGTTTATTAAAGTAATATATTTCCCCTCAAAGTTCCCACCTGCCAGCTCCTGAAAGATAAAGAAATTAGCAGAAGTTGCGCATCGATTCAGTCATCTGCATATCTGCGGTGTGGCCTGCAGAAAGCCAGCAGAATGTGCAGGCTGACACGGACTTTCATCACCCACAGCTGCGGCTGCCACCAGGCTGTCAGGAAGATGAAAATATGCCCGGCTTCATTTTAGCTCTGCAGGGATCCGTGTGGCGAAAGGTGGCGGCTAAAAGCTAATAGACTACTGCGGCCGCAGCGGGGGCCGTCGACTCAGCAGTGCCGCCGGCTGTCTCTCCAGGTTGCCTCAAGTTTGATGACAATATCTCTCCATGAGGACACAGAGGGCAAACGGAAGCCCCTGAGGCCATCACCTTCATGCCGTGATTGTGCGGGATTTACTGTAAACAAGATCAATTCTCAGAGCAAACTGGGATTCTTTCCAGGGCGGAAACATCTTGCATTTTCCATGCGAGCTTTAAAGGCAACTTTGCAGAAGATAAGAAATATGATATCCTATGCCAGTGATTTTCAACCACTGTGCCGCGGCACACTAGTGTACCTTGAGAAACCGTTAGGTGTGCCGTGAGGAATTATCTAATATCACTTTTTATAATTAACATTTATTAATCTTCATTTGCAAATATCATGTCAATAGCCATTATGTCAATAGTATACATGGACCCAAATATTCCAATTGCATTTGGTTTATTTGCTCAAACGGAAAGAATTGAACAGGGATAGAATATTCCTTTAACCAATCCGATTGAGGTATCTTGTATCCGCTCAAACGGAAATTTGTCAGGGTGCCTTCTTCTTTGTGGTGTTTTTCTTCTTCTGTTGTTTATTGGCGGTTGGCAAGCAGCTTTCGTATGCATTAGCGCCATCTGTGGAACAGAATCTAAATCCTTCTATACGCCATTCACAAGTCCAGTTTTATTAAAAAAGAAAATATATATCTATATAAAACATATCCTGAGTTTCATTATAAAATATTAGCAAGATTGAATTTGATCTTTTCCTGTTTAAATTGATCCCGGGTGCGTTCTTTCAGCGCATGCTCAGATATGACGTAACACGCAGATCCAGATGTTCTTCAGTTTTAAAAATGGAGGCCAGCAATCAGCACTGGACTAAGCAAAGTTTGTTTTTGATTCAAACTAAATTTCAAGACTGGACAGACGAAAAACTGACAATACGGAGTTATTCCAACAAGTGAAAGAATAACTTGGGGAAGTCAGTATCACGTGATGTTGATGTTTACGTTTTACTGGGCGTGCCCCATTGACTATTCTGTTTGATTTTCACGGCGCATGTAGACAAGAGATTGGAATATTCCTTTCTATGGATACCATTGTTTCCCGAAAGGTCATTCGGAAAGAGAAAAACTGGTCATGTAAACATGGCTACTGTGGAGTGTCTGTGGTGTAAAGACTGGCAGAGCAATGTAATATTGGTCCGTGTGGCAACACCTACCTTGTTCCTCCGATAGACTTATTGATGCAAGTGTGAGGTTGTGGTGACATTTTGTAACATTTTTTTGTAAGATTTTTTCCAATGTAAAAAAACGTGCCGTGGCTCAAAAAAGGTTGAAAAACACTGTCCTATGCTATGGGCACAGAGATGCCCTAGCGGAGATTTGAACCCAGGACTTCTCTATCTCCTGACTGTGAGGCCAACTCGTCAATATGGGGAAAAAAAATTGTTAGTGAACCAACAGCGCCTCTGCTGGTAACAGCCAAGTAATGCACTCTATTTTGCCATCAATTCTTCATTGCGGCAAATGTAAGTGAAAAAGCATAGAGGGCACACAGGAGAAACCACCCCACCGCTCCTGACTGCAGCCCTTAAATGAAATCCACATAATCCACTCCACTCACTTAAATTCTTATCTAAACGTGTTGATTTGGCGCATTTGTGGCGTGTATGTATGTCAGTGTCGTATTTGCATGCACGTAATCGCACACATTTTTCGCTGCTAACCGAGACCCGGATCCATCTCGAGCTGTCAGTCGAGCCCCGGCAATAAGACGAAATCTGCCAGCCGCCCTGATTGACGGAGAGGAAATTGAAGTGTCACGTCAACATTTGAACCATATCCTGCTGCCTGTTGTCCCCCGTCCCTGCCATGTTGTTTGGAAGCAAGATGGTGGAGGAAAGGCCCAAATAACAGGGATTGTTTTCCAATTTCATCTTAACCCCTCAATGAGGAAGCCGCGTTGCCTTCGCTGTCCTTCAGAGATGTAGGCCGACACTCGAGCTGGAAGTACATTGCGTGACAATAATCTTTGACAACGCTGTCAATGTCAGAGCAGCGACCCGAGACGTGCATATGAGCAAATATGGCTGTGAAAATGAGACGGAGAGTGGTGTGCAGACACTTCAGACTGACAGTTCACACCGAAAGACGTGGCTCGGTGTCATCTGAGAAGTGAGAATCCTCTCTCTCTCTCGCGGTGCTCTCCTTCACCGCAGCCGAGGCATGCGCAACGCCTCCGAGCATCACCACCCACTGCACATCATTAGCATGGTGGCTCCAAACTGACAAATGTACGATGTCAACTTGTCCCAGGGCTCAGGTCAGGAGTTTTCACTTTTCCGACTGTCCTGAGCGAAGGCTGCAGGAAAACAGCTGGGTAGCAATAGCAGGTAGAAAAATGAATCAATAATAATAATAAGATAGCCTGGCGATAGATGAACGCAATGAAACGTCTAGGTGTGAAATGTGCTTTTAAAGCTACTATACACATGCCAACTAACTGCAGGTAATAATGACATCTCAGCAGCTAAAGGTCAGACTCGCTTTATGTGTTGTTATTGGCGCTGTTTGTACAACATTCAACACCCGCACAATTGGAATGGTAGTAATGGTAGTGCTTTATTATTTAATCCTACCCCTTTTGAAGCGGTGGCTGATATTTTGACCACTTCTTACCGAAAAAAAAATAAATGAGTAGATAGACAGTGGATAAAATGATAAAATTAATAATAAATAAATAAATAAATATGCAATACAGGCCATAGGCTAAATATTAAA
Organism: Doryrhamphus excisus; assembly: GCF_030265055.1. Taxonomy (NCBI): domain Eukaryota; kingdom Metazoa; phylum Chordata; class Actinopteri; order Syngnathiformes; family Syngnathidae; genus Doryrhamphus; species Doryrhamphus excisus. The sequence continues at coordinate 9,943,854 of NC_080479.1, read as the reverse complement.
AATATAAATAGAAAATATTTTGTTTCCTCTGTGTTAAATAATGAGGGCACCCCATATCCTATATGACATGCTAGCAAAACATGTAATACAAATATAAAAATGGTTAGTGGCCGCACGGCGGACGAGTGGTTAGCGTGCAGACCCATCTCTGTGTGGAGTTTGCATGTTCTCCCCGTGCATGCGTGGGTTTTCTCCGGGTACTCCGGTTTCCTCCCACATTCCAAAAACATGCTAGGTTAATTGACTGAATAGCCATTGTGTTAGCATATCCCACACCGATTCAGCCTCTTCTCTATTCTTTAATTGATAGAACTTGCCTTACAAGATTATGTAATGTCTGTTTTGGTCAAGTAGTTTGTAAAATAAATTATAAATAATCAATTATAATAAATTATAAATAATTAAAAATGTGACTTATACTCCAGTGCGACCACCAGTCCAGGGTGTACCCCGCCTCTCGCCCGAAGACAGCTGGGATAGGCTCCAGCACCCCCGCGACTTTCGTGAGGATAAGCGGTAGAAAATGAATGAATGAAAAATGGTTAGCCATGTTTTTGAACCATTCCTTCATTCATACAGCCAATCACAGGGCACATATAGACAAACAACCATTCACACTCACATTCATACCTATGGACAATTTGGAGTGGCCAATTAACCTAGCATGTTTTTGGAATGTGGGAGGAAACCGGAGTACCCGGAGAAAACCCACGCATGCACGGGGAGAACATGCAAACTCTACACAGAGATGGCCGAGGGTGGAATTAAACCCTGGTCAATTGAACCCAGCTGTGAGGTCTGCGCGCTAACCACTCGTCCGCCGTGCCGCCCTGTTTTTCAACCAATCTTGCTCAAATTCTACACACAAGTGCTTGTCAGTCCCACAGAGGTGTGTACCAAATTACATGCCAATCTGCTGAAACACCTTAAAGTTGCAGCGAGTGTATTGTATTGTATTGTATTGTAACATAATGGGGTTAAATTACAGTGCGACCATATTGTGTGTGTATCTGAAAAATAATAGCACAGGCAACACAGTAGGGGGTGCATATATTGACACATTTTCACTCTATGTGCAGTGGTTTAAGGAGTAAGAGGGTTATTTTCCATAAACGGGATGTCCAATTGTTTGATATGACTATATCTACAGCAGGGGTCTCAAACATTTGGCCCGCAGGACACTAGTTTGAGGCCCCCGCCTTGATATGAAAGTTTAATGTTAGTGCGGCCCGCGCAAGTTTGATATGAATGCTGTATGGTATCATGTACCCAGAAAAAATTATTACGTTTGATTAATGTTCATGTTAAAGGTTAAATAACTGTTAATAGTTATCCTCCCCATCCGTGTGGAAGTGGTAAGTTTTTGGCTATTTAAGTTTAAAGGAAATAACTTGAAGGCTACCGTTTAGGTCGCTAGCTCTCTAGTTTGCGAGTTAGCATGTGTCTCAAGACCCTGCAGTTGCGCAATATGTTGTAAATAAAAAGAGTATAAATGTGACTATAGTCGTGTTTTGTCATGTCTACAGGGCTCTAATAATGCTTTGTTCATTTTAATCTGAAAAAAATAATTTGTCTACCCACCAAATATATGTGGTTTCTTAAGTTCTTATTATTTGCTGTTTTATTATTATTATTATATTTACTTATTACTGATTGATTGATTTTCTTTATTCTTGATTTGTTTATTTATTTTTCATCTTATTTTGTGCAGAAAAATAAAAATAAAGATATTTGAGAACAGTGGAATGTTTTATCAGAGCTTTTCTTGTCGAAAATTGGAACCAAAGCGAAGTTTAAATTTTTTTTTTTTTTTTAATAAATGCATTTTTTTTTTTTTTTTGAAAACCTGATGCGGCCCAGTCTCACCCAGACCCTAGCTCCAGTGGCCCCCAAGTAAATTGAGTTTGAGACCCCTGATCTACAGTATCTATGATAGTACATAGATACTGCAATGCAAGAGAAGCTTGAACAACAACTTCAAAATTGGACGCATGCCTGAATGCACTTTAATTAGTTTCTGTCCTCACTGTTAAATGTAAAACTTTGGGAAAGAGTCCCGATGGAGTGATATATTCTTGTATTTTTGTCTGATAAAACAATGAATCCCAACGCCGACGTGTTTTGTTGCCTGTGATGAAGCCCAGGTGAATTCAAAACTGGCCTGCATCAGAGACAACAAAGACTGTCAACATACTTTTGTCTTTTTGCGCTGCCAAACTAATGTTTGCTTTGTACAGTCGCTGGGCCCTCAAAGCAATCTGGGAAGATTTTAACAATCATTTAATTAAGCACCCAATATTTCATCTAAGGCCTACATTGGCGTTCCATCCTGACAGACAAAATGATTCTTCGCTGCTGACACTCGGACGTTCGATGGTGGTTCAAATTGACAGTCCTCCCATTTTTCGTCGATATGTGAGAGAGAGAGAGAATACCAGCTGGTTTATGACCTCTCTGCAAGCTGCCGTTAGACAAAGATCAGGGCGTAACTCACTCAATAACACAGCTGTTGGACTGCAAGCGCATCGACTGGATCGAGTCTCACCTGCTCTCCGAAATCACATCATGTCTATTTTAGGAGGCTGTATAACTTCAAATTGATAGGGACCGTTGGGACATGCAGTTTCATGCAATTCTGATTTATTAAAAAAAAAAAAAAAAAAAAACAAGGGCATCTTATATTCAGGGTTGTCTTACATTCGGGCATGGAAAACACAAAAGATATGGAAAACAGAAGAAATTCATTTTGTCTTTTTGGAGGGATTGATTTTATCCCTCAAAAATAAGTTTTGAAAAAGAGTGGTCATCTTATATTCTTTATTATATTATGGTAAATAATCAATCATTTCAATTAATTAGAGGAGTTGTCTTATATTTGGTCAATGGGGTATTTGAATTTTGAAATAATTTCTATGAAAAGAAGATTTAATCATTGATTTGTCCAAGAAGGAATTTTGAAAAGATAAGCCGTCTTATAATCAATCATTTTAATACTATGTTCAATCTAAAGAAAGTGTATGGATAATTGAATGGGTAATACTGTACAGTATTTTTCCTTGGAGAAAAACTGAAAATGACATTTTGTCTTGTATTCAATGTGTCAGAGTCGTCTTACATTCAGGACTGTCTCATATCAGGGTCATTTAGACCTTTTACAGAACTATTACCTATTACTATACCTAATACTATGAATCTATGTGTATAGTCCCTACAAGTTATACTACTACTCAGAGTTATCCCATAGTTGGGAAAGTATGTTTTAATGTAATTCAGACAATCCAGTACCAGCACATTGCCATTTTCTCCTATAGTTCAAATATGTCACGGCTTGTTATCGCGGTTGCTACGGCAACCTCCGAGCAGACACCGAAACAGAAATGTTGCTCAGAGGAGAGAAAAGCAGCTCATTAATTATGTCTCGGCTGAAGCGTCGGTCCACAGCTCGCAGCCGTCTGACTCAGGCAGAGGTAATGAAACCCTGCGCGTCAGAGCTTAACGGGAATGCTGTAGGATAGAGAGAGGCTAGACCTGCTATTAAAGCTGGAAAGTCACCGACTAACGGGTTAACTCATTATGTTACATTCTGAACAGATAATGTAGTATTTTTGTTACCCAAAACCTTCAGTCTGTAATGTGTTTACGGTGCAGAGATGCCGCTCTTATCGATGAACATTTCTTGTATCCTTGAGAAGGTCATGGTCAGTAAGAGGGATAGTGTAACAAAAAAAAAAAGTGACCCGAGTCTCTGGGACCGATAGACGGATCAAGTTGGGGCTGGTAAAGTCAATGACCGATGCCAGCAGCGACAACAACAACGTTTTTGCATCCATACAAACAGAATTCGAGGAACCATACATATTTCCAAGTAGCAGATCAATACAAGAAGAAGGATATCTAGAGAAACCATTCGATAACTCCAACAAGAACCTGATGGACTAAGCTTGCTATTAATCTTCCGTTACCAGCCTCATCGACTGGATCGAGCCCCTGCCCGTACTTGAGGATCCCGTTATATCAGTACACACATATATGACAAACTTAGGGGCCGTAGTGGTTCACGTAGCTTCATGCAGTTTCACGTAATTCACAATGGCCTACATCCTGTCCAGTGTGTGGTTCACCTGATAACCGCATGAAAACATCATATCAAAAAGATCCAATTTGTCTTTGATTTTGTCCAAAAAAGGTGTTGTCTTATAATCGGCATCATCTTATATGCGGGTCACTACAGTATTTTACTAATATTTAAAAAAATTATATTAAAAAAATATATAAAAGAGGGGTTGTCTTATATTCAGATTCAATACAGTATTTTACCAATATTGAAAACATTTTAAAAAGAAAAACATAATTTTAATCACTTGGATTGTGTCCAAAAACCTAAAAAATGAGTTGTCTTATATTTGGGTCAATATGGCATTTGACTCATATTAAAATCAACATATACAAGTTCAAAAAAAATAATAATTTTGTCTGAAAATGTGTCCTAAAAACAGGGTCATCTTACATTGAAGGCCATCTTATGTGTTAGAATTTTTTCTGTGTATTATTGCTGTGCTCATCAGACATGGTCCAACAGTCAATTTGAAACATATGTACCGTACAACATTGCCTATTTCCAATCAATAATCAATGGGATTGCACCATCCCACGACTAAGTTGGGGGGTGTTTTCCTTCATTGCCAGTGACAAGGACAGAGCCAACACTATGCTTAATAGTAACGCTCCATTACGCACAGCAGCATCTCCGGAGACCGCCCTTAAATACGGGGGCGCTCAATCATGACGAAAGGATCCCAATGTCGGAATGAAATGGGTCACATGATACTTTAAATAAATATGATAATGAGGCAGACGCCACCCGTCGTGCCGGAGGGGGTTATTTGTAGGTAGACAGCTAGTGAATAAAATATGCTTTAGCGTGTTTGTTTGCAAATGAGATTTATGTATCCAATTTGCTAAGTTTGTCACGTGAAGAAGCACGATGAAGTAATAGAGCCCAAGCTTACTTAAAGAATTTATTTGCATGATTTTTCCATAATTAATGGTAATTACATTAGTCACATGCTTTTATCTGTTTCTAATACGCCTTAAAGGGGTGTTTTTAAAGGTGTTTAATGCTCTTATTAGCAGCTTGGCTTAAGGTAATGCTAAATCAGGTGGACTTGTGGGTCGGGCTTGGGGTGAGCCTGCAAGGAAATAGTCCTTAAGTACCATTTGGAAGGGAATGTAAGTCTAAAAGAGACTTGCTGTCTTATATTCAGAATCGACATATGTAAAAAACATGATTACATTTAATGGATGAGCTAATATTAAAAACATTATATTAAAAAAAAGATTACATTTGTGTTTGATTTTGTCCAAATTATACATAGTCTCTTATATTAAGCATTTTCAAGCATAAAAATGGATAAACAAAAATACAATCAAGTCATTCAGAAGACCCACCTCTTTGAATGTCTAACTTTTTATATCTGACTACTGTGCCCCGCCCCGCATTTACCCATGTTTTAACTGTGTATTAACGAATGAATGTTGTATTTTGGTGTGTCTTCTACTCTGTTTACTTGCTTTATTCAACTCCATTCTTCTGTAAAGTGTCTTTGAGTATTTTGAAAAGCGCTATACAAATAAAATGTATTATTATTATTATTATTAAGATACAGCACATTCAAGACATAATAGTCATAAAGTACGCTGTCCAGAAAACTCTCCCAATGCTAATGTGTGAGTCTATATGTCTCATTTTTGAGTGATATGTCTTCTTAAATGTTATGTTTTTTAAATGTGAAATTAATGCTAAATCTTAAATGTTATTATTATTAAATGTAATTTTGTTGGCTAATGCACGTGCAAAGGTGACTATAAGGCTGTTATTCCATGTCTGGAGGGCTCTAATGATGCTAACAATCACCATAAACAGGTTTTCTATGCTCTATGAAAATATTCCATTTAGAGGAAACCTACTTCAGGGGAATTCACTTATCACAGTCGAGTCTGGAACCAATTAACCTCGATAAACGACAGATTATTCCAAGTCATGAATTAAAAAATGTAGAAAAATATGTTAAAGCTGGCGAAAGAACCTCTGTATATGACAGGGCTGAAAAAATGACTATGTATAATAATACTAAAAGAATGTAATCCTTCTCCAAATAACAAAGTTCCCCGTACTTGACCAGATGCCATCTTTGGATAACTGCCAATGTATAAACCAGGGGTCTCAAACACGCGGACACTAGTTTGAGGCCCCCGCCTTGATATGAAAGTTTAATGTTTGATATGGATGCTGTATGGTATCATGTACCCAGAAAAAATTACTACGTTTGATTAATGTTCATGTTAAAGGTTAAATAACTGTTAATAGTTATCCTCCCCATCCGTGTGGAAGTGGTAAGTTTTTGGCTATTTAAGTTTAAAGGAAATAACTTGAAGGCTACCGTTTAGGTCGCTAGCTCTCTAGTTTGCGAGTTAGCATGTGTCTCAAGACCCTGCAGTTGCGCAATATGTTGTAAATAAAAAGAGTATAAATGTGACTATAGTCGTGTTTTGTCATGTCTACAGGGCTCTAATAATGCTTTGTTCATTTTAATCTGAAAAAAATAATTTGTCTACCCACCAAATATATGTGGTTTCTTAAGTTTTTATTATTTGCCGTTTTATTGTTATTATTATTATATATTTTTTATTACTGATTGATTGATTTTCTTTATTCTTGATTTGTTTATTTATTTTTCATCTTATTTTGTGCAGAAAAATAAAAATTAAGATATTTGAGAACAGTGGAATGTTTTATCAGAGCTTTTATTGTAGAAAATCGGAACCAAAGCACTGAAAAAGTTTGTATATTTTTCTGTTTTTAATAAATGCGTTTTTTTTGGAAAACCTGATGTGGCCCAGTCTCACCCAGACCCTAGCTCCAGCGGCCCCCAGGTAAATTGAGTTTGAGACCCCTGGTATAAACAAACTAGCAACAAAGACGGATAGCCAATAAAAGCAATAATGCCCAAAATGAATATTGGATTAGCACGCAAGGAATCTGTTTAGTGCCGTGTGATGAATGGAACGTTGTCCCCTGAAATGTGGCGCTCCCCATCACCCAACCCCCGCCTCGCCACCAGGGTGACAATTACCACTCACTGGGCCACAGCAGGAACCCAAGAGGGGGGTGCGGGGATATATGTACTGTACTTCTGACAGTGAGATCAATGACACATATGGTGTCAGTGCCCAAGTGCCCGGTGTGTTTAAACTGGGCGGGAAAAGGTCAAAGCATGTCATTGGTCAGATAGCAGACCCACCCCTATCCACGGTGAAGCTATGGTATAACCTATACATCAGGGGTCTCAAACTCAATTTACCTGGGGGCCACTGGAGCTAGGGTCTGGGCAAGGCTGGGCCGCATCAGGTTTTCCCCCCCCAAAAAAACGCATTCATTAAAAACAGAAAAATATACAAACTTTTTCAGTGCTTTGGTTCCGATTTTCTACAATAAAAGCTGTGATAAAACATTCCACTGTTCTCAAATATCTTAATTTTTATTTTTCTGCACAAAATAAATGAAAAATAAATAAACAAATCAAGAATAAAGAAAACCAATCAGTAATAAATAAATATAATAATAATAATAAAACGGCAAATAATAAGAACTTAAGAAACCACATATAGTTGGTGGGTAGACAAATTATTTTTTTCAGATTAAAATGAACAAAGCATTATTAGAGCCCTGTAGACATGACAAAACACGACTATAGTCACATTTATACTCTTTTTATTTACAACATATTGCGCAACTGCAGGGTCTTGAGACACATGCTAACTCGCAAACTAGAGAGCTAGCGACCTAAACGGTAGCCTTCAAGTTATTTCCTTTAAACTTAAATAGCCAAAAACTTACCACTTCCACACAGATAGGGAGGATAACTATTTACAGTTATTTAACCTTTAACATGAACATTAATCAAACGTAATAATTTTTTCTGGGTACATGATACCATACAGCATCCATATCAAACTTGCGCGGGCCGCACTAACATTAAACGCGTGTTTGAGACCCCTGCTATACATGTTAAGAGGATCCTTAAGGGGCCACTATCATGCTCACTTGAGGCAATATTGGATCCCAGTGATACCACGGTGTGTTCTGTGTGAGATGCTGTGTCTTTCTATTTATGCTGCGCTCTTTTCCCGCAGATATCTGCCACTGTGTCCCTCACCCTACCATTTCCAGAGCAATGGACCCCTCCTGAAACATCCTCCCAGAGTCATGGCACGCGTCTGGTGTCGGGATGCCAAGCCAACGGCACAAGAACGCCAGGTACGCCAGATTCCATCCATTTTCTTCTGGTTATCAGGGTCCGGGTTGCAGGGGCAACAGGCTCAGTATGGAAGTCCAGACTTCCCGGTCTACAGACACCGTTTTCAGTACCACAGAGGGGACATTGAGGCATTCCCAGGCCAGTTGTGTTTGAGGTCTGCCCTCCCGGCTGTGGAGAGGCGTCCTAGCTCCTCAAGGAGCAGAGACTCTACTCTGAGCTCCTCCTGTATGACGCAAGCGTGAGTCCGGCCACCCCACATTTTGTTCTTTTAATCATGACCTAAAGCTGTGACCAGAGGTGAGGGTGGGAACATAGATCGACTGGTAAATTGGGAGAATCCATCGGTCTGGTCCATCTCATGATACTTGAACTCCTCAAACTGGGGCAAGACCTTAGTTCCCAACCCGAAAGATCCAAACCACCTTGAGAACCAGAGGGTCTTTGCATTAGTTTCGTACTGTTTTTTTTTTTTTTCAGGCAACCCACGCTGATGTAAATGATCTGTGGCTAGCATTTGAGCATTATCCTAGCGTTTTTGTAAACATTTCTTTTGGCCTGCACACACCACCTGCTCAGCAGTAACATTCTTAGCGTCTGTGAAATTTCCACCACCAGTGCAAGACCCCAGCACCGATATGCAATCCAGTCCACTATGTTTGTCTCCTCGGGTCCTGTGTCCTTATCAGCTGCTTCAGGATGAGAAGCTGTCAATACAACAACCACAGTGAAAGGAAGCCACCGCCCCCCCACCCCCACCATCTACCACCCAACCCCTTAACTCATATCAGCGTGGCCCATCTTCACACAGGACCAACCCCGGTCAGACAGCAATTAAAACCTCAGCCCTCCGGTGGGGAGCGGGTGTGAACCGCGGATCTATAAAGTTGATTTCTATCCATTCACCTCCTGTGGCCTCTCGCATCGACACATTTACTGTGTTGACGGCACGCTCGCTGTAATTACGCTCATCCCTAGCAGACGCGTATTACTTATGGCAGAATAGAGCCGAGCTGCGATACTTGTGATGTTATCACTAATAATGAATGAGATGTCTAATAAATAGCTGCAACTCCTGCATGGGAGGAGGGAGATGGTGTGGGGGGGAGGCTCTAATTTCATAACTGTCAGCTAAAGTGACTGAGATGTTGCGCTTGGCCGGGAGGGGGGGGGGGATCAATAGATACATGCCAAGTCGGAGAGCATACTAGAAACCTTCATTTGCGGTATAGAAGCCTCATAGAAAGGTTCATTTTTAATAGTTTATTCTAAGCCTGAAATGTGTTTTTTATGGCCGTTTTGTGTGTCTGTAGCTTTAATGCTAATGAGCTGCCTGTCTCAGATTGAGCATGTCCACTTTTTTACATACAACAACACTACACTCATGCTTGGTTAGCCGATTCCAGGTATGATCTCCTCGTCATGCTTGTAACATCAGAAGCCATCAGGACCGTCAAGGTCATTTTTTTTGTCACCAGAGAATAAAACCTGTTTCCACCTCTCAATGTCCCACGTTTGGACCTCTCATGCAAATTCCAAACAGGCGTCTTGATAGTCCTCTGTCACAGATGGCGTCTGATGGTTATAGGACTGCGCTCGGCACTCGGTAACAAGCTTCATTTGGGCCGAGGATTGTCCCGTGTCAACAGGATCCTCCAGCTCAGAGCTGGAGTCCAGTTTTTGGTGTTCTGTCTGGTCCATCCATCCATCCATTTTCCTCCGCTTATCCAGTCTTAGTACTTCCGTACTAAGACTTCCCGGTCCCCGGCCACCTCCTCCATCTCCACCGGGAGGACACCAAGGCGTTCCCAGGCCAGCTGTGAGACATAATCCCTCCAGCGTGTCCTAGGTCTGCAACGGGGCCTTTTCCCGGCTGGGCATGCCCAGAACACCTCACCGGGGAGGCGTCCGGGAGGCATCCGGACTAGATGCCCGAGCCACCTCAACTGACTCCTCTCGATGTGAAGGAGAAGCGGCTTTACTCTGAGCCCCTCCTGGATGACTGAGCTCCTCACCCTATCTCTTAGGGTGAGCCATGTTCCAAGAACCAGATTTGGCCGCCAAAGACCAGGTCTGTCTGGTTTAAGATTTTTTTTTTTTTTTTTTTGCTGAGCCTAGAGTGAAGTCTCCACAAAATTCACATACATATCCTCCTTTTTTTTTTTTTACTACTTCAGTACTTTGATTTATAATAAGCCATTTCTCGGGAAAAGCCTTGGTCAAACTTTAACGAGACGTGCAGCCAGGAGAGCATAGTGGCAAACACACAGCGGTTATGGTGATTGCATAACACGGGGGAAAGAGTGGGTCTTTTTCCCCTCATCTAACCTTTTGTTTATGGTCTGGTTGTAAGACCTAATGAATATTTTACAGCCGATTGCAAGTGTTTGACCATTAACATAGAGCAGGGGTCTCAAACTCAATTTACCTGGGGGCCACTGGAGCTAGGGTCTGGGCAAGGCTGGGCCGCATCAGGTTTCCCCCCCCCAAAAAATACAATATAAATATACATATATACAAACTTTTTCAGTGCTTTGGTTCCGATTTTCTACAATAAAAGCTCTGATAAAACATTCCACTGTTCTCAAATATCTTAATTTTTATTTTTCTGCACAAAATAAGATGAAAAATAAATAAACAAATCAAGAATAAAGAAAATCTATCAGTAATAAATAAATATAATAATAATAATAAAACGGCAAATAATAAAAACTTAAGAAACCACATATAGTTGGTGGGTAGACAAATTATTTTTTTCAGATTAAAATGAACAAAGCATTATTAGAGCCCTGTAGACATGACAAAACACGACTATAGTCACATTTATACTCTTTTTATTTACAACATATTGCGCAACTGCAGGGTCTTGAGACACATGCTAACTCGCAAACTAGAGAGCTAGCGACCTAAACGGTAGCCTTCAAGTTATTTCCTTTAAACTTAAATAGCCAAAAACTTACCACTTCCACACGGATAGGGAGGATAACTATTAACAGTTATTTAACCTTTAACATGAACATTAATCAAACGTAATAATTTTTTCTGGGTACATGATACCATACAGCATCCATATCAAACTTGAGCGGGCCGCACTAACATTAAACTTTCATATTAAGGCGGGGGCCTCAAACTAGTGTCATGCGGGCCACATTTGGCCCGCGGGCCGCGTGTTTGAGACCCCTGACATAGAGAGTCTATCCATTGGGAATGTGTAGAAGAAACATTTCATAGATTTTTCATAGAAGTCGCGTTCTCACAAAAATGAAGGTTATATTGTGCCTTCAATGGTTTAGCAGCCTGCTTGATACCAGGAGTCTAAATTAGAGGCAGGACTAACAATGAAGCAAGAGCAGGACACAGGAAGTGTTCATGGTTGTATTGGGAACTGAACATTTGTCTGTACGACCTGTCACTGCTTCCACTGCAAAAATCTAAAAATGTCAGGTTATGATCTCTCAACCTTCGATATTTTTATCCATGTCACCAAATGTTGGCGGATGGAAGCAATTTTTGCGCTGGTTGTGTAGGTGATTGAGAGCATCTGTTTGGAGAGCAACAGGCTGCTCAGGCGGCCGCGTGGACGCCGGCGGGCTTATCTTGGCGGTGGAGGTGTGCTGCCGCTTGCCGCGCCAGCGAGGGGGAACGATAAACATAATTAAATTGAGTTGGATTACACAAAATGGATGGGATCAGTTGGGAAGGCGGGGAAGCTAATCCAGTGCAATCCTCTCTATAGACGTGCCAGACGCGCGCACACACACAAAAAAACGGCGGAATGAAGAAGTGGGGAAGGAAAACGGTGGCTGGCACCAAGGAGATGGAAAGGTCTCCAAAGTCAAACGTCAGAATAAATACAACATACATAGAAATCGGAAAGATGGAACCTATCCCGGCTGACTTTAAATTCAGTACAGTGGAACCTCAATTTTGAACATTAATTCTACATATCAAAACCAAGGCAATTTTTCCCATAGGAAATCATGTAATCTGACCCCTGAATTTATTTATCTTCTCAATGGACAATACCATAGAAAAAAAATCTGTTTATACTTTAGAGTAGTCTTGTATTGCAAGTTTCTGCTATTATTTGCATTACATTTTTACTTCAATCCGTACTTCAGTTTGAAATGTTGTATCGCATTGACCTCAATACAAATACAGGGTCAGGCAAAATGATCAGACACATTTGTAGGTTAAATAAAAGGCAAATAAAGTAAAAAAAAAAAAAAAAACATATGCAAGTACATATAATTACATTGTTTTTTGTTTATTTTTCAGTTGCTGGTGAGCATTGCACTCATTGTGGAAACGTTCATCAAAACAACAAATCTATAACTGCAACACAACGAGCGTTCCGTTTGCTCTTCGATCTTTGTAGCTGATCCCGTACCAGCTCCAAACACTATCTTGTTATGGGTTACCAACTTCAGAGCTACTGGATCTGCATTGAAATCAAAATCAACCGGCCAACCTCGCACCGCTAGAACTGATTAAAATTTTAAAACATAATGAAATAGAATGGCAGTATATGTACTTTTCAGAAATAAAAACACTTTACTTTATTTGCGTTTTATTTAACCTACAAATGTGTCAGATCATTTTGCCTGACCCTGTATTTAAGAATCGTCTTAAATGGAAACTCGGTTAGCGTACGCCCCGGTTAGCATGTCTTTACCCAAACAATCTGTCTCGGTTTGTGTACATTTTCTGGTTAGCATACGCCTTGTGGTTTTACTAATACGCCACATGAGTCCAACTGTGTTCTGCTCACCAGAAGTGACGTAAAGTCACGTGGTCGAAACCCAGCAATACACCAAATGCAAAACGTTTCTCTCCTTGAGTTCCATAGCTGTATATCATAAATTGCCACCCTCAACTGAATCTTTCCGTTTTAGTCGTCAAAGAATGATCCTGTAATTGTGAAACGGGTTGAGCTGGGGGAGGGGGGAGAGGGGGGTAGTTTCACGCTGTCAAAAATGACAAAGTAATGCCATTAGACCACTGCTGCTTTTGGAGCAAGTCGGGAAGCCAACGTTGTCGTTCGTCACAGCGGTAATGACAGTGATTAAGTCATGTATGAAATTAGAGCAAAGCCATTTGAACCTATACAAAAATATATCACTGTACCGCATTCTCAGGTTAGAATGTGATACAGGGCTATTATCTGGAATCTGTCAATCAACCGTAGAGCTGGGTTGATGGAACAAACATTGTCTCTACCGCTTTTTCAAGATCAACTTCAAACATTTTTTTTGTACGTTCAAAAGGGAATTTCATCCGTGTAGCGTGGTATTTGTTTGTATAATCTTCTACCTCTGAACAGAAGCACACAAGAGTAAACATTTGTCAAAACATCCACCCTTACTGTAATGTACATGCTATTTCTGTAATTTCCAGTGTATAAAGCAGTACTTTTTTCAACATTAAGCAGTTGAATCACCACAGAATTTGGTACACACCTTCAGGGGACTGACAAGCATGTGCGTCTCAAATTTGAGCAAGATGGGTGGAAAAACTTGGTCGCCATCGAACTAAACATTGAGAATATATCCCAGAAATACCCAAACCAGAGCAATGCCGGACAATTTACAAGTTAGTGTTCACAATAATGTTGTTAACTACTGCATCCCTCATCCTCTCCACAGACTTTACCTCCCTTTTGCACCCAATTTATTGCCGGTACGATCCTCTCAGCATACAGCAGGGACAACCTGCACCAAGCACCTTTTTCCCTGCCTTTGTCTCCAGTTAGAGAGGTTGATGCAGTGGTTTCCTATCAGTCTTTTTACAGCTAATCTAGTTTAATCCCAGTCTTGGGCATTGTTGCAGACAATTGTCATCAATAACAGTCTGATTAACGGATATGAAGGTGCAGCAAGGTAATTAGACGCTGTTCTTCCTGGAAGTAAGAGTCTGAGAAACATATTAAACATCATGGCTGCAGAGATATGGACCATCATCAGCTTGCGGTGTACTCGTCATGGCTAAAAATGAAAAATGTTGCATTATTAAAGAGTGCCTTGTCTGTTTGCTTTGATTGAGAGTCTACGCTTGCAGACGGCCCAAGGCAGTTTTGGCCAAGTTTGACATGTCTCGACAGTGAATCCATAAGATGAGCACAAAGTAAGCTTTGCTCCAAACAGTGATTGTATCCTTGCAATATGCTGCTGGATTGTTTGGACAGCAGCTGAGAATCCGAGAGAAGACACACGGTTCAGACCAACGCATGCCAGTTTGACACCCAGATCTTAGGAAAGCGTAGGGAATTTGCCCAGGGTAAAACAACACTCTAAATCGTCCATAGGTGTGAATGGTTGGCGACCAATCCAGGTTTCATCCGAAGTCAGCTGGGGACAAGCGGTACAAAAAATAAATGTTAAAATGGTGCGTTCAACCAAGTGAGAGTTACATGGGCTCAATTTTAATGGTTTTTTTTTCCGTAATTTTGCCAATGATGATACCACAAACACCATAAATGTCTCATATGTGATTATGGCCGGGGTGTTTGTTTATTTACTGAAAGCACAAACAGGGCATTCATTGGAGTCAAGCTGTTATTGATTACATTTGAAAAGTCATTCATTCATTCATTTTCTACCGCTTATCCTCACAAGAATCGCAGGAGGTGCTGGAACGAGAGGCGGGGTACACCCTGGACTGGTTGCCAGCCAATCACAGGGCACATATAGACAAACAACCATTCACACTCACATTCATACCTATGGACAATTTGGAGTGGCCAATTAACCTAGCATGTTTTTGGAATGTGGGAGGAAACCGGAGTACCGGAGAAAACCCACGCATGCACGGGGAGAACATGCAAACTCCACACAGAGATGGCCGAGGGTGGAATTGAACCCCCAGAGCTGTGAGGTCTGCATGCTAACCACTAGACCACCGTGCAGCCTTGAAAAGTCATTATATATCATATTTTTTTACTTTAATAATAAATATAGAGCCACTCCAAATTGTCCATAGCTATGAATATGAGTGTGAATGGTTGTTTGTCTATATGTGCCCTGTGATTGGCTGGCCACCAGTCCAGGGTGTACCCCGCCTCTCGCCCAAAAACAGCTGGGATAGGCTCCAGCACATCCCCGCGACCCTTGTGAGGATAAGCGTTAGAAAATGAATGAATGAATGAATAAATATAGGGTCAATGAGAAAGTGGCCACACAATTAGTATAGTGCACAACACAGCAGAAACAGAACCAATGTTGTAATAGCGGTGAGGAGAAGCATCAATACGGCTATAATACGGTTCATTGGAACCAACATCACGTCGAATGTAACGCACATGAAGGCAGATAAAGCTGCTACTGATATTTTGTGGAGTTAATTTGACCAGGAGGTTGCCTACAGCCACAGCTGTTAATTGAACAGAGGTGTAAGTTCACATAGTTTTGACATTTTTACTGAATGAAAAATAAGTCACTGTCTCTTTAAAGGCCACACACTGTTGGAGTACATACAAAGCACATTAGCAGTAAAATCAATGCAAGCATATGAGTGTAAAAGAGGCACTGTTGGCTTTCCTACTAGCTTCCTGCACTGGTCCTGGCCTACATTTCCCTCCTGGATCTCAGAGAAACACACACACACACATACACACACCGCTCATCTTGTCTGAATGCAAAGCAGCTAGCTGATGCTCCCCCGTCTGCCCTCTTACAAGTTCACTATATCAGGGGGTCGAGTCTCCAGTCAGGGACGTCTCGCTGTGTGGCTCGGCACGTCAGCCATGCGTGGACGGGCAGATCATTATCGCTATCAAGTACTGTTTCACCCCCCCCCCCCCCCCAAACAAATTGCTAGCTCTTGCCTTTGATCTTGCGCCAAAGCTGATTTTCCTTCACTTCTGGGCATCCTAACCCAGGAAGTACTCTCCGGCTAAAAATACAACGCTGCTGTCTTAACGAAATGGGAATGTATAAATTAACCATGAGGCATCTTTTTCCCCAAAATGAGGATACTTATCCCAAAACTGACAGTTTTAAGAGATTATGAGGGTTTTTTTGAGCTGTTGTTTTGGCTTTGAGGGCAAGCTAACTGAGGAAGTTGTGTAAGCACCGCCGGCTACTGTGGAATATCCGATTAAAAAGGTACTAGAAGTGACAACATCCAAACTGGGCCAAAGGTTCTCAAACATTAAAGGTCCTCGATTATGCAAAATGCACTTTTTGATGATGTTCTAACAGTAATAGGCGTCCAAACATAAGAAAAATCTATCATTCCCTCATTTCCGGGCTCCACTTTTGAGAGAAAAGGCACTTCCTGATGACACGATACAGACCCTCCTCATGCGCACCATTTGACAAAAAAGAAGGCTTTGCTACACATCTTCAAGTAAAGCTCTGCCACCTCGACAGCTACAGATGTGGGAGCTATAAGTGTTTCTTCAGCATCAAGTTATCCCTCGTTTATCATGGTTAATTAGTTCCAGCCCTGACCTCGATAGGTGAATTTCTAGGATTCAATATTAATCCAATTATTTTTTTGTAGTTAGAGCATGAAAAACGTGTTTGTAAATTTCTAAATAAGTTTTTTGTCCTGGAGACATGAAATGCCACCCTAATATACCTAATATTAACAAATATAGTAGACATAATAAGCAATAATAAGACTAATAACTAATTGCAAAAAAAAAAAAGATGATCCATCCAGATTGTGCGCAATCTATGGGATCTCAGAAGTGACACACAAGATAGTTGCCAATAGCACTCTATCGAGCTAACTAATTGGCCTCTAATGTATTTATTCTAAATGTATGAAAGGGTTTCAAATGGAGTGGGGAAGAAATGACAAAGTAAGAAGCCAAAAAATTAACCACTTCCACACAGAATGGGAGGATATTTTTTCTTCAGTAGTTCACATAGCAATGCCACTGAAGCCACACACTTTATGGGAGACAGGCGTGGACAAACACAAGTCTTTAGCATTAAAACTACAGATATACAATGCGGTAGGGTTTAGTAGAAACTGCCTAAATTGTGGCATCAAGGCTAGATGTTAGACAAGACACTATTACGGAACCTCTGAGACTTGTTGAAAAAAGTTTAATGTTTGATCTCTAAGGGTGCCTTCAATGTGGCCGCAGGTACGAGAAGGACGACAGAAAGTGCAAACGAAATGATTTGTTTCTTCCAGCATTGCTCTCCTGCTGCAGCACAAGAGCTCCATAGATAGATCCGCACCATCAAAGTACTCCCTGTGCCTCTAATACCGAATACTGCGCTAATTTCTACTGAAAGGAACTCTCCCTGGACGAGGAATAATCTCATATTCCCCAATTTGTATGCGCTAACTGTAGCTGCTCCAGCCAATAACGTAATCAGGTTGAAAACTCATCAGCAAGATGGCAGAAGAAGTGCTGTATATGAAAAACTGCGTCGTGTCCCATCTGTTGTGTGAGAGTCAGATAACAGTATTTACACGTTGAGAGGGGAGACCGTGTTTTTTTGGGGGGGGGGTTTGCCAAATTCTCTACACTGGCGAGTTGTGCTTACTTTCACTAAATGTCACACATTAGTTGTGATTCTTGCCATGTTGTCCCACTGAACTCTTTCACCCAACACTAAGACACCGATCAAAAGCTTTTAGAAAACAAATAAGTCATGGCAGAGAGTAAGAAAGTGTGATGATGACCGTAGAATGGGAAAAAAGAAACCAAAGCGACGTTGCGACGCTGCTCCGTACAATATGGCTAACCTAATCAACTGGTTTAAATACACAGCAGTTAACTTCTTTTTACACTTGTAATCCAGGTTTAGTTACTTAAACATAACATGCCATATCATAGAGCATTCAAGCGCGATATATTATTATTATTGTACAGTGGTTAACTTCCTTTTACACTTAAGGTTAAAGATCACAGAGCTTTTAAAATTTCATTTTATTGTGCCGTGTACACTTCTTTTTACACTTCCGTTTTGGAATATTATTAATATTATTATTATAAGTCTAGAGAAGACCTAAAAAGCAAAAGTAGCACTTCAGCACAGAAACCTGCGGGGAGTAGATCATTAGATGTCCTTCGAGTGTTATCAAGCATCTACTGCTCCACATATTTAATGGAAACATGGAAAATAAACGTCATGTTTTATTTCTATAGGAGCTCACACTGACTGTATCATCACGGCATTACTCCCACATACAGTACACAGTACACACTTCACTCCATAGGAATAATGTATGTTATGACGGTGTGTTTTGTAGGTAAATATTGTTGGCATTTTTATTCACTTTATTCAAGGAGGGATGTCACAAAACTGTTTATAAATGCTACATTTATATAGATATAATTTGGGAGCAGGCAAACGTATAATAGGAAGACAATTGATACATCAAAGTCGTTAAATTTCTGAATTTGCAGTCCCACCACAAAGTAAAAATGGATGTATTGCAATTAAAATAGATATATATAAATATATATATAGATATATTTTGTTGACTAGTTTCCAGATATAAGATTTCCAACTAAGTTAGTCAATTTCAGGCTTGGGCAATGAAGCGGAAGTGCTCTTCAAAACCCCAAACTACTGATTCCTCCACTACACGTCTGCAAAACAACCCCCAAAATAACAATTTGAAGTAGCAATGGCGTTAAAAGAGTGAATGAATCGGATCCTGAGAGCCAGTACAAAAACTGCATTTAAGATGAGAGAGTCACCATAATAAACACTTTCATGGTGCATGTGTACCTAATGAAGCGTCCAGCGTTGAACCACCAACCCTTACCTTGCTCCAGTAGCCGCAGTGAGTGCCTGAAAGCTGGATCCAGCGTGTCCTTCTCTGCCAGAAGCTCCGGTAAGTATTGCTCGCTCCCCATCTTGTCCCGGCCTCTGTCTCCAAGCAAGGTGGACTTCGAGGAAAAAATCAAAATGAGAAAAAAAAACACACACACAACTTGAATGAATGCACAAGCTTCGTGCTGGTGTCCAAAAGAAGAAGGAAAAACGCAGGTGATGCTATTAGGTCTCACGCTAGAAGAGCATTTTCCAACATGTAAGATTAAATGTTTGAGGCTTTTTCCCAATTTTTATCCCATCCAAGTGATGTGCTCCTCCACGCGTCCCCCCGGCCGTGCTTCCCCTCTCCTCTCTGGGCGGACAGTCTGCCACAAGCCCGCTCTAATGGAGCCAGCGGCAGGCAGCCGAGATGCAGCCTGATTGGTCCGTGTGGGTGGAGAGGAGGCGGGGCTAAACCGAGGGATGGAACTGTCCGCGGTGCTGAATCAGGAGCACTTGTCATATCTCTATCATGAAGCAAGGGCATTGTGTTCCTGAGGTGTCATGGCTTTAACACATTATTCCGTTTACCTATAGGAGCATATACACTCTCTGTCCACAATATTAGGCACAATCTACAGTACAGTTTACCTTCTTAGTTAGAATGTTTGCACAGGCAAATATGTTGATACAGCGCTGTACTGTATTGGATCTCTTTGATGGTGCACATAATGCTGTGCTCCATCACAAACCACTTTATTAGGTACAAAACTGTAGACTTATTATTATTATTATTATTATTATTATTATTATTATTATTATGGTAAATGTTCCAATTAGCCACAGTCTCCCACAGTGTCAGCCTGCAATGCTTCTAGGGGGCATATTAGCATGTTAGGACCCTCAAATAGCTCTTTCTATGGGCATGGGCGATGAGCACAGCTTGCGCAGTTACGCAAAACAGCATATCATGCACCTTCTTGACTATTTCTGCGTTATACAACAAACCTCAAAGACAAAACATTTCAGCATCCACTCCCCGCCACATTTTTCCCCCTGAAAACTTGGCATGTTCTTTAACTGCTGCCGTTCCCAGCAGCATATCATGTGCCCTCTTGACTATTTTTGTGTTATACAACAAACCTCAAAGACAAAACATTTCAGCATCCACTCCCCGCCACATTTTTTCCCCTGCAAAGTTAGCATGTTCTTTAACTGCTGCAATCCCAACAGCATATCATGCGCCCTCTTGACTATTTTGGCGTTACACAACAAACCTCATAGACAAAACATTTCAGCATCCACTCCCCACCAAATTTTTTCCCCTGCTAAGTCAGCATGTTTTTTAACTGCTGCCGATTCCAGCAGCATATCATGCGCCCTCTTGACTATTTTTGTGTTGTACAACAAACCTCAAAGACAAAACATTTCAGCATCCACTCCCCGCCACATTTTTCCCCTGCAAAGTTAGCATGTTCTTTAACTGCTGCGATCCCAGCAGCATACCATGCACCCTCTTGACTATTTCTGCGTTATATAACAAACCTCAAAGACAAAACATTACAGCATCCAATCTCTACCACATTTTTTCCCCTGCAAAGTTAGCATGTTCTTTAACTGCTGCCGATTCCAGCAGCATATCATGCGCCCTCTTGACTATTTTTGTGTGGTACAACAAACCTCAAAAGACAAAATTTCAGTAGTCACATTTTAGTACACAATACATGTACAGTACATCATTCAATAGTTGTCGGCCACAGCAGCATATCATGCATTCTCTTGGCTATTGTACAGTGTACAAAACTGTACAGTGTACAGCAAACTTGAAAGAAAGATTTCAGCATCTACACCATGCCGCATTTTTCCTGCAACATTACGCAAAATAAATGTATGGACTCCAATTGACGTGATGTGTGATGTTTTCATTAAGCAGCAGTTTCTCCTTACCCCTTTTACAACATTGGTTTTGTTGCTGTTTTGTGTATACTTATTGATACTGTTAATAATGATGGTTCTGAAAGGAAAATATTTTCCACTTTCTTATGCATAAAAAGTTCCATCCCCTTGGTGACCTGTAGCATGTATGTCTCTTGGACATATGCCTTTTATACCAAGAAAATATTTTATGGCTAACATATTGAGCATGATGTCAATTGAGCACCAAAAAGTAAAAGGTCACTGATTGAATCATCGCCTTTGGGACAGCTTTACCAGGCAGCCTCTGTGATTAAAGAGCCCTAAATCTGTGTGAGCAGAATTGTGCAAGAGGAATTTGGATAAAAATCCCATAAGCACCGTATATGTACAGTTTACAAGCCGCCCGCGTCCTGTAACTGCCCTCTTAACTCATTGAAGGCATCGATTGTTTGTAATTGGAAGGACAAGCTGTCAATAGTTGTCAAGGAATCTATTCACCTTCTGGCAGGTCAGGCATGCTTCACCTCACAGCCGTGTTTATGAATTAATAAAAGCCCTGCTTGTTATTATGGTGGGTTTTTTTATGGGACTTCATCCAGCATGTGAGAGGATACATCTCCAAAATTGCTTTTTCTGCAAACACACCATTAATGCAATCTTTGTTGGAATTCATACAGTATCGCGTATACAGTAGAGCACAGGAGATGGCCTGTAAATGACATCAAACCTACTTCATTTCGAAGCTTGGCAGTGTTTTTGCAGCAGCTTCCTCGCAGCAACACAGCGCTCCTGTCACATGTAGACAGTAGAGGATCTTTGATGCCCATTTCTGAAGTAGATCCTTACAAAAAGAACAGAACAACCTTGTCATATAAAGAATATTTGACTCGTGTTTTTGTAGTCCACCCTTCAATACAGAATAATGCTCCTGTCACATAGAGAGGATCTTTGCTAGTGTTTTGGCAGTAAGACTTTAAAAACAACATAAAGTGCTTGTCATTTAGATGATATCTGACTGGTGGTTTTTGCAGTAGATCCCTAAAAACAGCAAAGCACTCCTGTCACATATAGATGATCTGTGGACAGTACAAATACAGCAGAGAACTTATGTCACCTTTCTTCTGTAGAGCCTCTCGACCTGTCATTTTTGGAGTACATCCTCAAAAACAGCATAGCAGTCCTGTCCCATGAAGAGAATCTTTGACCTGTAATTTTTGCAGTTGATCCTCAAAACCAGCATCGCAGTCCTTTCCCATAAAGAGAATAATTTTTTTCGTACATCCTCAAAAACAGCTGTTACATCACTCCAGCTGTTACATAAAACAATGTTTGTTATCATTTTTACAGTAGATCCTCAAAAACAACGGAGCACTCCTGTCCCATAAAGAGAATCTTGTGCTGTTTTTGAGCATCTACGAAAAAAAATGACACTCGAAGATTCTCTTTATGGGACAGGACTGCTACGCTGTTTTTAAGGATCTACTACAGAAATTATAGTCAAAAATTCTCTTTATGGGACAGGAGTGCTCCGTTGTTTTTGAAGATCTACTGTAAAAATGATACCCAAACATTCTTTTATGTAACAGCTGGAGTGATGTGCTGTTTTTAAGGATCTACTGCAAAAATTACAGGTCAAAGATTATCTTTATGGGACAGGAGTGCTATGCTGTTTTTGAGGATGTACTCCAAAAATGACAGGTCAAAGATTGTCTTTGTGTGACAGGACGAGAGGCTCTACAGAAGAAAGGTGACATAAGTTATCCGCTGTATTTGTACTGTCCACAGATCATCTATATGTGACAGGAGGGCTTTGCTGTCAAAGATTCTCTTTATGGGACAGGACTGCTATGCTGGTTTTGAGGATCTACTGCAAAAATTACAGGTCAAAGATTCTCTTTATGGGATTCTCTTTATCCCTCCTGTCTCATAAAGAGAATCTTTGACTATCGTTTTGCAGTAGATCCTTAAAAACAGCAGATCACTTCCGTCACATGTAGAAGATCTTTGGCATGCTTTTTTGCAGTCGGATCAGCGCATCAGAGGATCTTTCGACTCTTGGTTTTACAGTCATATATTTCCATAAATTATAGTAGTTGATCCTTAAAAACAGCAGGAAGCTCCTGTCATGTAAAGAATCTCTGTCAAGTCTTCACATCGAGTTTGCATTTTAATGTAGAACTTTATTGCCTTTCGTGACCGTTAGCCAAGTCCCCCGGTCTTTAACCTTCTGAAAATGTGTCCCTCGGCACATTCTTTGAATATCCGCGCAGTAGACGCTATACATTTGTTAGAGTGTGGGGAGGAAAAAAAGCGTTAAGAATGCTGTCAATATCTGTGGAGGATGCTGAGGTTTGCCTGAGGTGGGCGGCTATATCTGTAGGCCGATCAACACTGCTTACATAATTGAGACTTTTTTTTTTTTTAAAACATGCTCAATTACATGGAGAATATGTGACACACAGGCGAAAAGCAAGAACTCTATTTATACACGGCTATGTCCATGTGGAAGGGGGGGCTGTAACTGCTGCCATTAATACATATATTCAGGTGATGCTAACTTTGTAAGAAAACATAGCATGTTTCATTTAGTCACATGTACATAACTTCTTGTTTGTAGACATTCTACCCCCCCCACCCCCCCCCCCCCCACCCTCTCTGCTCACTTCCCTCTTGGGTATAGGAGTGATTCATCGCAAAGAGAAGCGCATTATGAATCAGCTTACTTTTTAATCTCTACCAAAGACCATTAAAAAGCAGCTCAAATGCACTAATCTGCCATGCAGGGGAACACTTTATTTATAGATATGCTTGCCATCTGTTGCGCCACGTCTTCATCAACAAAAACTCACGTCGTGGTCAAAGTCCGTCAGGCAGAGTGCCGTGCATCGGACAGTTTTAGTGAACAAGGCCAGCAGAGCCAAACACAGCCAATGAGGAATATTTAGATTTAGATCTAGATTTATTAGAACAGAACTGACTCGCTTTCAAGTCATCAGCGGGTCAAGGTCTTGTCACCTGAGGAGTCACGACGCTGATGAAATAACACAAACATGGCTGCAACTTGTTTGAAAGTAGGAGGGGAAATATACTGGAGCAAATGAGGGGTGCCTTAAAAACACCCCTAAGTAGATTTCATGCATGGCTGACTCACTGTGGCAGTAGAGTGACAACACTGCCTCCTAGTGGCCATGCTGGGTCAAGTATACAATACATTATATGTACATTAGGTATGTACTTTGGAAAACATTTGATACTGATTTCAACCGATAATCAGGCATTCCTAAAAATTCCATTGATTCCAAATATTTTTTTTTATAAATGGTATATGTGTATTGTTTTCCATCTTATTGGGTTTTTAATATTCTACAGCTAGCTTGTTTAAGAAAACATTCTAAACTAAATTTAAAAACATATATTAGTTTAGTTTTTCTTTTTCACACACATTTTACTTTCATATTTTCAATTGAAATTCTGAATTGATGATGATTATATTTGCCTTCGTCATGCAGTCCAACAAAGCTTCTCCGGTTCTGAAAAGGCAGCGTGGCGACTCAACGTAGCGCCGCCACCCATTAAGCAGCTATTCAACACAATTACACTGCCAGAGCCCATCCATCAGCTAGCATTGATCACGCATGGCCGCCTTTGACGTGCACACTCTCGTCTCCTGCCCTGGAAATGTTGTGCAAAAGAAACCTAATGAGAAACTGTCAGCAGCGCACAGGTAAACAAATCAATGGCGCCCAGCGGCTCTACCAAGGTCGTCACAGGGGACACGCACACACTTAACACCAAACAAAGTTGGAGTTAAAAGTGCAGCCGAAGCATCTTCGGTGTGAAGGACGCGTCCAAAGATTGGTATTTTAGCTGTTAAAACACATTGTATTTGAAAATCCTTGAATTAAAAACAAATGGTACGGCCCTGTGGTTGTACATCAACCTCTATTAACCAGGAAGTAGCCTGCTAGCTAACAAATGGATGTGGAAAATCAAACAAATATTAAAATAAAACAAAAATTTGGCTGTAAGTGAAGTGTTTCCCTGCTAGTTAGCTTGCTAGTTTACAAAGAAACAAACAAATACAGAGCTCCACCATTGTTTTCCACTGTCATTGTTGTTTGAGTCATGAAAAAAAAAAAGATCCCCAAAGGAAGTAGCATGTAGCTAACAAAGAAAAATGATGAACAAAACAAACAAATCCTACAAATAATTATTTAGTTTTTTTACTTTGTCAGCTGAGTCGCAGTTGAATCACTTTCTTGCTCCCAGCATTAAAAGTGGTACAGTCCTGTCATCAATTTCACTGCTGTGTTATTGTGCAATGACAATAAAGAAAGTCTATCTATCTATCTATTAGTCATCCTCCATAAACCAGGAAGTAGCATATAGCTAAAAAAGAAAAAAAACAACACTCCAAATGATTTTTGGTTTATTTATTTGTCATTTGAGTCACAATGGAATTAATTACTCTCCCCCATAGCTCAAAAATGGTACAGTCTTGTCTTGCCTTACTCTTCAATAAACCAGGAAGTAGCTTGTAGCTAACAACAAAATAAAACTGATGGAAAAATGATGCTCCAAATGATGATTTAGTTTCACTTTCTTTATCATTTGGGTCATAATGGAATTCCATCCCCTGGCATCAATAGTGGTACAGTCTTGTCTTAAGTCATCCTCCATAAACCAGGAAATAGCATGTAGCTAACTACAAAAAAAAAGCGACGAGTCAAACGTCAACAAAGTGCTATTACAGTTGAAATTGGTATTGTTACCAAGATAATTGTAGGGATTTATCGCTACTGAAAGACAGATGTCAACGAAATAGTCTTTTTTTTTTTTTCTTGTGTTGCTATTAGGCCTGGGCCAGCGCTTTCTGCTCTCTATTAGAACTGTCAGCTCCACTGAGTGGCTCCCTTTGATCACTTCAAATATCATTTCACACCACCCATCCTGAGCCAAGACAATAATAGTGCATCCAGTCAACCCGCATGTCCGATTTAACATGATCACATCATGACATACTGTACTGTACTTGTCTGTGTCAGTCTTTTCATCATCATTTCAAAAAATACGACCGGCTCAAAGACTCATTTTTGATGATTACCCGTTGAGGGGGGCACTTAAGTGCTTTTGCAGGCCGACCCGTGGCTGACATTTGCTGAAGCTGTCCATCCCCTTTCGGGGATGTGCTTCCACTGCACTTTTCTGGTCCGGGAGGTGGGGGACACATATTTATTTGAAATTGTACTTAGTGTAGTTGAAGCAACTTGAAGAAAAAAAAAACTTGAAAAAGGGACAAAAATTGATACCTTGGAGAAGTGGCAATTTTTTTGGTCCTGTCTGAACCCCCTGACGGCGGCACTGGAGGTTTCCTCCAACTGTCAGACCAGAAAAGGGTAAAATGTGATTTTGCGACAGGACCGGGGGTCTTTTGAGCCGTACACACATGTTGAGTTGTACATGTCGTAATGTGAGGGTGTCCAACATGCACCCCAGGAGCCATTTGTGGCACATGATAGTTTATATTATTGGCCGGCTGCACATTCCACAAATCTAATTGTAAGTCATGGAGGTTTTGCGGTTTTGCAAACAACCAAGAGGCGTGGGACACCCTGGACTCCTTCATACCGCTTTTGTTGAATATCAACACTTTTCTGCCACTTTGGGACCCTGCCGGGACACCCAAAGAAAAGTGTGGCCATGATTATTATTTTTATTTCCTTATTTCATCAAATGAAATGCTTGACTTGTTTACCAATATAAGACCTGAAAGCCACTTGACCTCTCAATGTATTTAGTGTCACAGTGACAGGCTGATATTGACTCTCGGTGCCTCTCTCCCTTAGAGGGACAATGTCTTATGTCTCCACCTGAGACGACAAGGCTCCAGTGTTCATCCCTCTTGGTCTGGCCCGTGCCTGCCGGGACCTCTAAGGTGACAGTGAGTGGAGGTGGGGGTCTTCCTTTTTGCATCCAGATGCTGCTTTGGCTTCCTGCCTGCCCCTCTTCCTCCCCGGACTCAATGGGGCATCGATTGGCCATGAGCTGCGACACTGCGTCCCACGGAGGGTAAGAGGATACACCTCACTGCCTCCAGCAATCATTGGGCCCCTGTAGGGACAGATGGTGGTAAATTAATAGTGTGCTTGCAGCGACTGGATATTGTTCATGTATTTGCTATTGATGGGAGTGAAATAACACGAGTAGCTTCAGCCTTACTTAACACAAAACATAAATCCTCCGGGGGGGAAGGGGACAGCCTAACAGGAAGTGACTGGGACTTGAGGAAAAGTCACATGACGCGGAGGACTATTTTAAGTGCTTTTTGAATGGCAGACTTAACAATACATTATAAATAAAGGTTCCTGCTCAAGGGGTAACACTATAGAAAGTAGACTTCAATAAGCCCCATTAATGGAGCCAGCACTTCTCTTTGTGAAGGCCCGGGGCATTTGACATTGATATGGCAACACATATAAGCTGAAAAATACTGTGTATCTTAATGTTTTGTTATTCTTTTTTCCCTGTGACCTCGTTGACTTTAAAAAAAAAAAGACCCAAATCCTCCTCATTGTACTTGACAGCATACCTCCTGAACATTTGCTGTTGCTTGTAAATCTCTTCACATCTGGCCCAAAAAGCCCTACAAGGAGGGAATGTTCCACTCCGGTGCACATAGAAAATCTCTCTCTCTCTGTCTCTCTCTCTTATAATAGCTCTGGGCAATTTCAGACCACACAGTACGACAAGGGAATCAATTTTCCTGGTTGGGTTATAGATGGAGTTTCTTCACTGTTTTTTTTTTTTTCCAAAAGCAGGAGTGGAAATGTGTTACGTAAAATATTACAAAATCTGGACAGGTCAGAGCTACACACGGCACATATGGTGCCCCTGTGGAATCGAATAGATGTAAATGTACTGTACATGGGGACACTAAGAAACATGTAACATCACTGAGAGAGGTGTCCAAAGTGCAGTCTGGGGGCCATTTGTGGCTCACGGCTGTTTTTTATTGGCCCACTGCACATAAATAAATAGAATTTATCATGAAAACTTAAAAAAACAGGAGCTAAAAAGAAAAAAAAATCAGTGATTTGACAAAAATAAAGTCAAAATATTAAGAGAAAAAAATTATTTTGATAAATTAGTGAGACATTTTTTTAAATCATAATGTTATTAAAAAAAAACAATTAAAGTTGTCATTCTTTAGATACATTTTTTTCCAAGTCGTAATATCATGAAAAACAACTAAAACTAAACAAAGGTGTCTTAAGGGAGAAAATGTTATACTATTATGGCAACGAAGTGAAAATATTATGGGATGTCATAAGTCAGAATACTATGAGAGGAGCTTTGAGAAGAAAGTTAAAATATTTGAAACAAACAAAAAACAGCAGAAATAAGAGCAAAGACTGAAGTTCATGCATACTATTAATACTCTTTTTCACCAGTACCACTAAGCTGAGATGCAGTTTTTTTCTTGAAATATTCCTGACTTCTTAGCATATCCACGTGTCGTTTGACAAACAATCAAAGCCTATCATACCTTGCATCCTTTCATTTTTCAGTGTGTGACCCTCGGCGGAAAAAAAGTTTGGACTCCCTTGACTTAAAGGGTTATCCAGATCACACACAGTATGTGTGGTATGCTATGTAGTGAATAATAAATCGTGATGCCTCCATGGGATCTATCCCAGCCTGACCTCTAGTGGAGGATTTTGCACACAAAGGTCAAGTGGGGTCAGGTGTCTGTCTTGTCAATAAGAGCAAGCCATGTTGTTACTACAAGCAAAGGTAACAAGGAGGTCAAAGCTGTCAGAAGTGATCAGTATGGTGCATTAAATACAGCAAGGTGAAGTCGTGAATGACTCTAATGGATGCACACATTATTAAATATATCTTAAATGTAGCCTTAAAACCTTAAGGGGAGACACGGTTATGAGTTAGAGTGATGTTAATGTCCAATAATGACCCTGCTGCTGAATGACATTCCATGTAAATGTCTCGGAACATTATCCTCAAGCACCGTTTTGACACGCAGACAAAGTTGCATGGCGTATTCTACTCCTATAAACTCCAAATGCCTCACTTGCTACATAATTGTTTCTCAAACTGTGGTATGAGTACCACTGATGGTACGCAGGCTCCATCTAGTGGTATTCCAGAAGGAAGTCCATTGAATTTTAGTATAAATAATAAAAGACATACCTTGAATGAATTGAAAACCCCTGCAGAAATAGTATTGCATCACAAAAGCCAATTACCCGAGTGCACATTTTCTATGATTTTTAAAATTATATAAACATTTTTTAATGCAACTTTATCCTTGCAATATCACAACTATTTTCTATAATTAATGATATATTATATCTATAATGATATAATGATCTATGATATATTATATATATATATATATATATATATATATATATATATAAATGATATACATTTTCACATCAAATTGATTTTCTCTTATAGCATTATGAAACTAAAAATTATTTTTCATAGTTCTTTATTTTATTTGTTTATTCAACTATATTTACACAACATTACCCCTTCATTGCCATGGTGTTGCAGCATATTTCTTAAAACAAAATAGACTCCTCTCCAAGGGGAAGGCATCCTGCTCTGCTTCCCAATATCACAATTGGAATTCATGGCTCCCCAGCTCCCCACTTCTGGCAGCACTCATGCAGCCCCAGACAATGACCTACCTACATACTCACTTGTGTTGTCAGATAACGGTCGTGTGTTGAGTCATTTTCATTGGAGAGTTAATCTTTTCTGTACTATAGTACAGTAGGTTTTTGAAAATTAAAAAAATAACTTTGTAATAGTAAGATCCGTTTTTTCATAACATTACAACTTTATCCCTGTGTTTAGAAAAGTGCTAAATAAATCATCAGAACATGTTACCTGGAAAATAATGGAACTTTACATATGTAGCATGAGGTTTTTTTGGTTGACTTTATAGTAAAAAAATTAAAGCAAGTATCGCTTTATTACATTCAAATTCATATTGAAAGAAATGCAAAATAGGATGTCCACTATAACAGGACTGGCAGTGGGCGGGGCTATGTTGCCATGACAATGACGTCAATGTTGGTGTCGAGTAACCAAAGGTCAAAATAAAGGCAAGTGAATGAAGATGGTACAGGGGGGCCAAAAACAACAGGTTGACCCGAACTGGATCCAGTATAAGCAAAGAGTGACTTTTTTAATAAGATTCGTTTCGGATGGACGTCGACCGGGCGGAACGCTGCATTTATTCGGCGGTAAGCAGACGTCATACATCAGAAGGTTAGGGTCACAGCCAAGCTAGCACTAGCTAGCTAAGTCGCCGAGCTAGCTGTAGCCTAGCAGTAGCTACCACTTTTATTTTTGTACATTTTCATGGCCGTTTGGCTTCACAAAGTTACTTTAGCGAGCTCTCCTGTCACCGCGGGCGCGTTTGGAAGCACTGACGCCTTTCGGTGGCGAGTACGTGATGGTTTAAGTTGTCTTTTTCGTAGGTGTTTCAGGCAGCCTTTTTGACAGCAGTGGCCTTTCATCAAGTGTTTGTGTAACTTCACCGACGTTATAATGTCGTGACAGCACGTCCGTGCGCGTGCCGTTTCAAAACGGCGGTGTTGCAAGGCCAAACAAAGGGACAGGAAACAAAGCTTTAAAAGTCAACGTAAACACGCAGAGGTCACGTAAGCACAACTGCAAGGTGACAAGAAACATGTGACGTCAGGGTAACTTTTTTTTGGGGGGGGGGGGGTAATCGTATTAGTTAGTGTTGCCTCTCTTCAGGTGGAATATACACTGGTAGTGTAGTGTAGTGTATGCATAGGTGTTAGCATGCTAGGCAGAAAAGCTGGTATTGGTATTAAACGTATTAGGGCCACAATGGTAAAAACACTACGGAAATAAAGAAAGTGAATGTTGTGTGAATTAAGTTGTTACAAGAAGAAATAGAATAAAGTTAATGTTATTTGCAGTTACATCTGAGCGTGGAAATATTTACTGGAAAAACTTTTGTAAGGTTACAACTTTTGTCAAAGAAAAGTTTCCTCCTATAGTATGACAGTAAATGTACAGTATTTTGATGTAGTGTTACATAGTACTATGTACTTTTTCTACCCCCTAAAATAGAATTTTATTCCCATTACATTGCAACTACTTATTTTGTGTAAAACTCTGGCCTTCAAAACTTATTTTTTAACTTATTTTTTTTCATAACACTCTACAATCTGACTGTTATTGGCACAGCAAAATAACTTCCTGGTAATATCACTTTATTCACATGTTCTCCATGTAAAATAATACAATATACAATATTTTTATTCATATTACATTCTACCAATATTCTCAAAATATTTTAAAGTATGACCTAATTTTTCATGTATTTTTTTGTATTTCTTTTTGCAGCCTGTCCGTTTCACCAGGTGGTTGAGGGGCTGTAAACATCCCCGACTGGAAGCTGTCCACCTGCCAAGCTTTCAGTCTGATGTTTGCTGCCCCGAGCTACCTCCAGCCTCTCTCCATGCCACGGATGAAGACTTAAGTTTCTCACCTGACATAAATCTAAATATCGGGGCTGAGTTCATGTAAACATCCTACACTCAGCTGGAATCCGCTGCACATGTGGCTGAGAGAAGGTTGTTTACGTGCACTGGCAACACCAAACGTCACCAGAAGAACCAGAAAGTGCAAATAAACCTCTTAAAAGATCATGTCACATTACAGTGACAGCTTGTCTGTCATTTAGAGCCGGTCAAGTAGGCATTGTATTTTCTCCATGAGTGATTAATTAAACTAACAAGCCTGCCTAATTAAAGTGTTCATGCATTGTTTTCGTTGTTGTACGGCAAGGAATTAAGCTGCTTTTTAAATGCTGTCGCTGCAGGTCAATTAAAGAAACGTCATCATGCAAGCCCTGCCAGGCATGCTATGGTGTTTGTTCATGCTGCTATGACAACTATGCAAGACAGCTGGTGATTTAACCTCCCCCTTTCCACACTTTTACTTAACATTCATGACTTATTGCCTTTTGAAGCAATATCTTCTCATCCCAATAATAATGTACAAAGCAATCACTTCAGGTCTACTTGTGAATTATCAACTCAATTATTAACACTATCTCACTGACCCCAAAGAGAAAGGATGTTGCACTTACCAGTTAGCGGCCACTAGATGGCAGCACTCTACTTATTTGCTCATAGGGATGCTTAATTGGGGGTACAGTGCAATCACAATGAGAGTTCTGCATATTTCGCTTCCCTTACTTGGGCGCAAAAGAGACAAAACAATTCTAAATATAGGAAAAGCTAAATTAGGAGCATGTTGTGTATGTAACATTACTGGTGCTGTTCTTGTTTTCCACCATATTACTCAGCCCGGTGTCATTTTCTTTACATAAAATCTTTGTACATTTTGAATTCCCAAAGTACACAGGTCAAGGAAATATGTAGTACAAATATTTATTTCATCTTTTCAGTGATATGGTGGTCTTAAATAAAACTAATAGTCCACGTTTTACTTTAAGGCTGCTGGTAATGAGAATTGTATACAAGGCATCTCGCAGGCACATTGGGTGTACCAGAACTACAAATTTGAGTCACTTGGCTTGGGTGCTTTGCACGTTTCCATCCATCTTCTATGTCGCTTATCCTCACTTAGGCTTGCATTAAAGACATCATTTTCGAAGCAAGTAAGGCACCACCAGGCAAGAACCAAAAATACAACCATTGAAGCAATGCAAGAACAAAAACACTGAATTGAATGGAATGATGACTGAGTGAATAAATATCGTGTGTGAAGAACCAGATGCCCCAAAACCCTACAAAAGAACGTAAACAAATGTAGGGTTTTTTTGAGGGATGAATCAAACGATTATAGTCCTTTAAAAAAACGAATGATCTGCTTCTGATGCAACTGTTGAATCATTTCATACTCTTGAATGCCATGGTGAATTCTCATTTGATTGATCTTCATCTTTTCAAAATAATGGTGCCAGTTTCCATCTTGATTTGCTCCAAACCCAAAAACACTGACCTGGGAAGCAAACACATTTTTTATTTATTTCTGGGGTTTAGACACTGGTTTATAACTGTTATTCTGTTGTATTTTGTCCAATTGAAGTCTTGAAGGGGAACTGCACATTTCTTTCCCTTTTTCTGTACATTCTAGCGCGAGCAAACAACTTCATATAAGCTAGCTAACAACAGACGTGATGGGAAATACCTATTTTGACGCTAAAGCACTCACAAAAAACGGCAACAGTGTTCTATTTACACAAGTCACCTGTATATTCACCAGCTACAGCGATATTATTGTAGCAGCTAACATGAAAAGCTGCCCTCAATTTTGCTACAAAGACTCAAAAGATGCTCAGTGTGCCATCCGCATTTTTTACGTGAGGACTGAAGCACATAGGATATATTTGTTCCACTTTGGATTGTGCACAGCCGAAATCTGCAGGATGTAACATGATATTTAATGAGCGACAATCTGGTTTTGGCGTCACCTTTTTGACGGATGTGCTGTCTGTCCTTTGCAGCTGCTCATTCCCACAGAAAATGTATTTACTGTTTTATAACAACCTCATGCCAGCAACAAGCAGCAAGGCAAATCTCGTAATGTATTCTCAATAAAAAAAAAAGTACATCAAGCCGGTTTCTTTACTATTAATAATTCCAAAACAAGTATTAAAACGTACAAACTAAAACCCAGTTGAATATTTCAAGCATTTTTGTGTTTTACTGCCCCTAGAGTCACATGCAAGTCTTTGATAGGCCACAGTAGGTTTTTACACAATCCCGTTACGTTTACTGCACAAAACTAAGTAGAATGGAAGTCAGTAGAGCCTACATTAATTAATTAATAATGCAAGACCCCTTTACACAAAAACAGCTCCTTTACAAAAAAAATAGCCGTTTGGTTTGTGCATATGAGATTCGCTTCAGAGAAGTAGTTATAAGTTCTAACTTACTACTGCCCCTAATGGCCATTAGTAGAATAACCCCAGGGTTTTGCTCTTCTGTTCTGTAAGTTTTCATCCTTTTACTGATGTGCAACAGGAACCTACCTCATCACACATCTGCAAGCTGAGAACGAAGACCATAAATCCGGTGGATGGGTAGCGCCCTGCCCCTTTCAGCCACACTTCATGGACGTACTTCATGAAGGCCGGATTGAGCATCATCACCTGGTATCACGAGTCACATTTTTACTGCTCAAATGTTAAATGAACTAAACAAAAAGATGCCGTACGTGATTGTTTACATGCAGGACTAACCAGGTTCTTGTTGCCTCGCTTCTCTGGGTTTTCCTGCCCGTTTTCTCTGTTAAAGGTGAAGTAAAGCAGCACATACATGCACATCATTAGTCAGAATCAACAGTTGCGTTCCTGAATGCACCGTCACACAGCGCTTAACAAGCTATCATATACAGACATGTGGTAGAGCTGCTGTTCTGCATGTGCATCAGTCTTTCTTTTTACTCAAATGTATTTATTCATATAGTTTTACGGCTGTCAAATGATTAAAATTTTTAATCAGATTAATCACAGATGATTAACTAATTAATCATGATTAATCACCACCCGGAACTGTTTTTCCATTTGTCAATTTACTTGTTCCACTTAGATGTGCATGTATTATTTTTTATTTAGTTTACACATGTAGTTCATGGTATGCCAATGGGTTTTTCTCTTCTAATTTCCAATTGGTCATCAAAATGTGAGTGTGACGTTTATTTAGATCTGCTGTCCAAAGTATTGAGAGTGGCAACAAGCTACCTTGGGGTGAAGGTCCTGAGCAGCCACAGTAAGTCGTTGATCTTGAATGAAAACAGCACAAGATGAGTGGAATTGTCCAAATAGACGGCGCTCTCGGGATACATGACGTGATGAGTCGTCTTGGTGCCCACGTCTTCCTCGTAGCCCTTAGTTCGCCCGTGGTTCATTCTAGTAGACGTGTCAGTCATGAAATGAGTAACTTGAGGCCATTAGAAGTATCAGGGTGGTGGACCTACCTGATTACAATATCATGGTCATTAATAAGTTTCCCGTAGCCTGAGCCCTTGAGATTACCCGAATTGCCAACCACCGCGCACTTCCTGCAACGATACGGGGACGGCCCCTCCACATCGGGGACGGATGGAAAGATGGTGAATAGTCGGTCGACTATTTCATTGAAGACACTGAAGGGTCGCTTCTCAAACTGCAAGTGCTGACATGTGATAGAAAACAATTACAAGGAATGTTTTAACTGAGGCGTTTACACATAGATTTTTTATATTAGACTGCAATAGAATGAAGCCACAAAATACAAAGCAGGGAGTGGCAAGGTATTACTGTACAAGTTATCCACCCTTACTACAAATAGGTATCGCTAAGATTAAGTAAGTATAATGTAATATGCGCTATAATAAGTGTGTTTAAGTTAGAGTATGTTGGTAAAATTAATTTGGGTATGTCAATATATGATTCTAGGGTTATCATCACACTTTACAGTGGTGCTATCACAAAAAGGAGGTTCCACTGCATAAACACAAACCAGCCAAAAGCCTACCTTCCACCAGTTGAACTCGTCCTCCGAGGTCCGGTCCCACTTGGACAAAAAGGGCTTGGGCGACACGTCCAAAATGTCTTTCAACTCCTTGTCACGCTCAGCCAAACATTTGTCACAGTTGCACATCTGGAGCGGCCGGCTCCAATACCCTGACGCCAGATTCCATTTGGATTTATAAAACGCACCCCCGGCCATCAGACACAGTATGATCACCATGGCCCTCGTCCTCGCCACTTTGGACACCATCTCAGCAATGTGGACCTCTGAGAAACAACAGATTTTAATATTGCGAACAAAATACGATATAATACGGCCATTTCTATAGGACAGCCACACCTGGCCTTGGCATTCGAATGTGCTACAACAGTTGTGACCATTGTTGGCTCGTATCAACACCCAAAACCTGTTCTTAGAGGTCCACACCATGGTATCCATCTGATAAATGAACACAAAAGGAGACAAAAACAACAACGCAGCCTTTTTTTTTTTTTACCAACATTATTCTTAAACCTTGACGATCCTCCTGAGAAAACATATTTCCATATTTTCTTTAGTGGTGGCCGTGATTAATTACTACTTTTTCCATATGAAATGTGTGCACACACAACAAAAATGACAAAACCAAGTAATGTTTTTTGTTCATATATAAATGTGCTGCTCCTCTCATAAAAACGGTAATAAAAAAAGATA
This sequence comes from Doryrhamphus excisus, assembly GCF_030265055.1. Lineage (NCBI taxonomy): Eukaryota > Metazoa > Chordata > Actinopteri > Syngnathiformes > Syngnathidae > Doryrhamphus > Doryrhamphus excisus. The sequence goes on along the minus strand of NC_080479.1, from coordinate 9,907,647 downwards.
ATGGATGAATTATGTAGTTGGCACCCTATCATATCGCATGAAGACAAACACCCAAAATCATTCCTGACACATTTACTCTACTAAATATGATCTCGGACGGTGTCGTCAATAAAAACACAAGTAAAAAAAAAAAAAAAAAACATTAAAAGAAAACAACTCAAAGTAGCATGCTATTATTTACTATCACAAGGGGATTCATACAATTTCAAAGTCACACAGGAGTACTATAAAACGACATCTACCACAGTTTAACAAACTAAAAGTAAAATTACAACCCCCAGTATTGATTATGACAAAAAATATTTTAAATTAAATGCAGTTAATGCCACCTGTGTCTTGTTCGCACGTGGTTCTTACACTTGTTTTTGTCTCAACACTTAATAGTTTTTTTCTATTTTTTCTGTCCACCCTAATAGTTATAGTAATTTAATATACTTTGACGCCAACAAATGATAATTAACCTTTAAGAAACGGGTTGCCGTTTTCTCTGTATGCCATGACTACAACTTGGCTAATCAGCCTTTTTATACCGCTATTAGTCCGTGCTAATTAACATCCTGTTGTATCCAACTTTAGACAAGATGGCGGCATGTCGTCGTGTGTATGCCACGTCTTGTACAAATCACTGTTGGGATACACAAATCACTCCTAGGGGTCACAACATGAAAACAATACCTAACATATGAAAGTGTACGTTTTGAAAGAGATATCCTCTTACCTACCAAGAGATGAGGAGTCCAACAGTTATGAAAACAGCCGAGGGATGCGAGCAGGTAGAACAGGTAGATGGATGAGAGGGAGGGACGGGGGGGTGGCCTCTGCCAAGGTGGGGGGTAAAGCTAACAACGCATCATGACTTAAAACGACAATAGCTTTACAGTTATGCTTAGGATTCCCTACAAGTCTGGGACGCCATTTGTGAGATGAATCCACCGCCACAGGGATCATATTCCACGCTAATTACCCCCAAACAATAATGGTCGCCTCCAGGTGTTTATACTGAAGTGTTTCGTTTCGAGGATTTCAAAATAAAAGCGCGTGATATCCCAGTGATCACCGCCAATTATGTGCGGAGGTAATGTGTATTTTGTCCATTCCGGAAAATAAATCTCGGGGTTCACATAAACCTAGTATTACGGTAATTGCAGATTTCAAAATAAAAGTCGATTGTCTTTTTTCTTTGCCATAAATGTTCCGAAGTAAACACAATATGGAGCATTACAATCTTCGAAAACTCCATTGATTGTCAGTAAATCCTCGTTGAAGTACCAAATTATACCTCTCTGTTGTACTAACACATTTAAAACACATGACAAACATTTGCATGATACTTTGCATTTCCATTTATCACATTTGTCAGCCACGCACAACCAGCCTCCTCTTTATGTGCAAGTGAGTTCATATCTTCTCCAGGCTAGTTCATTTTCAAGGCTGTTAAAGTCCCAAATGCAACCAAGAATTGGCGTATATCAACTCCTCCCCTTGAGGCAAATGTTATAGTAATACCATGCTGCACTTTTTTTCCACGTGTCCTTAATATCAGCAACTCCCAGGTTTTGGAGGAACACTTTGAGGCAGTATCCTGCACATAGGATCTGCTGGTGGCGCTAGAAAAAATACATGACACCCCTGCAAACATGGAAAACAAGATCATGTTTCATCATTGCAATTATTGTGGAAGCCTGTGTATTTCACCTGCATATTGAAATACAATGGAATACTGGTTGACTTCCGGGTTGTTCTGATTTCACAGCAAACATGGGGAAATATTGAAGTGAATGAACTGAATGCTTACGTATATGGGCAAACCGTGTAGACACGTCACCAAAACCTCAGAGGCAGGCACATTTAAATGCAATAAACAATCACAGCAACCACTATTTAATGTCTGAACCAGCATGTACATTTTAGTATTGTCCCATGACCTTCTATGACCTCTTTTTGAGGCTAACTCCGAAATGTGAAAATCTAATTATCTGAAACTTTGTAGTGGTTTAAAATACGAAAATACAATATTCTAACTACATTTGTAGGTCAGAAAAGTAGAAAAGTAAAGCATGATAGGTCCCTTTTAAAGGCTGGGATGAGTGGGAAGGATGCAGGGGATCCTCCCGTATCCTGTCAAGACCCCCCCCCCCAAAAAAAATCCATCCTCCCCTTCCCCTCCTTTCATTCCTTTATGGCAGCACCCTGTGTGTTACCCATCATCCTTGATGCCGTGAAATCATCATCGCCTCATCCTTGACGGCATCCCTGGTTCACTTCAATGTTCATGTCTCCTGTTTTTGACCATCTGTTTTTGTGCGCTTTTGCAGTAGGAGACATCTTTGGCCTGCTGCTGTGCTCGCTGCCGTGCCGTCCTTGTCGAGCCCTCAGAGGATTTTCCCTTCCTTCATGGGCCGGTATGAAGTAAGAAAATGCTACCCGTCTCTCCACAAAATTGTATGGAAATCTGCATGCTGTTTTTGTATCATCCGGCCAACAGACATGACAAGCCTGAGTAGTGTCTGCTCATTGGTGCATCCATGCTCATCCTGTAGCGAGACATCGAGACATGTTATCGTGTACAGCTCCACCTTAAATTGGAATGGCTCTTACTGAGGAACATAAAACCCGGTTTCACAAACCTGGCCAATTTAAGTCCCGAAACAAAGAGAAGAGAGACGTGTAAGGAGGAGGGGTTGTGGCAGCATTGAGTTTCTTTTGTTTAGTGGCAGTCCGAGTAATGAAGGTGGAGAAAGACAAAAAAGGTGCACAGGATCACATAGCCCTGCAAAGTTGTATTAAGCTTTAATTATCATAAATATTCCAAATAAATCTCTTAACGGTTATGAAATGGACTAAATGTTCAATATTTGAAATGCAACCAGCATGAGATTATTCCTAATACAGGTCATTCCGTGATTCCAAGGGCTGGTTTTGAAGATAGTTGCACCATGGAGCTGCCAGCACAAACGTGTACCTCTGAGGCACAAAAATGGACGACTAGTGGATTACACCTTTGCTGAAAAATCATCAAAAGAACTAGCAAAGGCAACTCTGGCCAGCAGATGGCACTGTTTTGCATTCCAGTGTGTCCATGCATCCAATTTCTATGCTGCTCATCCTCACTAAGGTCGTGGGGGTGTCTCCTGGAGCCTATTCGAGTTTTCATGGTTTTCCCATTGTGCTGCAAATACACAAAATGTTGAAAATACATATTGACTGTCTGTCCAAACTCTTTCCCCAGACATCAATTTGCATGTCTCTTTTAATGCAATTAATTCAGCACCTTGTTCAGAATAGTGAGATGGTCAGCTTTCAGCTTTTAAGACGGTGTCAAGAGTTATAACAGCATAACCAGTTGCATTTGTGCCAAATGGCTGTTTTTGTGAAGCGCCATCAACATAAACATGCAAAGAGCTGACAAGGGGTAGATCTTTTAAGTCTGCTCTATAGGCAGATTGACCTTTTGACTTTTTTTCTAGACCAGGGGTCTCAAACACGAAATGGATATGGATGCTGTATGGTATCATGTACCCAGAAAAAAATATTACGTTTGATTAATGTTCATTTTAAAGGTTAAATAACTCTTAATAGTTATCCTCCCTATCCGTGTGGAAGTGGTAAGTTTTTGGCTATTTAAGTTTAAAGGAAATAACTTGAAGGCTACCGTTTAGGTCGCTAGCTCTCTAGTTTGCGAGTTAGCATGTGTCTCAAGACCCTGCAGTTGCGCAATATGTTGTAAATAAAGAGTATAAATGTGACTATAGTCGTGTTTTGTCATGTCTACAGGGCTCTAATAATGCTTTGTTAATTTTAATCTGAAAATAAATAATTTGTTTACCCACCAACTATATGTGGTTTCTTAAGTTTTTATTATTTGCCGTTTTATTATTATTATTATCTTTATTTATTTATTACTGATTGTTTGATTTTCTTTATTCTTGATTTGTTTATTTATTTTTCATCTTATTTTGTGTAGAAAAATAAAAAGTAAGATATTTGTGGAATGTTTTATCAGAGCTTTTCTTGTAGAAAATTGGAACCAAAGCAAAGTTTTAAAATTTTTTTTGTTTTTAATAAATGCGTTTTTTTTGTTTTTTTTGGAAAACCTGATGCGGCCCAGTCTCACCCAGCCCCGAGCTCCAGTGGCCCCCCAAGTAAATTGAGTTTGAGACCCCTGTTCTAGACAATCTTGAGGTGCACCATCTAATTGTGTTGCTAGGAGGGTGGCTGGATTTAGAGTTGGACATCTTTCCAATGTGAAAGTAATTCGACTAAACATGAAGGTTGTCTGTTTTATGTTGCTTTGCAAAAGCAAAAGTGAAACCGCATGAGGAAGTTGAAGTGTTAGTGGATGAAACGGCACCACGTCTGCCATTGAAGCTATAACTACAGCCTGTACGAAGGGTGGCGTTGCTCTCGCTACAGCATCCAGTCTGGATGAGTAGGAAGCAATCAATATTAATTTGCTGAGGTAATGCCAATACTGAAATTCCTGCTAGAACTCGTTCTGGCTTTAGCTTGCGGAAAGGTTTTTCAGCTTCTGGAGTCCAAGTAATTTTATCAGACATTACCATAGGTGTGTCATAAATCAGTTTCAACAATGATGTGCTTATTTCTGTGTAATTCATGACCCAACATCTGCAATAGATACGCAATCCTAAAAATGTGTTTTTTTGTTTCTGGTTTAGGAGCAGAAAATTCTACATTGGCCATTTGGGTATTCAGTGAGACAGGCGCTATTATCATCACTAAGGTTCCCTTGGGAATGCATTTACTGTGACACCGCTACAGCAGGAATTTTGTTTATGTCTTAAATGGTTTATTAACTCTTATTTTGTCTTCTGTTTTGGGTAATACGGGTGTGAAGTCATTAATGGCGGAAGTATGCTGGAAATACACTGTCTAGAAAAACACAGGGAGGCTATGTAATCTTATTTATGTTGAATTTTCTCTGATTATATCCATTATAGTAAACACATTTTCTATTTCTAATACAAAAGTATTCAATTTTTTATGAAAATTGACTTATGGTGCTTGGGTCTACAACTAATAAACCGGGCTAAACGAGGGACGACCGTATTACGAATGTACGGTAACAATAAGCGTGACCTTGCATATGCTGCCCAAAGTGGGCTTGCACATTTAGAGCGTTCTAAGACTGCTAAGTGGAAATGGTTTATCTTTACGTGGATATCTTTCTCCTCTACATTCTTCCAAACAATCTGTGGTGAAGGTCAATGCTTGTAGAACCGGCAATTCTAGTTAGGGACAGGAAGACATGGCATCCATTGTTTGGAAGGGCAAGACAAGTCACTCCTTCCACAGAATGTTTGCACTGGAAGTCTGTTTTCCATGTTGAATGACAAGTCTTAACTTGGCCCACAAAGTCAGCAAGTGTTTGTCTTGTCTTTTGTTACTTTTTTCTGTTGGCGTGGTTTCAGTTAGGACAAACTAGGGCAGTGCTTGTCGGACGGCCGCGGCACCCTGAGTTCCTTCACTTAGTTTATTTGTCTAAAGCAGAGTACGGGAGTAACGATGGGCCGGTGGGTTGTTTTGGTCCCCACGTCTTCTACGCAGCCTTTAGTACAGGGGTCTCAAACTCAATTTACTTGGGGGCCACTGGAGCTAGGGTCTGGGTGAGACTGGGCCACATCAGGTTTTCCAAAAAAACCCACATTTATTAAAAACAGAAAAATATACAAACTTTTTCAGTGCTTTGGTTACGATTTTCTACAATAAAAGCGCTGTTAAGACATTCCACTGTTCTCAAATATCTTAATTTAAATAAAATAAAATAAAAAGAAAAATAAATAAACAAATCAAGAATAAAGAAAATCAATCGATCAGTAATAAATAAATATAATAATAATAAAACGGCAAATAATAAAAACTTAAGAAACCACATATAGTTGGTGGGTAGACAAATTATTTTTTTCAGATTAAAATTAACAAAGCATTATTAGAGCCCTGTAGACATGACAAAACACGACTATAGTCACATTTATACTTTTTATTTACAACATATTGCGCAACTGCCGGGTCTTGAGACACATGCTAACTCGCAAAGCTAGCGACCTAAACGGTAGCCTCCAAGTTATTTCCTTTAAACGTAAAAAAGCCAAAAACTTACCACTTCCACACGGATAGGGAGGATAACTATTAACAGTTATTTAACCTTTAACATGAACATGAATCAAACGTAATAATTTTTTGTGGGTACATGATACCATACAGCATCCATATCAAACTTGCGCGGGCCACACTAACATTAAACTTTCATATCAAGGCGAGGGCCTCAAACTCGTGTCCTGCGGGCCACATTTGGCCCGCGGGCCGCGTGTTGGAGACCCCTGCTTTAGTAAAACAAGAGGTAATTAGGATTACATCTTTGCCCACCTGATGTACACCTTTGCTGGGCATTCAGAAAGACTTCCACCCATGATGACTACCAGCCTGGTCCTTCCAAGTGGACCTCAGGCTTGGATATTGCCAATTGAGAGTGAGAACATCTTCCACAAACGTCCACTTGTGTAGACCGTTAGCCTATAAAAGTATAGTAAAATACAAAATATACTGTGCAAATGTATAAAATTATTCACAAGATCTCACTTTGGATATCAGTACTATTTGAGAAATAAAATAAAATGTTGCATATATTTGCCATTTCAGGATACGGTATGTTACTGATTTTTAAAAAAGGAATAAATTTCCCTTATTTTGAAATTAAAATGTTGACTGATATGTGACTAATAACAAAAATGTGAATGAAACTAATGAAAATATAAAAAGCAACAGTTAAATTGGATAATACATAATAAATAATATAAATTTTTGTCAAATTGATAATATAATGATCAGAAAGCATAAAAGGTACTGGTTGGAGGAAGTAGCTCCACCAAACAAGCCAACACCAACTGTCACGTGATCTCATTAACATCCGGATCAGCCGTTTTTTGCTAGCCGCCAGCCAGCAAGCCAACATGGCATGGAAGGAGAACTTTTTTCATGTTGGACATGCCATGGCTGACTTTATGACTTCATGCAGCGTTATTAAGGTAATGTAAGTAAATGTTTCCACGGTTTGTGCCGCATATTGACCTGAATTATACTACATATCGCTTTACATCACCAGTACATTACCACTAACAGACCAACAGCGATTATTTACAAATTTCTGAAAACCACAATATCGTGAGGGGGCGGTAATCGAAGTGTGATATGGCGAGGGACGACAATATAACGCTAATTATATTTCTCTTGTTTTTGCTCATTTGACTTTGTGACTCGGTCAATCAGCTGCTTTGCTCTCGGCCAATCAGAGCTTCCGCACTCCTGATTGGTTGATACGTCAGCAATAAGCAGGCGTGTATGCTATTGCCAGTGGATACAATGGAATTTTGCTCCCGTGTAGTCACTCATTTGGTACTATAAGATTATGGCAACAAAATTTAATAGTTTTTTTTCAAAAACGTCCTTTAAAAAACTTAAGTTGTTGAAGCTCTGCCAGCTTTTGTAGCACATGGTACTCATGTTCTCCATAATGTAATCCAGTTTTAAAGTTAGGATCTTTCAGTTTTTCCCAGTAATGACTCCAGTTCCCATTTCTATCTGCTCCGTAACCAAACACGTGGACCTGGAACGACAATAAAGACAACATGTGCAACTCGTAAAATGTTGGAAAAATTGTGAATGATTCTTAAATACACTGTAACTTTTCCAGGTGGTCAAGTGGTCACTGCATTGTATGAAATAGCACGCATCTGTGCCACCCACCTCGTCACACATGTGCAGGGCGAGAATCACGGCCAAAAAGCCAGTGGAGGGATACCCGCGGCTCGTTCGCAGCCACGCTCGGTTAACGTAGGCAATGAAGCCCGGATTGACCACCATCACCTTTTAAAAAAAAAAAAAAAAAAAAACTCAGTCACATCATTCTTCCAAGATGCAGAGCCCTTTCAAAATAATACTCACCAAACTCTTGTTTGCTCGCATGGTGGATCTCACAGGTTTGTATGACCTGGTGGAATCAATACAAAGGGTTAATTAGAAGACTAGTAATCTGGAAGAACTACAAAGCTTTATGTGCTGTTATTGTGTGTAGCTGATCTATAGGAGTCCACAACATACATTCATTCATTCATTTTCTACCGCTTTTTCCTCACGAGGGTCGCAGGGGGTGCTGGAGCCTATCCCAGCTGACATTTATATTTATCCAATTTAGTTATGTATGAGGTAATAATTTTTTTTAGATATTGTATTATTGTTTGGAGTATTAATAGTAGGAGGAGTAGTTTTTTTTTACAAGTGATTAAATATTACAATATATATTTTTAAATATTTATCATAGTCCTAAATATATAAGAATTATTATAAAAATATACGGGGCGGCACGGCGGACGAGTGGTTAGCGAGCAGACCTCACAGCTAGGAGACCAGGGTTCAATTCCACCCTCTGCCATCTCTGTGTGGAGTTTGCATGTTCTCCCCGTGCATGCGTGGGTTTTCTCCGGGTACTCCGGTTTCCTCCCACATTCCAAAAACATGCTAGGTTAATTGGCCACTCCAAATTGTCCATAGGTATGAATGTGAGTGTGAATGGTTGTTTGTCTATATGTGCCCTGTGATTGGCTGGCGACCAGTCCAGGGTGTACCCCGCCTCTTGCCCAAAGACAGCTGGGATTGGCTCCAGCATCCCCCGCGACCCTTGTCAGGACAAGCGGAAGAAAATGAATGAATGAATAAAAATATAAATTTTTATACAAAAGGGCGAGAGGCGGGGTACACCCTGGACTGTTCGCCAGCCAATCACAGGGCACATATAGACAAACAACCATTCACACTCCCATTCATACCTGGCCTTTGGAGTGGCCAATTAACCTAGCATGTTTTTGGAATGTGGGAGGAAACCGGAGTACCCGGAGAAAACCCACGCATGCACGAGGAGAACATGCAAACTCCACACAGAGATGGCCGAGGGTGGAATTGAACCCTGGTCTCCTAGCTGTGCCGCCGAGTCCACAACAAAATGAGCATAATAGGTCCCCTCTAAGCATTTTGTAGCAAGGGTGTGTAGCTTTGCTTTCTGGACGGTCACAAGTGGCGAGAGTTCAAGTGGACAGGTCGGTAGGTTCCGTTGGGATGGCCCGTACTGTATATGAACGGCACTCACATTCCTTTAAATCCAGTGGTGAAGGCCTGTTGCAGCCACTCCAAGTCCAGGATCTTGAAAGGTAACAGCACAAGATGAATGGAGTCATCCATGTCCGGGGCGCTCTCTGGGTACACGATATGATGGCTCGTTTTAGTCCCCACATCTTCTTCATATCCTTTGGTAGGAGCATAGTTCATTCTACATAAACCCGATAGGGTTCATAGGGATGACAGCATTTAGTGTAACATTTTAACATTTACATGCATGCTAGCATCCCAAGCCCAAAACGGGGGCACTACCTCATTTACAGTAATGGGGGGGGAAAATGAGGACACCCCACAGAGTTATTATTTTTTACCTGACAACCACATCATGAGCATCTATCAGACGTCCGTAACGAGAGCCCTTCAGATTAACAGAATTGCCCACCACCGCGCAAATCCCGCGGCGGTCAGTCAGGCTGACCTCAGCAACCTTAGAGATGGATGGAAACGTCTTCAGCAGGCTGTCCACTGCTCTTTGGTAGGAAGTGAAGTTCCGCCTGTCAAACTGCAATTTCTGACACATCAACAAAAGCGTCCGGTTACATGAGCTGATGTCGCCAAACAACGATGAAGCATGAAATGTTTACAGCCCGCTTACTTGACTGCACACTCACCCCCCACCATGCGAACACGTCCTTTGAAAGTTGTGTTTTTGCAGTTAAAAACGGCTCAACAGATCTATCGAATCGCCGCATGAACGAGGTGTCATCCTCGGCGTACAGAAACAACAGTCCGCTTATGAACAGACATGCTAGCATGACAGATATCAGCAAGAGGAGGAATTTCTGTTTGAAAAGCATCTTCATGCGTGCAGCTGACATGGGGTTTCAATCTGTAGGCAAAGATGGGGGTAAAATATTACTTCTAATAAAAGGATTTATTTGAAATTAGTCCAAATTATGATTCTCTGCCACTGCTCAATATCAATTTGATGTTAGTCTTACCTGCTCAGAGTCGTCGTAAGTCCACCTGTAATGAGTGAACAAGCAGCCATGCAGGAAAACGTCTCACTGTGTGTGTGTGTGTGTGTGTGGTTGATTAGGGCAACCTGAGGTGTGTGTTTGTAGTGTGTGAAAAGGAAATAACTGCACGCTAAGAAGTCAGGGGGAGTGGCTTCCATCTCAGATTAAAATAATGAACAATAAACAGATTCGCTCTTACCACAAATTCACACCGGACGCATATTGCGTACGTCACGTCCTTGTAGCATTTTATGTGCATAGATTTAACAAGCGCAATTTACATGAGAGGCGTCAGTGCAGAACTCAACTCTGAACCCCACGTCCACACGTGTATTATTACGTCTTAAATGGCTTATTTTCTTGGATTATTTTTACTCTATTGCAGGGGTCTCAAACACGCGGTATGGATGCTGTATGGTATCATGTACCCAGAAAAAATGATTACGTTTGATTAATGGTCATGTTAAAGGTTAAATAGCTGTTAATAGTTATTCTCCCTATCCATGTGGAAGTGGTAAGTTTTTGGCTATTTAAGTTTAAAGGAAATAACTTGGAGGCTACCGTTTAGGTCGCTAGCTCTCTAGTTTGCGAGTTAGCATGTATCTCAAGACCCTGCAGTTGCGCAATATGTTGTAAATAAAAAGTATAAATGTGACTATAGTCATGTTTTGTCATGTCTACAGGGCTCTAATAATGCTTTGTTCATTTTAATCTGAAAAAAATAATGTCTACCCACCAACTATATGTGGTTTCTTAAGTTTTTATTATTTGCCGTTTTATTATTATTTATATATTTATTTATTACTGATTGATTGATTTTCTTTATTCTTGATTTGTTTATTTATTTTTCAGCTTATGTTGTGTAGAAAAATAAAAAGTAAGATATTTGAGAACAGTGGAATGTTTTATCAGAGCTTTTATTGTAGAAAATCGGAACCAAAGCAAAGTTTATTCATTTTTCTGTTTTTAATAAATGCGTTTTTTTTTGTTTTTTTTGGAAAACCTGATGCGGCCCAGCCTCGCCCAGACCCTAGCTCCAGTGGCCCCTGCTCTACTGACTAATACAACAGTAAAAGTGAGTAAATTTCAAGTTAAAAACGGGTTGAGAAGGTTGTTAACGGGTTTTCTATGCTATAAGTATTAAAATATTTCATTTATAAATAAGGAATGTGACTTAGCGGAAATTCCCTTGGATCTGCAACCAATTAAGCCCAAAAAAACGGGGGATTACTTTAGCTATCGCTCTATCACGTTGAATTGTACTTTTTACCCATTGGTGTTCCGCAGGGCTCAATCCCTGAGCCGTACTGTGTTGGTCTTGGACTTTTGCCAGCAACTCAGAACATTTTCACTTTCTTTGAAAAGCACATCTTGACGTTAAAACTAGCAGTACAACAATCGCCCACATCGTCCTTCACCCGGGCCTCACATTCACACACGTCTTTCCCTTCACATCCTGATTATAAAAGTCAGCCATATTCAATTTTGTCAACCCCCGGGTGCCTTTTATAGTGATTCCATGAAGTTGCCCTGCAGGGAGTAACCCAATCCCTTACTACTATTTGTATCTTTTCATCACTTTTTCCCCTGTACAAGCCTTTGCGACTCGTTTACTTGCAAAATTTATGAGGAGAAATGACAATAAAAATGTCAACTACAAATGACCTGACATTCACTACATTAAGGTTGGTTATTTATATGTGGCATCCTAAATGTTGTCTCCTGGAGGCGGTGGTGATTTACAAGTGAAACTGTGACACCGTCAGCAGTAGCCATCTGGTTACATGTACTGTATTTTAACATCATATACAGTCGATAATGGAGTTGCAGGACTTTGCATTCATCCGTGAGGATGTTGACGGTAAATATGCAAACAGGTCTGTCCTTTCTGGAAAGCTCAGTGTGTTTGTAGTGGGTTCCGCCAGAACGTGTTGACAAGGACAATGGAGTGTCTCAGTTGACACGTTCAGAACAATAATGCAGCTACTCCAGAATGCGACTCCATTGTCAGTCCTTTGTCGGCCGTACACCAACGGTGGCGGCGGGGTCATGTTCCATTTGCTTGTTATTTATTAATGGGTCTCAATGCCAAGGGAACATGTTCGACTGAGCACCTCTGCAGGAGTGTGAATTACCTTTGCTTCAGTGCATCTGGAGTATCTAAGATACTCCTTTGTTGATGCTGACGTCAGCTCGGTGTCCATGTGGGAATATCCCAGGGGATACGTCTGTGTTATGGCGACAAGATCAGTGTGTGTATCGTCTGTGTATATGACAATAACACGTTTGCTTTTTATCCACAACTAATCTGTTAGCCGTTATTTGTTCCTCATCATTTCCTTGACAAAATGCTAGAAGAAATTCTTCTAAAATGCACTTTGGATATGCAATTATGTGTGTTTTATGTTGCAAAAGATGATAGGCGATTAAAAAAAAACAAAAAACATAAATTTGTAAAAAATGACTTTAAATAAGTGCACATCTTAAAAAATACAAATGTTAAAATGACTAAAGTGAATATAAAATAAATACAAATATAAATTGTATTATACAGCATGAAAATAAATACCAATTAAAAATTACAAAAATGTAATAAATAAATCAAAACAAAAATGATTTAAAAGTGTAAAAAAAAATGAAAATACCTTAGTGTAAAAATATATATAATAAAAATAAAACATCTTAAATAAAAATGTAAAAACTAATAGAAATATAAAAATTAAATTTTTTCTTAAGTGTAAAAAAATAATAGAAATATACAAATAAATAAAAAAATCCCTTAGATCCCTTAAAGTTAAAAAAATAAAAATAAATACAAATACAATTATTTAAATGTAAAAAAAAATACATGCATATATGTAATATGACATCATATAATATAATTAGGGCTGTCAATCGATTTTTAAATATTTGATCATGATCGTGATGTCAGAATTAATCGCATTTAAGAAATCCGTTTTTATCTACAATAAGTAGGGGAAATCTCTTTGTAGTAAACGAATCAATGTGCAACTACAACTACAGAAACATTTTTGCATATTTCATAATTTTACTTTTATGTAATTTAAAAATAAAGTAATACCGTTACTGCTTATTAGAATTCAAATAAATCATTCAAGTGTTCATGACACAAAAAAAGCGCTCAGTATTCGCTGGAGAAAACGTTTTTGTCATACTGCTCTCATCCTTCAGTAACGACTGTACAATACAAGATAATGAAGTTGTGTTTATCAAACGTACCTCGCCCATTTCCAGCGAATTTTCTGAACTGCCGTTTGCTGTGACTCATCTAAATCAACCACCACATGGCAAAGGCAAGACAAAGAAGTATTCACAACAATAACACAGAACATTCACTGATATTGTCTTGTGATGAGTCGTTATGAATACACCATACATTGTTACTACTACTAACAGTACACGTATGCGTTCCTTTTGCATTTACAGAATAAGCACCTTTGGCTGACACTGTATCAGTTTGGGAAGCCAGAGCTGTCACCGCTTGTTGACGAAGCAGTTCACTGACCAGCTGATATGACACAAAAGCAGGTATGTTGTTTGACTATTAATGACACTGACAGTTCGATGAGTGAGCAATCTGGCATGAAAACCCATACTTTCATTCTGAGACTATTTCTAGTACATCTGAGTTAGCCTTTGGATGTGACTGAAGTTTTCCGAGTGCATTTGTCTTTTAAAAAAAATGTTTTTTAATGTAAACTAATTTGAGGAACTCATCAACTATTTAAACAAGCCCCTTCAGAAGACCTCCATGATTCCCATCCTTTCAACTTGGGGTAGTGATGACCTGCTTTAGCAAGATTTGGCCAGCAGCAGAGACTCATCAGTCTAAGTGGGAGAACTCAATTAGTTCTGTCCTGTATTCCTATGATTTACGACGCACAGCGTGAGTGTTGTCGTTTATTTGGCACTGGCTAAGTGAATCCGTGCGGAGAAGGTCGGGGAAAATATTTGTTTAGGGATGTTGGAATGAAAAATAGTATGTGATGAATACTCACTGTCGGGCCAAGTTGGAAGAGACGAGGCAAATGTGAGAGACTTTGCTTGCAGTGCAGGTCACTTCCTTTTAGTTTTACCACACAGTGAAACAATGAGCAAATATTTCATGCTGTACAAACTTACTTTTTCTGGATTTGGTCCTGTAAAAAGAGACAGAGGAGAGATGTACAGTACACTACCTTATGCTGAGCCACTGTTGCCTCATTGTTAGCCTGTAGCACATTCTAAAAATATAAGAAAACTTCCAAAAATACCCCCCAAACTGCAAAAATAAAAAAAATTTGCAGTAATTTTACAAGAAAAAAGTCACAATATAAAGAAAAAAACCTTACTCTACCAAGAAAAATTTACAAGAATAACACAAATTTTTCTGTTTAACATTAAGTTGAAATATTAAATATATTATGAGAATCAACAAAACATTGAATAAAGTTGTAATTTTTGGGAAATTAGGTTGCGGAATACGTTACAATAAAGTAAAATATTATGGGAATAAAGTCAGAATTACGAGACAAAACTTGACAAAATTGAAATTAGTAGGAGGAAAATAACAACACAACAGCTGTATTGCAGAATAAAGTCCAAATATTCCAAGAAAAAAATAATGTTCTAACAAGAAAAAAAATGAGTTTGAATAAACTTGTAGTATGAAGAGAAATTATGTCATTTACAAGATGTAACTCGTAATGTAATGTAGATGTAATTTTTAAGTCATAATATTCTGACCAACAAACAAAACTAAATAAATTTGGAATTATTGAAAACATGGGACGAAAGTAAAAAAAAAAAAAAGGATTGGACTAAAGTCATAATATTATGTAAAGCAAATTGACAAAAGATTATTTAAAAATAACTCAGGTGAACTGAGTGGCAAGCACTCCCTCTTGAGGTACATCCCTGCAACTACACCTGCAAAATGAATCATTTTCAATACACACGTAAGTGTTATCATTTTGTGAATTATGATTTCTTTGAACATACTCAAAGCCCTGAATAAGGTCATAATTTGTCTATATTTCAACCCAGAAGTGGTATTTACCATCTGTTTTTTATGATTGGAATTGTGGGCTGCTCCACCGTGAGAGCCCCCATTGGAAGCATGGTGGCATGCAAGCCTTCATCACCATCCCATGAATAAATTCAAACGGAGGTCCAATTAAGCGCTAACGAGATGCTAATGAATGAAGACCCCCAGTCTTATTCCGGGACCGGTGATTGCTTTAGAGTTTAGGCTGCTTCACCAGTTGTGTCCTCTGCGGTTGACAGACTTAAGACAGCAGAGGATCTGGTCCAGGCCGGTCCTGGCTAATTACTCCCAAATCCCAGTGACGTCCATTTGTGCCAATAATTGCCTTTCTGCACTGTCACCTCGCAAATTGTTTCACATTTTCAATTTGAATATTTAATAGCGTGGCAGGCTGCAGGGAGGTTGATGGACGGTTCTCCGTAAGCCTGTTAACAGTTGACAAAGTTGTTGTGTAGCACAAACATCATGTTGTGTAAATTACATTTGCATATTTAACACTGGAGCCGCTTCTACTTGGAATGTGTCTCCTAACTGCACTTGCAATACGTACATGAGACAGCCACTGAAGGAAGTACGCTGTCCAGAGGTCGCGAGGCGGGGTACACCCTGGACTGGTGGCCAGCCAATCACAGGGCACATATAGACAAACAACCATTCACACTCACATTCATACCTATGGACAATTTGGAGTCGTCAATTAACCTAACATGTTTTTGGAATGTGGGAGGAAACCGGAGTACCTGGAGAAAACCCACGCATGCACGGGGAGAACATGCAAACTCCACACAGAGATGACCGAGGGTGGAGTCGAACCCTGGTCCTCCTAGCTGTGAGGTCTGCGCGCTAACCACTCGACCGCCGTGCCGCCCCCAGAAAAAACAAGGAACTTCTAATGTGTGAGTCTATGTTATGTTTTATTTTCTCTAATTATATCCACTAAATCGGGTAATGCAAGTGTAATGGTGACTGTAGGGGTGCTATTCCATGTCCAGAGGGCTCTAATAATCTTAAAACCCGTATTTAGAAGATGATAAACAGGTTTTCTATGCTCTAACTGCGCAAATATTCAATTTCCAATTGTGGAAATTGACTTATCACAGAACCTATTAATCGTGATAAACAAGGGGTTACTGTACATAAATTTGGACGCCGGAAGATGAAATGTGCTCTCGTTTTATCCTTTCAGATTTTGTTGTCTGTACGGTATTATCAACGCCACCTCAGAAAAACATGGCTGACATTTTGCCAATGACAAGCCAAGATGAATATCACACAGAAAAAAGAAAGTGTGCGTTTGGCAGCAGCCTGATTGATGTTTTTATTAATAGGGTGGAATCAGTGTGGTATTTAAAGACGTTAATTAAAGCTGCTCTTATTGTGTTGTTGACACGTGCAAGGCTGTGAAAGTTTTACTGCTGCTATTTAAAGTGTGTTTTAATTAAACGTCAGACAGGGACTTGTGTTTAACATGAAACATGAACAGGGCTGTTCCCTCCTCCTCCTTCTCCTCCTCCTCCTCGTCGTCCTCCTCCTCGCCCTAAGTTATCAAGAGAGAGAACTTATGTAGGTGTTTAATTCATGCGTCCCTGCAGTGATTTCATCTCATTGATCTGACACTTCCTTGTACACCTCATTAAAAAAGTTTTTTTCATATTTTTTCCGTAAAGTATTTGCTGACTTTTGCGGTGATAAATCCAAGGAGATTTGCCTAATGCACGGCCGTCTCAGCTGAAATATGGGAGCCTTCAAGCAAGTCCTTCCCGCATTTCAAACTTTTAATTAGAAGCGTCCAACACTTCTCATCCGAGCGCCCTACCTATCATCAAGATGCTGTTTTGGCTTACATTCTTGTTGCCGTTCTGCCAGTTTATTTTGAGGAACTGGTAATTGCAGATAATGTTCAGTGGCGATGTTACTTCCAGGGAAGGCATTTTCAGAGTTATTGTTGTGCTGTAAAATTGCTGGGTTAGGAGTCGGCGTGGTGTAGGCATGTACTGTGACAAACAGAGGCATAAAAACAATGTCCTGGTAGAAAAAGGGATTATCTTCATAACTGAAAGCCGTGGTGCAACCCACTCCGCAAACAGGGCTGCAGTGAAAATGGTTCATTTTGAGGAGAAAATGACATGTTTTGCTCTAATCCAAGAAGAAATGGAGCTATTTAGGCTTAAATTTTAAGTTGTTGTAATTAGTGGCTAGGTACAATGCAATCACGACTCCGCCAAGCGCAGCGCAAAGCAAAGTTATGTGATTGGGCTCACCGTCTGGATCCAGCAATATTTTAAAGAGGACCTATTGTGCTCATATTTGCTCCTTTGTATTGAGTTGTGGACTCGTATAGAGCAAACAAAGCTTTCTAGATCTTTCAGATTCTGCACCTATTCCAGCTGTATTTCTTTGGATTTCCAAAAACGGTCTGTTTTTTAATTTATTTCACCCACGGCCCACCTCCTCACCGATTTATACCACTCTTGTAGGTCCAAGGCACGCCCATATAAGGAGGTCACAGAGCCTTCAGCACCATCCCAACTTCTTTCAGGGCTCATTATTCATTATCATTATCTCATTATCTGAAACTTTGGCATGGTTTAACATAATACAGCCTTCTAACGACAATTATAGGTCAGAAAAGTGGAAAAAGGTCTCCTTAAAGGATTCTTTACGAGATACGACAGTTTTCCGCATTTCTGCATATAAGCCACATAAAAAGACGATGGGTGTCAGTAATGTTCGGATGTTAGTTTCTTGCAGAAACATGGGTTAGTTTTGCGTCTTTTACCCACACGAAGCTGAAACTCCCCTTTGGGAATAGCAACATGCAAATATCATAGAGTCTTATGTCTTATTTACTTTTATTATATGACTATCCTGGGTAACAGGCGTAACTATAGGGGTGTTATTTTGTGTCTACAGGACTCTAATAATGTTGAAAAACATTTCATTCATTCATTCATTTTCTATCGCTTTTCCTCACGAGGGTCGCGGGGGTGCTGGAGCCTATCCCAGCTGTCTTCGGGCGAGAGGCGGGGTACACCCTGGACTGGTGGCCAGCCAATCACAGGGCACATATAGACAAACAGCACTCTCCTTTTAACAAAAGTGAAAAAAAAAAAAAATAGAAATGGCGTATTACTTTTAGCTTGCCCGTTTAATAGCTAGCAGGCTAATAACTCATGGAAGATGACATATGATAAAATGAATGTACTTTTTTGTATCTGATGTAAATCAAAAAGGCATACAGCATTTACATTCGTTATAACGAACATGACAAAAAATAATGAAAAGGTCCAGATTCATGTTTGTTAGCCCATTTGCTAGCCAGTGGGCTATTTTGATGACATTATTCATTCATTCATTTTCTACCGCTTTTCCTCACGAGGGTCATGGGGGGTGCTGGAGCCTATCCCAGCTGTCTTCGGGCGAGAGGCGGGGTACACCCTGGACTGGTGGCCAGCCAATCACAGGGCACATATAGACAAACAACCATTCACACTCACATTCATACCTATGGACAATTTGGAGTGGCCAATTAACCTAGCATGTTTTTGGAATGTGGGAGGAAACCGGAGTACCCGGAGAAAACCCACGCATGCACGGGGAGAACATGCAAACTCCACACAGAGATGGCCAAGGGTGGAATTGAAACCTGGTCTCCTAGCTGTGAGGCCTGCGTGCTAACCACTCGACCGCCGTGCAGAAAAACATTTCCAAGGTCATAAATTCACTTATGTATCTGGTCTGGAACCAAATAAGCGCAATTGGTTCTGTTGCTGTGATGTTGTGATTTGCTGTTTAGGTAAATAAAAGCTCAAGCGGTATAACGAGAGCATTTACGGTGTTCCTCTGCAGCATCATAAACTGTTGCTGAGGACCCCGCGGGATGCATTTGGGTCGCCCGTGTCCTTGTATTTGCAGTTAACCGCACAGAAGCTGCAACAGGACGTCGAGAGCCACTTTCAACCTTCTCCTCTTCAGTAGCGCACTCGCCGGTGAGGTCCCATTAGCACATTACAGGAGCGTGTGGCGAAAAGTGGGCCAAACAGGAGTGCAACCCTGGAGAATATTGCCACTTTAACATCACTGTCACATCACGTTAAGACACGCTGAAGATGCGAGACTGTTGCTCCCTCAAGCTGTGCTGCAGGAGAGCACAGGAAGCATACATGATGTCTCTCGGAAGGTCAGAAGGAAGGCTTGGAATGACGTTTCCTAACGTTTAGTTACCGAAATGACTCGCTTCAACTTTGCTTGCATCGTCTGTCACGTACGATGGTTAAATTGGTGCGTTGCCAGGTGAGCTTATCGCCGTAACGTATTACCCCTCATTATTTAACAGCGCTCTCCGTGATTTATATGACCGCCGTTAAGCATTTCCTCCATACATCAAAAGAGTGACTTTTCACTGTTTTATTTACTAAGCTCACGCCAGCTGTTTGAGCACCTCAGCCGCCTTTACGGCTGCTTGATTCCGGTGCAACCTTGCAACTAAACAGCTGCTGTTGTTGTTTTCCCCCCTAAAAAGTTTTAGCTCTCGCCCAAGGAAATATTCATCTATCGCAAAATGTAGCCCCCGGTGGCGCGGTGAAACCCTCCAGACTGTGAAGTGTTTAATTGAATATTTGCATCTCCAGAGGTATTTTTTCGCTCTCGTCCACTGCATGAAAAAAAAAACAGTTTGAGCATCTTCTAGCAGAAACTCTTGTGATGAAATGATTTTTGGCCATTCAGGCTGAGTTTTCTAACCTGCCCCGGCAGCCAAGTCCCTTGTGAGAGATGATTCATGATCCAGTCGCCGGCCATGCCAGAATGGGGTCATCTGCATAGCGACTCCATCAATTCAGACAGCCAAGGGCAAAGCCCAATAGCATATCTTGTTTAACAAATTGATACTTTCTTAATATTCTCCACGAGTACTTTATCTACCCTATTAGTGTAAGTAGAAATTAAAGCCGCACCGATTCATATGTTTTTATCACCGATAAATCAAAGGGGTCGCTCGATATGGCGCCACCGGTCTGACTTTACGATTCAGCTCCAGCTTGCAAATTCTACTCACATCACGTTTTTTTATTCGCCCCCCCCCAGACCTGGCAGGTGGCTTATCAGGGTGCACAGCTGGGTTAAACACACATGCAGTATGTGCATAAATGTCCACAATCCAACAGGAAACAGCCCAACGTGGTGAATAGCACTGAAGTGGAATAAACCAACAAGCCCGCATGTTACAGGATATTTCTACTTGTATCCATACCCAAAAGATATGTCCAAATTTGTATGTTATGTAATATAATACTATATATAACCTCCAATAATATTTTTATTAATTTATTATTTGTCTGCATTTATTATTTATTCGATATTTATCTTGCAGAAGCCAACGTCCTTTGATCTTGCACAAGCAAAGTAAATATGCGTTTATAAATATAATTAATTGCCATATTCTTCAATATGTATTCATGTATATTTGATGTATTTTCCAAGGGTGTTTTAAGACTCTCTAAAGTATTTTGGGATGTTACAACATTCTGTGATCTTCATGTTAAAGCCGCCGCTACCTACTCATCTCGCACTTCTAGATTTTTAGTCAAATACAATTTCGGTTTTCGTATTATTTGACTTTTGCTGAATTTTTATTGTTATCGTATAATATTGTTTTAATAATTGTAGTAATCTTGTACAAAATTTGGTACAATAATATTATGTTTTTCTCATTTTTAAATTTATTGTTGTTATGCATTTATTATCAAAATATATTTCCACAATTACGTTTCCAAAATTCAAATTCTTTGGTCTTTGTTAAATCCGTGGTTATGTTCCAATAAAACTGCTGCTAAATTTTGCACATCTGTGTATTTAGCTCAGTGGACTCTGGGTTGCGGAATGGATTCATTGGTTTTTCATTTCTCCCTGTAGGGAAAATTGTTAGTGTTTGTACAATTTAGTTTTCGACTAAGGGCGGCACGGTGGTCTAGTGGTTAGCACTTCCACCCTCGGCCATCTCTGTGTGGAGTTTGCATGTTCTCCCCGTGCATGCGTGGGTTTTCTCCGGGTACTCCGGTTTCCTCCCACATTCCAAAAACATGCTAGGTTAATTGGTGACTCCAAATTGTCCATAGGTATGAATATGAGTGTGAATGGTTGTTTGTCTATATGCGCCCTGTGATTGGCTGGCCACCAGTCCAGGGTGTACCCCGCCTCTCGCCCGAAGACAGCTGGGATAGGCTCCAGCAACCCTGCGACCCTCGTGAGGAAAAGCGGTAGAAAATGAATGAATGAATGAGTTTTCGACTAACCATTTGAAACGGATTGCTGTGGTATTCGTATGTGTTGGATGGTTTGTTTCATCAAATATCTTCACTAATATGTGTGGTAAAAACACTGCTGAGCCTTTGGAATCTGCTTACAATTGACACAAAAATGAGCCAGAAAAGGTTGTTTAGCTATGATAACCTCCAATAAATCTGCTCCTCTGGTGATGTGGCTAAATATCATTTTTCTCTCTCCTCTACCTCCGCTGCTGTATGCTTTCGATATTTCCTGGACAATCAGCGTGAAGTGACCCATTGTCCACTCTCCGACTGGGAAATTGCTAAAGTAATTGGTTTTGTCTTGGTAAAGCCTTCCTTCATCTTTATGTATTAGTGGCTGCTACTTCCTGCCTCGCTCTGTATTCTCCAGCGAGTGCATTAAGTCTGCCAAACACCTATCCTTGATAGAGCGTTTTTTTTTTTTAAAAATGAGGAATAACAAAGAAGATTAAGGATAAACACACCTTTGAGTGTAGTGGGGTGGAGATGTGGATTTTTCCAAGGATGCCAAACGCATACCTGATGAGATTTGTTTGTATTTATCGAACTGATACAAGTCCTTTTTGCTGCTCATTTCCTGATGAACCAGCACTGATTATACAAGATCCGGGTTTGCGGGGAAATGGAATTTTCCAGTGTTGTGGATTATAAGCGGCTGTGTCAGTCACAGAAGACGAGCCAGGCGGGGAGTCGGTGGGTCTGGTGGCGAAGAAGGCAGCTTTGATCACCACAGCCTGGAAATGAATAATGCACGTGCCTTTCCTGCAACCTGTTGTTGCAACGGTTTTCCCAAAGGCATCCCCAAAATAAGGATTCGCTGTAAACAAGCTCAACATGCAAGATTTGCCTCCTTTCAGGGCAGAACCTATAGCACTGTTTGGAGAACAGCTTCTACTAAGCAAAAAATACATTCAAAATCTCAGTCACACACAGAAAAAGTTGTAGGAATATAAGGAAGACTACCCTGAGACCACTCCCATTTTTTCAGGAATAGTTGAAAATTGGATTATTGCTACTTCACTCAACAATAAATACCGTATTTTCTGGACTATAAGTCGCTCCGGAGTATAAGTCGCACAAGGCCAAAAAAGCATAATTAGGTAGAAAAAAACATACATCAGGGCTCGACAATAATGATGTACCGATGGCCCGGGGCAAGTTAAAACAAAATTCGGGCAAGTAAATCGAATCAGTGATATTCCCGTCGGGCAAGTGCACTTTGGCATGCCATACTGCCAAGAGTTTTTTTTTTTTCAAGTGGTTCTTGTTGGTAAAACACTGCGTAATTACGGTGGTAATTTGGAAACCAATCCTTGCAAATCTTGAAATGGACCAATAAGAATCGTTTATTTCGACCGCGGTCTGCAGTCCACAGTCCGCGTTTTACCCACACTCGTTCTTGTTCGCGATCAACCAATCAGCGATGGTTTGACTAGGAAAACATCTATCATGGCGTCCGTGCCAACATGGTCTAATTCTCCTTGTGAAGGAAAACATCATAAACTGATGAACCAGTGCCTCCTAAACAAGTATTTTATTAGCGGCAGCAAATCAAATGATGGCACAGGTGAGTGAATCACATTGCTGTGACAATTTGAAGTGGTCACAATGAAACACCACCCATTAGATCCAAGTGCTGATTTTGCACAAGCTACAAAATCTAGCGCTTCCATTTCTATGTGTATTTTTCTCAATTTTGCTTCACAAATTATTGTTTGACCATTGAGCATTTTTTTCTGGATTAAAAACACTTTACTAGTACACAAATGTGTCTATTCAATAATGTTTCATTGTGGTGCACAACTTCTAAATATCACTGCTTACTATGACGACGATGTGTAAGGTAGTATGGCATGCCATGTTAACATACATCTACACAATTTTTCAGACATTCCTCCAAATACAATGCGTATAATTTTACATGAGGCAAGTTCGGGCAAGTAGTTCTCACCTTAAGGATTCCCCATGGGCAAGTAATTTTTGCTTTTAATGTAGAGCCCTGTACATAAGTCGCACTGGAGTGTAAGTCACATTTTTTGCGGGTAATTTATTTTACAAACTACTTGACCAAAACAGACATTACATCCTCTTGGAAGGCAAGTTCTATCAATAAAAGAATAGAGAACAGGCTGAATAGGTGTAAGATATGCTAACACAATGCTTATTCAGCTACACAAAAAATAAACATGAACAGAAAAGGTGTCCAGTGTTTATGGAACATAAACAGTTTTTTCATTAAAAAGTCGCTCTGGAGTATAAGTCGCAGGAACAGCCAACCTATGAAAAAAAGTGCAACTTATACTACGGATTATAGTTGAGTGCAACAATAATGAGTCCATAAACACAAGGCGATGGTGTCGGATAAAACTGAACTGAGGATTACAATGATCACAAAACTAGCAGATGAGCTGGCTGGATGACAAGGAAGCAGCCTGACTGACTGACCTAGTCAAAGACCCAAGGGTACAAAAACTAGCAAAAGGTAGTCCTGAAGGCAGCATAGGAGTCCATACATGTGATGAATTGTGACATAGCATTTACGCTAACATCATTTTTAGTAATATTTGGTCTTCAACTCGCAAACCGCATCCGTCTTTGTCCACTGCCGCCATTTTCACTTCCGACATGTGTGTTGGCTTTCCATCTCGTCTGTAAATTGAATCTCGGACTCCCCCACCCACTCCGCCAATCTCCACCACCCTCCCCCTGTTTTTTTTTTTCTGCCTATAAAAATGAAAGACACCCGTAGAATTCACAAACCAAAGCCAGAAGCCACAGCAGCGAAGGATGAATTCCTGTGGTGAAAGACAAATTGTATTTCTTTCCCCCTCCCAGCTCCAGGATATATAGTCTGTAATTAATAAACATGAGGCCCTGGGTCTGTCTGTCTGACATCTGGAGACACTTTGAATAAGGGTGTGTCCTCACTTTCGTCTTCACTGGGAGCCCGAGACACACAAGCATACAGTTGTACGCATCCTCTACAAGCTGAAAAATACACATAACTGTTAAGTGTGTTGACAGGCAACGCAACATGATTGACAGCTTCATGGATAGACAATCCAGAAGACACAGCAAGTCGCGAATGTCACTTTAATGGCTGTGAGAGTGAACAATTCACCAATGGAGACAACATTATTGAAACATTATTGGGTTACATTCCTAGACAACCACCGAATGGCAAAAAGAATGAAATGCACAGAAATCTTTGTTGGTGTATATAAAAGCATAGAAATGATGAGTGAAAGGGAACTTGCAGTGCACAATAAATATCGGACCAGTGATAATTGGCAAACCCCCCCCCCCCCCCCCAAAAAAAAAAGTCCCATTCATTTGTGCTGTTTTGTGCAAATAAAATTATCATTTGTGCTGCTTTTTGTTATTACAATTAATTTTATAGATCAACCAAAGTCAACCAGCCCCGCATTTGCTCCAAATGTATTGTGCTGTTTTTAAATTAATTATTAATTAATTAAAATGGCTGTTTATACTGGGCTTTCGGAGGAAATGGATGGTTGGGTGAACTTTTGTTGACAAAACTGCCAACAAAGAAACTGCAGGAACTCAAAAACAAAAGCAGCACAAACGTTCATTTTAATGGCACAAAGCAGCACAAACAATTTTTGCTCCAAATGTATCCAAAATAGTCCCATTCTTTTGTGAAAATAAAATGCTCATTTGTGCTGCTTTTTGTTATTACAATTCATTGTATAGATCAACCAAAGTCAACCAGACCCGCATTTGCTCCAAATGTATCCAAAATATTCCCATTTATTTGTGATGTTTTGTGCAATAAAAATAAAACCTGTTTATACTGGGCTATTTTAGTTTTCGGAGGAAACTGGTGGTTGGGTGAACTTTTGTTGACAAAACTGCCAACAAAGAAACTGCAGGAACTCAAAAACAAAAGCAGCACAAACGTTCATTTTAATGGCACAAAGCAGCACAAACAAATGACACTATTCGGCCAGAGTTTTGCATGGGCAAAGAACTAAAGAGTCAACCGCTGATGACATCATAGACAGGAGATGACGAATGGATCGCCACCGGACTCCAAGCAGGAAACTAGGGATGTCCTACCTAGTGTTTTTCCCCACATAGTCTAGTCATTGCGCTAGAACCGATGAAGTCTGGTCAGATGGGAGGTGAAACGTTGTTTCAGAGAACCTAGTCTAGTTCCGATTATCACGTATTTCTTAAATTCTTTACATTCTAACCCAGAAACTGTAGTTTGAATTCTGTGTAGTGTAAGGACTCTTTAACATTTGGAGTGATGCTGCAGAACTAGAGAAAGTATGTGTTTCCCGTGTGAACCAAGCTGCCATTTCACCGCATATTCTTACGTAATTGGTTCCAACCCTGATGGCAGCGGGTTTAACCTCACAGGGGAGACTTTAATTTTGCCGATGCAAATGGACAGCGCTGAACTTGTCTGCTCGCTTTGTGAAAAGGTCAGCGCGGCAACACGGCGTGCGGATTTTTATCACAAGTGACAATGACACCGCGCTTTGCCTTGCGGATGTGTGTCATGTGATCCCCCTTTCGGCGCCACAGTGTGTTTTATTGTTCTAACATATCATCACACCATGTTCATTCCACAAATAGAAAAAGTATGTAGGTCACATATGATGAAAGATGACTAATTCATGATATTACCAAATCGCATTTGCTGTTGTGTCTAAATGTATAATTAATCAGCGCCATTGAAGTGCTGCTGCCGGAGACTTTGACTAATGAGGGACAAAGAATATCTAAACAGTATTGAAGGGAGAAAACGCTTTCAATCTATTTTAGCTCTCAATGCTATTATTTGCTTGTCGCTTGGTGGTTAAAAGGTAGTCAGGAAGCGTGACGAGAATAAACGTTTTTAAGGGGATCGGACCTGACGTGTGCAGGTGCCGCATATTAAATGTTAAGCAAGTCTAGGATGACACAACAAAGAATTACCTGCTCAACTATTGGTTCAATTTGATCATATAATAAATCATGTTATTTGGAATCTTACAAATAAATAGATTAGGCAATTCCAGTAGAAATTGGAACTTGTTGAAATAAATCAGCAATGTGTTGAAATCCATTCACACAGGATCGAACCAGCAACCATTGGGTTGGAATAAAACCAATCTACCACCTGAGCGAGTAACTGAGTGGTTAGCATATAGGCCATGGTTCGAATCTCTGTTTGGACATCTCTGTGTGTCTCTATTCCTTGTCTCATGCCGCCAAACAGGCAGGAAGAGGGTTCACTCTGGGCATTGGTTTCAGCATATTGGTGCCACATCAACAGAGTGAGACCTTTAGTCATTCAAACAGTCAGTTTTTTTTATTTTGTTTTTTTTAGATTTCTTTCTTGTACTTTTCTTAAAAGAAATGTTAGTCTGTAGACTCCCCCATTATATTGTATTATTTTTCATTCATTCATTTTCTACCGCTTTTCCTCACGAGGGTCGCAGGGATGCTGGAGCCTATCCCAGCTGTCTTCGGGCGAGAGGCGGGGTACACCCTGGACTGGTGGCCAGCCAATCACAGGGCACATATAGACAAACAACCATTCACACTCACATTCATACCTATGGACAATTTGGAGTCGCCAATTAACCTAGCATGTTTTTGGAATGTGGGAGGAAACCGGAGTACCCGGAGAAAACCCACGCATGCACGGGGAGAACATGCAAACTCCACACAGAGATGGCCGAGGGTGGAATTGAACCCTGGTCTCCTAGCTGTGAGGTCTGCGCGCTAACCACTTGACCGCCGTGCCGCGTATTATTTTTCTATTTCTTTAAATCTATTCATCACATGCACTGACATGTTCTACCGCACATGGGATTCATAGGTCTGTTTCTTCATATGGTGAATAAAAACGTCTTTATCTCGTTCTAATGAGTTCCACTCCCATTTCTGTCTAAAAGGATCGATGCAAAAATCAAACACACTGCCTTTTGTGCTATAAAATACGATCAATAAATCACCTTGTAATTCCACACACATACTATCCATGCAGGAGAGTCTAGTGTGGGAAGACTACTCCCACCACTCCCAAGTGCAGATACGGGGAAATTAAGAGCTAAACAATGTGGGAATAATCACATTACTGTATGTTCAGGATAGTGTGCGGAGGAGGGTTGGCATTGAATCCAAACAGCCAACCCTGCTGTAATTACTGGAGCGCTGCAGTCATGTTTACACAAAGACGTTCCTTCCAAGGTCGCTTATGAAAGCGAGAAAAGCAATAGCGACAAGCGAGGGAGCAGCTCTCCTGTCTCAACTTGGCTCTGGCGAGAAAAGCTTGACTGTAATTTTCACCGTTCTTTTACTGTCACTGATATTTTTATCAGCCTGGCTTTGCTTGCGTACAGCGTGTTAGCTGTCTGTTGTTGAGGCCAACCAAAATATTAGAAAGGGCTCCTAGTGTGATGCAGTGCAGATGTACGCCACCGCTAACTACAACCACAATAATAATGATAATAATAATAATAATAATGCAAACGGCGGCACGGCGGACGAGTGGTTAGCACGCAGACCTCACAGCTAGGAGACCAGGGTTCAATTCCACCCTCTGTCATCTCTGTGTGGAGTTTGCATGTTCTCCCCGTGTATGCGTGGGTTTTCTCCGGGTACTCCGGTTTCCTCCCACATTCCAAAAACATGCTAGGTTAATTGGCCACTCCAAATTGTCCATAGGTATGAATGTGAGTGTGAATGGTTGTTTGTCTATATGTGCCCTGTGATTGGCTGGCCACCAGTCCAGGGTGTACCCCGCCTCTCGCCCAAAGACAGCTGGGATAGGCTCCAGCACCCGCTGCGACCCTTGTGAGGAAAAGCGGTAGAAAATGAATGAATGAATGAATGAATGAATAATGCAAACTTTAGCCAATGTTGAGAGTAAGCCTGCAACTAACGACTTTATTAGTAGATTAATCTGAAGCCCGTTTTGATTAATCCAGTAATCGCTTAGGCCCTAGACGGACCCAATCAATGTGAAGCAAACAGTTAGTGGTTTGGTCCACAAAGAGGCAAATATGTCGATGAGTGTTTTCCAAAGTGTGTAAACATCTTGTTTTGTCTGAAACACAAAGCTAATAGGTCTGCTTTCATGGAAGGCAAAGGAATTTTTTTAAATCACATTTTAGAGGCTGAAATGAGAGTATATTTAGATTTTTAAATGCAATAACAATGAATCTAATGGCAACATAGTTGTTGATTAATTGGGTAATCATTGCTTTATCTAATTCAGAGTGGAATTTGGCAGTCTTCATTCAAATCAAACTACTCGCCCTGTGAAGATGCCAAGTCAAATTTGGGTGTGTGCATTGACAAAAACAAGCATTCTTCATAATTTAGCATCAGCCGCCTGATTAGTATATGTGGTTAAAATTTAGGAGCAATCAATCAAAATCTCTAGGGGAAGTAAGGTTTTGAAGGATGCCCAAAATGACAATAAATGGCTTTTTCAAACCAAAATGGCCGACCTCCTGTGTGGTTTCGGGGATGGGTTCTTGAGGCTTTTTTGTAGGTCTACTAATGGTGAACATGCCTACCATATTTCATATTCCTGAGTGAAACACGCTCTGGGGGCTGAATGTTTAAAAATGTACAAAGGATGCTTCATAGACACTGTTTTCAACCGCTGGAATTTCTACCGGCTGATTGTCTCTCATGTTGACCTGATGGACTGCGGACATAAAATAAACTCTTTTCCACTTTTCTGTGATCGTGTATGGCGCATATTTGCTGTAGGTCACACGATGAATGAAAGCTGAAACATATTTCAGAGGGTTTTTTTTGAACAACAGAGAATAACATAGTTCACCTTGACCATTTTCTTTTGAGGTTGTTGCATGAAAGAATTCAATTCAAACAGACTTAACCTTAACGAGTCTGTTTGTTGGAAATGCAGCACAATCGCCATATGAGATGAGTATTAAAATTTGTCCAAGATTTTGCAACACTTTTTTTTTATGACTTCATTAGTCATTCATGCAGCCTGTGCGTTAAAGCCCTCTTGAGCACTGTTGTAATTTGAGCTCCTCCTTGATGTGGCGGCTGCAGACATAAAGAGACAAGCTGAGTAAATCTCGGCGTCTCACGACAAAATGAAGCCTTTTTCTTTTTGCTTGTTCTGTATAAGAATTTCTCATTCCCGATCCCTCTCAAGGTGAGGGAAAAAAAGTCTGCCTGCTATTGAAACGGACAGACACAAACATGGCAGGCGGGACAAAAGGGCGCCGGCGGTGTGTTAAATGTCAAGCAGAATGCAGGACTTTAATTAATATGTCGACCTTTTTGTGTCCTCTGCAGACAGACAGTGTTATTGCAGATGACAAAAATTCAAAGCGTCTGTGAGCCCAGTCCGAGTCGCAGCTCCCTTGAATGCCAATGGAGTAGATGCACACGGTGCGCCGAAGACCTCGGGACCCAGCGTGAGAAACGCCGACTCCCGAGAGTACTTGTCGAACACACTTTGAAGTTCTTAGCAATGTGGCAAAAGAGGCTGTTTGGTACGCCGACTAACAAGTTGAGAGCCTGAAAGGGAAAATTGAGTCAAAAGAAAAAAGAGGATAAAAGCTACTGGTTGAGAGCGGGTGGCAGTCTCAGAATCCCCACACTTGTTTTTATCCTCAGGTGTGTTTGTGTGCTTTAGCGGCACTCACACTTAACGATGCTGTTTGTCATTAATCCAGGATGACATCGGCCTGTAAGTCCCTTGTGCTAATTCCGTGAACGTTGATGTTTTTGCACTTATTACTTCCTCACAGCTCGCAACGTGAGGTGCTTTGTTGGTTATGTTGCAGGATGTAAAGCCACCCGAAATAGTGCATTTATTGCTGCGTGGATAGAGTTTAAGTCACAAAGGAACTTTTCCGCCCTATGCTAATATACAGTGGTAGCGGTATGTACTGCTACGTTAGCGTCTCGTGCATCTGATGCTAACATGGTACATTATTTTCCATGACCAAGGAAGTAGCCTACTAATGAATAAACAAAATACAACGCTGATGACAGACTGGTCCAGCTATTCCTGCATATATTTTCTTTGTCTACACTAGGGTTGGCCGAAACCAAAACCTTTTATTTTCTTTGTCTACACCAGGGGTGGCCGAAACCAAAATCTTTTATTTTCTTTGTCTACACCAGGGGTGGCCGAAACCAAAATCTTTTATTTTCTTCGTCTACACCAGGGGTGGCCGAAACCAAAACCTTTTATTTTCTTTGTCTACACTCGGGGTGGCCGAAACCAAAACCTTTTATTTTCTTTGTCTACACTAGGGGTGGCCGAAACTAAAACCTTTTATTTTCTTTGTCTACACTCGGGGTGGCCGAAACCACAACTTTTATTTTCTTTGTCTACACTAGGGGTGGCCGAAACCAAAATCTTTTATTTTCTTTGTCTACACTAGGGGTGGCCGAAACCAAAACCTTTTATTTTCTTTGTCTACACGAGGGGTGGCCGAAACCAAAACCTTTTATTTTCTTTGTCTACACTAGGGGTGGCCGAAACCAAAACCTTTTATTTTCTTTGTCTACACTAGGGGTGGCCGAAACCAAAATCTTTTATTTTCTTTGTCTACACTAGGGGTGGCCGAAACCAAAATCTTTTATTTTCTTTGTCTACACGAGGGGTGGCCGAAACCAAAACCTTTTATTTTCTTTGTCTACACTAGGGGTGGCCGAAACCAAAACCTTTTATTTTCTTTGTCTACACTAGGGGTGGCCGAAAGCAAAACCTTTTATTTTTTTTGTCTACACTAGGTGTGGCCAAAACCAAAACCTTTTATTTTCTCTGTCTACACTAGGTGTGGCCGAAACCAAAACCTTTTATTTTCTTTGTCTACACTAGGGGTGGCCGAAACCAAAACCTTTTATTTTCTTTGTCTACACTAGGGGTGGCCGAAACCAAAACCTTTTATCTTCTTTGTCTACACTAGGTGTGGCCGAAACCAAAACCTTTTATTTTCTCTGTCTACACTAGGGGTGGCCGAAACCAAAACCTTTTATTTTCTTTGTCTACAGTAGGGGTGGCCGAAACCAAAACTTTTTATTTTCTTTGTCTACACTAGGGGTGGCCGAAACCAAAACCTTTTATTTTCTTTGTCTACAGTAGGGGTGGCCGAAACCAAAACTTTTTATTTTCTTTGTCTACACTAGGGGTGGCCGAAACCAAAACCTTTTATTTTCTTTGTCTACACTCGGGGTGGCCGAAACCAAAACCTTTTATTTTCTTTGTCTACACTAGGGGTGGCCGAAACCAAAACCTTTTATTTTCTTTGTCTACACTCGGGGTGGCCGAAACCAAAACCTTTTATTTTCTTTGTCTACAGTAGGGGGTGCTGAAACCAAAACCTTTTATTTTCTTTGTCTACACTAGGGGTGGCCAAAACCAAAACCTTTTATTTTCTTTGTCTACACTAGGGGTGGCCAAAACTAAAACCTATTCCAGCGACGGCCTCCGACTGAAAAATGAACGGATGCAAGGGCCACTTGGATATCTCCAGCATTTCCAGATCCAGCATTCACCTAAGGTTGGTGTTTATGTTTATACTGGTTTATACTGTATGCGACAGTACATATAATATATACAGAATACGTGTACTACTCATTTTTACATGTACCCTGCCTTTTGTCCTAAGTCAGCTGGGATAGGCTCTAGCATACCCACGCTACAATAGTGAGGAGAAGCAGCATAAAAATTGCATAGATAGTGGTATAGTACGTATACGTTTTATACTTGTGATTAGTAAGTGTGTGAGGCAATTTGAAGAGAGAGGAGGGAGGGGTCTGCTGCTGAATGTCGAGTCTGCATTTTCTGTATTTAAGAGCTGTTTGTGCGTGTGTAAATAATATGATCCATGACAGGAGCGCGTCACAAACTCCCCTCCACACACAATATAGGTGCGCCGCTGAGCTTCCCCCTGGAGCACACGCTGGAGTGGAGTGTTTCCATTTGAATGGTGTTGTCATCTGATGACAGGGAGCTAAAGATGGAGAGGCAGAAAAGAAAGCTCTCGGGGCACACCACAGAAAACGGAAGAGGGCGAAGGAGAACATTTTGCAGGGATGGAAAAAAAGCTTTTCAAAGTGGTTGATAAGGTAAGTTATGTCAGTGGCTTAAAATCAACGTCCATCCATCCATCCATTTTTGATGCTGCTTGTCCTCACTGGGACTGCGGTGGTATGCTGGAGCCTATCCCAGCTGGCTTTGGGTGAGAGGCAGGGTACACCCTGGACTGATTGCCAGCTATAGTACATCCATACACATTTACATTCATACCTTTCACCCCAAATAAAAATAAGATTACTTGGACCAAAACAATAATTCTGATAAAGAGAGGAGTGCAGACCGTTTTATGTGGCGCAATATGTGAAAATGCTGAAAATGATCCTGCCTGGCAATGTAAAAGAATCCATTAAAAAAGATGGCCAGAAATATTTCAATATTGAACACAGCTAAATTTGTTCTCAATCAGAAATCACTCCACACTCTTTATTGCTCTCTGGTTCTACCATATCTTACTTATTGTGTGGAAATATGGGCTAATAACTATAAAAGGAATCTTCACTCGCTAAATGTACTGCAAAAAAGGTCAGTAAGGATCATTCATAATGCCGCCTACAGAGAACATACTAACTCCTTATTTCTAAAATCACAAATACTTCAACTTGCTGATAGAGTTAATCTTCATACAGCTAAAATAATGCATAAGGCTAAAAATAACCAATTAGCTAAAATGTCATCCAATACTTCTCTACAAGAGAGGAGAAAAATGATCTCACAGAAGAAGTACATTTGAAACACTTCTATGCTAGGACTACGTTATGCTAGCCATAGCATTTCAGTATGTGGAATCAAGCTATGGAATGGATTGAGTAAGGACCTCAAACAATGCACAACGATGAGCCAATTCAAGAAACAATACAAGCAGTTGATGTTTGCTAAATACAAGGATGAAGAGTCTTGAACCAGTCATGATGTGCTATATATATCACTATATTGACACTCACTATGGTACACATTATGTCACTGGATGCTCATATCACCTCCTACTTTGGTACGAGGTACATTCATTCATTTTCTACCGCTTTTTCCTCACGAGGGTCGCGGGGGTGCTGGAGCCTATCCCATCTGTCTTGGGCGAGAGGCGGGGTACACCCTGGACTGGTCGCCAGCCAATCACAAGGCACATATAGACAAACAACCATTCACACTCACATTCATACCTATGGACAATTTGAAGTGGCCAATTAACCTAGCATGTTTTTGGAATGTGGGAGGAAACCGGAGTACCCAGATGCACGGGGGAGAACATGCAAACTCCACACAGAGATGGTCAAGGGTGGAATTGAACCCTGGTCTCCTAGCTGTGAGGTCTGCGCGCTAACCACTAGACCGCCGTGCCGCCCACGAGGTACATTATTTTTAAAAAAAGAACACCTTAAACTGTAGTATGGAAAGCAGGAAGTGAACAAATGTAACAGTTACTGATTGTAAAAGTACCAGATGGAGGGGTAGGATTTAATAAGCTTTGCTTCTTCCTACTCCTTTTGGACATGTGGAACTGTGAACTGATTATGGGATGCACTCAATTGTAATCTGATGCATGTTCAAATGAAATTAAGCCATTACCATTACCAAAAAATCCTGGATCTGGATCACCCCCAGAATGTCATCCGTTCTTCCACATCCCATTTCTGAAAATTCCTGATTAGTTTGAAAAGTGTTTGCTGCTCACCCCACGGTGAGCCCAGGCCGCCACACAATGTCATTCATGTCATTAAGTCCGAGTCGGCTTGTAAGTCCATCCCTACATTTTCTGGACCGCATGCCCTTAACTGGGTCTTTGATGATATTGTCAAGTCGATTCCAAAGTCATCAACATTGTGACAGGAGTCTACACCATAATAAATGATGGCCAGGATGGCTATGATCTGCTCCAATGGTCCTCCATAACATTTTCTTTGCTATTTATCAACATTTGCAAGTTCCTACTTTAGCTTTGTCAAATGTTTTCGAGGTGTTTTTGCAATAGACGTACAGAAACAGGCTGAAGGTCATCTTAGGTTCCCTGCTGCTATCAATTTTCATTCCCTGACTCGCCCCACAGAAAGTGAGACTTGCAGGCTGTCTTTGCTCAAGGTCCATCGCGAGCCTGCTTTGTTACTTTTAAGCCAACGTTGCTTTCAAGTCAAGTCATCATCTCTCTCCGTGCAGCCATCAAGAAACTGCGCAACGAGTTCTAACGTTCCCAGCCAGCTGAGGGCCACAGCGCGATCCACTTAACGAGACCGCGGCAGCGCTCAAATCAAAAGTGACGTCTACTGTGAGTCCTCGGCCTCACATTGAGACCAAATTACACCCAATCAGAAGGAGAGGGAAAGGTCCAAATCCAAAGAATGGAGGAGCCTTGGCACTCCGGTCCTGACAGACCACACATTCCCACCCCTCCTCTAGAGCTCTCCAACTGCTTTTATTGACTGTGAACACTTTTGGATGACTCCCCCCACTCTCCAGCCCCTGCCCCCCCCCCCCCCCTTTCCCGTCCTGCTGTAAAGCCTACCCAATCAATCAGCATGTCTTGCACACATTGGCCCTGCAAGCATAATAGAATTGGACAAAGATTTGAAATAATGGCATCCCGCAGAGGAGCGCTACTTTTTCCCCGTGGCTGCAGCCAATTGATCATGTGCCGTGTACAACACTGGCGGGGTCTCGCCTCTCGTGTGGACCGGCTGCTGCCGCTAGCTCGCTAGCGATGCCAATGTCTCACACGGCGTCATATTGATGACCCGCAGACAGAAAACGGCAAGTTGCCAATAGCCCAGGGCGCCAACTTTGATTTAGCGCTACGTATCTTCACTTATTTGGCTGACGGAGCCCAAAAGTTTTCTGTGGATCATTGATGTCATGTTGTGTTGCCATGACAACAACCTGATTTTTTTTTTTCATCCCCATCCCTTGGTGGTTTTTCCATATTGATTCCCCATTTCCACCAACAGTATCAGTAAAGTAGTTGCTGTGACGGCCACCAAATAACCAGTCTATACTCTTTCTGGCACCCTGCTATTTTAGCTACCAACCACCAAACCAAAAATATATATATTAGATTACAATGTTTTTAGGACATTTTTAAACTATTAATTTTGTTTGCATTTTTTTTTTGTAAATAAAAATGTCATCAAAGTACAAAATAGCCCACTAGCTAGCAAATGGGCTTAACAAACATGAATCTGGACCTTTTCATTCTTTTTTGTCACGTTTGTTATAACGAATGTAAATGAGGATTACAATGTTTTTAGGACATTTTTGAAAACTTCATTTTGTTTGCATTTTTTTTGTAAATAAAAATGTCATCAAAGTACAAAATAGCCCACTAGCTAGCAAATGGGCTAACAAACATGATTCTGGACCTTTTCATTATTTTTAGTCATGTTATAATGAATGTAAATGCTGTATGCCTTTTTGATTTACATCAGATACAAAAAAGTACATTCATTTTATCATATGTCATCTTTTATTGCCAATAGCCCAGGACGCCAAGTTATAGCCTGCTAGCTATTAAACGAGCAAGCTAAAAGTAATATGGCCATTTAAATTTTTTTTTCACTTTTGTTAAAAGAAGAGTGTCACATTTTTTGCTCTTTGAGTTATGATTGAATTGAAAATGGTATGTTTGTCACTCATGTAAGATGACGAAAAATGGTGTAAACATACCATTTTTGATTCACTCATAACTCCAAAGAGCAATTAAAAGTGACTCCTTTTTAACAAACATGAAAAAAAACATGAAAATCGCCGGACTCTTGTTTCTTTGCCGTTTGTTAGCTAGCAGACTACTTTGTCACTCATGGAAGATGACGAAAAATGGTGTAAAGTAGTCTGCTAGCTAACAAACGGCAAAGAAACAAGAGTCCGGTGATTTTCATGTTTTTTTTCATGTTTGTTAAAAAGGAGTCACTTTTGTTTGCTCTTTGGAGTTATGAGTGAATCAAAAATGGTAGGTTTACACCATTTTCTGTCATCTTCCATGAGCTAGCACGTAGCCTGGTAGCTCACAAACGGCCAAATAGATATGAATCTGTTGATTTTTTTATTCTTTTTTTCACTTTTCAGGAGGAATGTATCACATTTTTTGCTGTTTGCACCATTTACCGTCATCTTCCATGATATATTCTTATTACTTATTACTTATACTTATTTTTTGTCTTTTTACCAGTGAAAATGTCTTCCAGTTGGTCCAGGAGCCCTTCCACTTGAGCTCCTCAGTGAGTGTCGCGTCTGTTTTTATGTGTGCTCCTATCAGCGAAAGTGATCATTTTCCATCTGGTATACCGAGCTTGTAGTGAAAAGAGAATACAACAGGAGAATATTGAAACCCCATTTGGAGGGGAAAGTTCAGCCGCGGATATCGGCATTTCTATAAATTCCAACCGACCTCATACACAGTAGAATGTAAAGCTTCCATCCAGCTGTCCAATGTAGCGCACATTGTGAAATATTCATGCAACTGAGGACATTGTGGTTGTCATTGTTGGAGAATGGGGGGAAAAGTACAGCATGTAATGTATAATAGAAATAGGTGGGCAAGGTTTGAAAATGAAGACGATCCATCATCCGTTCATTGTTAATTGAACATCAGCGGGTGAGCGTTTGGGGAGGGAATGCTTGCTATTGATCGGCACCATCAGCAGAAAGTGCACTCATCCCATCTATCTCTACTTTTTATTTTTAACAGAGTAATTACAATCTGACATTAACATTTCATGACCTCAACTTAGACCAGCAGGGGAGCGTCAGCACATGGTTGATCAAAATTCCAAAAGCATTTTTTTTGTGGGAGGAGAGAAATAACCTTCAGTGTAAGTTTTCCATACAAATGTGGCTTTGACTGGCAGTTTGCTAAACCTCCTCAAAGCGCTTTGGGAGTTCTCCAAAAGATGAATGATGGTGGAGTTTAGTTAGCGAGCCATGCGCGGCACATAAAGAATTTCCTTTTTTTGGTTCCTCCGAGAGGAAATACGACCACATGTCTCTCTCAGCTCGGAGTTTAGCTGCCATGCTTGCAATGCTACACGTCATCCTTTCATAGCCATTACGCTATTGATTTTTACTTTGATCTGACACAGGAATTCCGATTCTGCATGTTTTTTTGGTAGCATTGATCTGTCAGTCATGGTTTCCAACTGAAGAAATCTATTCATTTTTATTTACAAGTGGAATTGTATAGATCAGGGGTCTCAAACTCAATTTACCTGGGGGCCACTGGAGCTAGGGTCTGGGCAAGGCTGGGCCGCATCAGGTTTTCCAAAAAATTATTAAAAACAGAAAAATATACAAACTTTTTCAGTGCTTTGGTTCCGATTTTGTACAATAAAAGCTTTGATAAAACATTCCACTGTTCTCAAATATCTTACTTTTTATTTTTCTGCACAAAATAAGATGAAAAATAAATCAAGAATAAAGAAAATCAATCAATCAGTAATAAATAAATATAATAATAATAATAAAACGGCAAATAATAAAAACTTAAGAAACCACATATAGTTGGTGGGTAGACAAATTATTTTTTTCAGATTAAAATGAACAAAGCATTATTAGAGCCCTGTAGACATGACAAAACACGACTATAGTCACATTTATACTCTTTTTATTTACAACATATTGCACAACTGCAGAGTCTTGAGACACATGCTAACTCGCAAACTAGAGAGCTAGCGACCTAAACGGTAGCCTTCAAGTTATTTCCTTTAAACTTAAATAGCCAAAAACGTACCACTTCCACACGGATAGGGGGGATAACTATTAACAGTTATTAAACCTTTAACATGACCATTAATCAAACATAATAATAAAAAAACACATAATTTCTGGGTACATGATACCATACAGCATCCATATCAAACTTGCGTGGGCCGCACTAACATTAAACTTTCATATCAAGGCGGGGGCCTCAAACTAGTGCCCTGCGGGCCACATTTGGCCCACGGGTCGCGTGTTTGAGACCCCTGGTATAGATGATCCAGGTAAAATGTGGTCTCCGTATCCCGGTCACAATGTTCGAACGTAACTTTTTTTTTATCAACATAAATACATCTGTTGATTTGATTGATATACAGTTGAAAAATACCCAGGCACCCGAGGCACTTACAATAAGGTACAATAGTTCATAATGAACAAACCTACCTCACCCTAACCACTACTCATTAGTTCCTTAGTAACATATCTAAATGTACGTGTCTTAAAGGGGAAGTGCACTTTTTTTGGAATTTTGCCCATTGTTCACAATGCGTATGTGAAACATGAACACATATTTATTTCCCTTTTTTGTGCATTATGGCGTGAGAAAACTAGTTAATATGAGCTAGCTAACAACACATGTCATTGGGATACACCTATTTCGACTATGAATCATTGGCAAAATTGCCTTTTAATAACTACTCATTAGTTCCTTATTAGTTCCTCAGGTGGTCTGATAATTGTTTCCACTCTTAAGACATTTTGGATGAAAATGGAATCGTACAGAAACTGGTGTATAAATACAGATGTTTGGCTTGAAATTTCACTGTAGAAAAAAAGATTGTTGAAATGTGAGGAAAATCCCTGATTGACATTAATGGTCATGAATTTCCTAGCCCTCCCCACATGGGTCATCTCTTGGTCGGCTAGTACTTGCTGAAGCCTTAAAACGGCTGTGACAACACCTGATAGGGCCATGTCATTGACTGAAACCACACACACACACACACACACACACACACACACACACATACGGATACAGAGTGCCAGCAGCCATGTAGCATGCCTTATGCTCAGCTGGCTTGTCAAGTCGCCATCACAAGCAGTGCTCATCCATCTGTTGAGTGGAAGATTGAATGCAAATGTGGAAGAATGGGAAACCCAAAGTCTTTGTGTAAACAAGCACACTTGCTGAAAGGCAAGCTGTAGAAAAATCAATAAAAACACAATATCATTGAGACATTTTTAAAACAAACACCCGACTTGTCTTCTGGGTGGAGTATATTGTGCTTTTATACCACTCTACTTTCCTGCTGTGTTTTCTAACAAGTATTGACAAACTAGTACTACTGCCTACTTTGTATTGTTCTACAATTAAAGGCTCACTTTTCTTCCATTTTGCAGACGTTTTGCATCAACCACTGGATGACGGCAATGACGCTAGCTACCATAAGGTACCGCATTTCAACACAACATATTTTATAAATGGTGTTGTACAGCGCTCCAAGGCACTTACCTATTACCTACCGAGCAACCGGGGGTCCCCACTCATTAATGCCTACAATACAAAAATCTTCATCTTGTTATTTCCTAATAATACACCAAAGTGCCACCTGTTGCCTAACATTATTGTGCCCACAATAATACTGTGCAAGAAATATGTAAAAAAAAATATTCCCTTATGCACAAGGACATGACCTGATTGTTTCAAGGCTACGTTTGGTGAGCCGCCACGTCGGTAGAGTCATGCAGCCAAAGCAAACAGGCCTCTGGTGGGCCGGGGAGGGAGGATATTACGGCCGAGTGAACTTTAGATCCAGTACAGTTAAGCTACCAGTCACCTCTGTTTATCCTATTAGTCACCTGCGGATGTGACACCTTAGGAAGCACACAACTATTTACCCGTGTCATTTCCCCGCTGACTTGTAACGCATGTCGGTATTTAACGGGGAATTTACTTCTTTACAGCTTGCAAATTGATTGCATTCATTTTGCTCTCATCATTGTGTTTATTTATGTGTTTTGTTTATTTATTTATTGATATTGTTTTATTGTACTGACTTTTCTGTCAGTTTTGAGTTGCCCCCACCCCCACCCCTACCTCCACCCACAGCACCTTGTATAGCTATTTCAAGGGGCCCCGACCACGCATACTGTGTTGTGATTGGTCAGGGATCGAGTGTCAGTTCAAAACCCCTTAAGATGCTCTAGAAATAAAGTTGATTACCGGGCATTTATTTATACATTTATTACAAACAATTTGTCATATTTTTATTAATTATTAATGTGATGTATTATTATTTATTAATTATTAATATTAGTTTGCATTACATTTAAAAAGCCAAATAATATTCAATTTTTTATATATTTTTTATTTGTTTTTTTTATTTTATTTATTATTTATTTGTTTAAAAATGGTTTCTGGTTGCTGTAAAAATTCAAATTAATTTCTGAATGTGTTGTAATAAAAAAACAAATAATAAGTCGTACATGTGTCCTATAAATAAAAAAAACCTCAATATTTCATTTATATTAATTTATTTGACATATTTAAAATGTGTTTGGTTGCAGTAAATAAAATTAAAACATAAATAATGAATCTGAAATAATTCCTATAATGACCAAGTGAGTGAAGATGCTGAGGGGCGTAGCACATGCCGTCCTCATTGCCTGAAGGCGACAAATGCATCCTCCTCTCCCTCCTCCTCCTCCTCCTCCTCCTCTCTCCCTCGTCCTTTTTCTCCTCTCCTTCTCACAGAACAGTGGTGTGGACAGTGCCGCTGGTGTCAGGACTCCTCTCAACCTGCTCTTTCTTTTGTGTGCAGCAAGCAAGCAAACAAAAAGAAAAGGAAGAAAAGGAGCCGGTCTGCGCTTGGCTTTTTTTCTTTTCTCCTTCAACTCCAGCCTGCGGTGCTTGCAGCGTGGTTCGCTTAGGTGTGGATCAGCGGGAGGCTCCGCTGAAATAACGGGACCACACACGCATGTGGGGGTGGGAAGCCACGGAGGGACTCGACTTAAAGTGAGTACACGTCCGAGTGCAGTGTTTGTATTTTTAGTTTAAGCATGTTTTTCACGCATTATTGAAAAGGTGCTGCAACTTTTCACCTTCTGCAGACAACACTTGCATACTTTTGCATCAAGCCACATGCTCTTCTAGCACCGTGTGTACCGGTAATAGTGATGCTTTCGTTTATTTCAAGCATGCCTGACAAAGTTACAACGGAGTGCATCAAATGTTTATATGTGCATCATTCATCCTGTCTGAAAAGGAGTAGTAAGAAGCACATCTCATTTCAACCACATTTATTTCAAATTAAGAAAGAATGTGTTTGAAATGCTTCGGTATGTTGGGAAAGCGTTATTCTGAGGAACATCTAAGCTTCAGTTAGGCTCAGTTCTGCATTGCTCCATGCTTTTACAAAAATGTGTGTGTGTGTGTGTGCAACTGTTGCATTTACAGCAGTAAGATTATACGTGCTGCATTAAGAGTATTTCTTGGATTAGATTCTGATTGTTTTAATTGCGTAAATAGTCATTTAATTGAATGTTGCTTTATTGTCTATTTACATACCCCCCCCACTCCACCCACCTAAAAAAGTCCAGCTGAATGACATGCTGACATTTAGTAGCAGATGCCACCTCATTTACTAATGAAGGTGTCTGTGGCTTCATTTCCCAAAACTCCCTGTCTCACCCACCTCCCTGTTATAAATAATAAGCAAGAGGAATGCATTAGCGCAGAGCCGACTCCCCCCCCCACCCCCCCGGCGCTTATCACATCTCAGATTGGACGCCGTGACCTTGGTAGACCGCACTGCTGTATTTCACCAGGAGGGTGGCACACGTGCAGGTGCCAGTTATTAACAAAGGAAGCAATTATCAGGGGAGGTGTTTGTTTTTGGGCTATTTTTTAACCGTGTCGCTCATCCATGCTGAGATGATTAGCAATCATTTGGGGATGGCGGGTAGGGGTGGGGGTGTGTGGTGGCGGGCAATGACACCTCAGGGTGAAGTAAGCATGAAAGTTTGGGGAAAGTTTGTCTGCATTTCATCCCCTGACAAAAGAATTGCTGTAGTTTATCATACGGCTTTCCCAGCGAGGTCAAGGACCGAGAATGTAAGAGGAATTTTTCCACTCCCCCAGTTGGTGGTCCACATGTGTTTGCCGCATGTGGTGTCGTGTATAGTCCTACAAAGCCTGAGCCTACAATACATGAGCATAAGGATACCTAACACGGATACAGTATTAAGTATGGCTTTTTGTCCTTAAAAGTCCCATATTGTAAAATTCTTTACCAATTTTGAATACGTTTCATTGGTGTATTGGTAGTGCCTTTACTAGACCCTACTGGGAACACACTGTTTTGTGTGTATGTAGCTTTTATGCTAATGAACCAGGAAGTTGACTGCAAGCTAAAAAACAACAAACACAAATATTCTGTATTAATCGTTAAAGAAATTCCAATAAATCTTCCATTGCCCCATAATAAAATGGTACGGTTCAGGAAGTAACTTACTAGCTAATAAAAATAACAACAAACACACACAATTTTTTTGTACTTGTAGTTGTAGATTAAATACCATGAAAAATCCCCCCATTGACCAACAATGAAATGGTATGGTCCAGGAAATAGCCTGCTAGCTTAAAAAACAAACAAACGCAAATATGTTATATTCATCGTTAAAGAACTCATTTTTTGGTCATTTAAATTCCAATGAGTCTCCCATTGCCCCATAATGAAATGGTACGGTCAAGGAATAAACTTGCTAGCTTAAAAAAACAACAACAAACATACACAATTTTTTTGTACTTATAGTTGGAATGATATTTAGGCATTCAAATGCCAATAAAACTATCCCTCATTGACCAAGAATGAAATGGTACGGTCCAGGAAGTAACTTGATAGCTAAAAAAACAACAACAAACACACACAATTTTTTTGTACTTATAGTTGGAATGATATTTAGGCATTCAAATGCCAATAAAACTGTCCCC
Source organism: Doryrhamphus excisus (assembly GCF_030265055.1). NCBI lineage: Eukaryota > Metazoa > Chordata > Actinopteri > Syngnathiformes > Syngnathidae > Doryrhamphus > Doryrhamphus excisus. The sequence continues at coordinate 9,864,419 of NC_080479.1, read as the reverse complement.
CATTGACCAACAATGAAATGGTATGGTCCAGGAAGTAGCCTGCTAGCTTAAAAAAAGCAACAAAAACAAACAAACACAAATATATTGTATTGATGGTTAACAAACTGTATTCTCTATTTAGGCCACTTAAATACAACAATATTATAAAAAATAAATAAAGACAACTGTCCCCTATTGCCGCAGAATGAAATGGTATGGTCCCATTGTGTGACAACATCTGCCATGAACCAGGAAGTAGCCCGCAAGCTAAAAACCAACAACCTTCTCCAGCTTTGAAGTGGAATTGGTTGAGGTTTTCTTCATGCCTCCGACTGAGTAGAATGGTGTTAGTCACGGTTAACAGCGCCACCTGTTGCTCCGGCATGCACTTTACGGCTGTAAATGTGTATGTGTGGATATATCCTAAATAGTTTGTGTCTTTTTTTGTTTTTTCTTTATCCAGTCGTTCGGGCCTTCACCGTATTCCCATCGGACTTCTCCCTGGCTTTTCTGATTTGTCCTCTGTTTCCACTTAACTGTCCTGGCTGCTTTCCAGGAAACACCTCAGCAACTTTTTTTTTCTTTTTCATGCATGAGTAGACTGCTTATGCTCCATAGTGCACATACAGATAAGATACTATTTAGATATACGCTGCATGCTCTTCCCCCTGATTTCTAAATGGTTCCCAGATGATGACTTGCAGCTCGCGCTTACGGCCGTCCCGCTGATAGAAGTGCACTCAGGAGCCTCTCGCAATTTTGGCTCGCTGCTCATTGGCAGGTGCCTCTTTAGATGGACGCTTAAAGCAAACTGTGATGGCTGAGCTACGGAGTCATCTATCACCCACTGACTTGGCTGGGTCACCCCCCCCCCCCCCCCCCCGCTGCGCTTTGAATGTTTTATGCTTGTGGTTGTCGATTGCAGTGGCGTAGAACATCATACTACATTTTAATTAACATATTGGATCAGCACCTTTGTACATACGGTACAAACAGCATATCATTCGGTCATTAACATCCATGCTTTACTCAATGTCCAAAGATGTTACATATTAGAATTTATGTCCCATTTAATAGACATTTGCCATCATTTTTACACATTACGTGGCTGACAAAGAACTATCCTTCCAGGTTAGGCGCATGTATACCTAATGGAGTGTCCATTATTTTCGGTGTGCATTATTCTGATCTTTTCACCAGAGGGTCAGGCTTCAGTGGCTTTGAAAACGCAGGGAAGAAAAAAAAAAAAATGCAGCCTTCACTGTCCCACTCACTCTTGAAGACGCACTGTTCTTGCTGCTGTCCGGTATTGTTTGAAGGGCAAGCTTGGCTAATGGTCAGGCCTCCGAGCTAGTCCACTGTAGGCAGCCCTGGCTTGCTCGTATGGCTATAATTGGCAGTCAAAGCTGGAAAGCACCTAGCCAAGCCTTTTACCCCTTGCCAGGTGCAATTGCCAGAACGTGGAAGAGAATTATAAAGCGAAAGGGTCTTTGAGATGGGAAAAATACAAACATTTAGTCTCCAAATAATGAGAGCAGAATGTTAATAGAATGCAGTTCTGCGCTGCTGCAACAACCACAAAGATGTCCAATAAATAGCTCTATGACAGTGTCAATCAAAACACAGCATTTGCTATTCTTTGTTAGGATATAAAAGACCAATTTACACAAAACTTTATTGATGTGCATTGTGCCTCCTCTTTTAATAAATACTAATGCTCATTGTTCCCTCTGCAGTGGAGTCTATAACAGCAATTAGTGGTGATATTTTGCGGGTGTACCTAATGTTGTGTCCAGTCCAGCGTGTCCAAATGTGCATTGTGAGAGCGACAACACTCCTTTTTGTCCTTTTTACACCCGCGCTTGTCCACAAAGCCCTGTTTTGTCTCGCTCCAGCAGCGTTTAAAGTTTACGCTGATTTCCAAATATGTCATCCCTTTGTTCCACGCGCACAATGGGAATTTGAAACAGACTCAATGTTGTTGCACCGAGCTGTAAAACGCTTTGTGACCATGTTATGCTTGCCGCCTCGGGCAGCTCCAGTCGTACAAGTGTGGAAGCAAATTAATGAAAACATATATTAAGAGGCGACAAAGAATAACAGTTGACTGCTTTACAAGAGCTAATCATAATAAATAGACCTATTTCTGCTGTAATCACTGACAGAATCATTACTCCCTCTAATGCTTCACCGCTATCAGCCTTTAATAGCGGCTCATTAATTGGAAAACAGCATATTTTTCTATGAAGAAATGGACTGACTGACTCCTTGACTGAAAGTGCAGCTGGATTTTAGTCTGGAAGTCTCCTTCAGGAATAATGAGCAGCGGAAATGTAAATATAGCGCTTTGCCTAACGACCAGCAGCACTTAAAACACCTGAAACAAGCTGCAAACACTTAATGAGATGTTCAGCTTTTAAAAGGAAAATGGAGATTTTGAAAGCATGTGGGAGGTGACGCCGTCATCGTCTAATTGGCATGACTGGCCGTGACGCATGAGCGTGTAAGGTGTGGACACAAAAAGTGAGTAGAAAACATGACAAGCTAAAGTGTTTAGAAATACAAAGGAACTTTTTATGTCGAGTATACAACACCTAACCCTGGCACCAGTAGTAAATACAATAACAAACCACATACTATTGAGCACTGATAGATGGCTCAAATACACCACAATGAGACAGAACACAATGTATGTTCATTCATTCATTCATTCATTTTCTACCGCTTATCCTCATGAGGGTCACGGGGGGTGCTGGAGTCCATCCCAGCTGTCTTCAGGTGAGAGGCGGGGTACACCCTGGACTGGTGGCCAGCCAATCACAGGGCACATATAGACAAACAACCATTCACACTCACATTCATACCCATGGACAATTTGGAGTCGCCAATTAACCTAGCATGTTTTTGGAATGTGGGAGGAAACCGGAGTACCCGGAGAAAACCCACGCATGCACGGGGAGAACATGCAAACTCCACACAGAGATGGCCGAGGGTGGAATTGAACTCAGGTCTCCTAGCTGTGAGCCCGCCGTGCAGCCCAAATGTATGTTCATATGCTTTAAAAATACATTAGTCACTAGGGTAGTGGGTATGCTGGAGCCTATCCCACCGGCCTTTGGCAGGGTACAACAACAACATTCATACCTATGGACAATTTAGCGTGCATGAACCACTCGTTCACCGTGCAGCCCTATATACAGTACATGATATTTATCAGGGTTGTAAATCTGTTTGTGATAGACGATTGAATATACATCTACATACACGGGTTGCGATTTTCATTCATTCATTTATTCATTTTCTACCGCTTTTTCCTCACGAGGGTTGCGGGGGTGCTGGAGCCTATCCCAGCTGTCTTCGGGCGAGAGGCGGGGTACACCCTGGACTGGTTGCCAGCCAATCACAGGGCACATATAGACAAACAACCATTCACACTCACATTCATACCTATGGACAATTTGGAGTCGCCAATTAACCTAGCATGTTTTTGGAATGTGGGAGGAAACCGGAGTACCCGGAGAAAACCCACGCATGCACGGGGAGAACATGCAAACTCCACACAGAGATGGCCAAGGGTGGAATTGAACCCTGGTCTCCTAGCTGTGAGGTCTGCGCGCTAACCACTCGACCGCCGTGCCACGGGTTGCGATTTTATCTTATTTGAATTTAAACATTATAATTCACATTAACCACAAACAGCCATAAATAATAGCTCCTAAACCTACGACCAATGATATAATGTTTGCTTGCTAGTTCCGAGAAAAGTCACATCAGAGTGCTAATGTAGTTCCTAGCAGCTCATGCGTGCGGCTCTGTTCCTGTAACGCTTGTGAATAATTGCTGTCTTTGCTAATTCCGTAATCAGCGGCAGTGCGAGGACATCAGGCCTGCTTGGTTCGCACATATCACACGTCCACAGGCTCTTTCTCATTTCCAGCTTTTCATATTGCTTTGAGGGGCTGAAATGAAAAACGTATTAATCACACAGGATTCCAGCTCCATTTTCATTGGGATATGTTCAAGAGCAGAGAGAAAGGTAAGAATGAGAAGGCGCTGCTTTGTGACAGTGTATTAAATGGGGAAATACGCTGCGCTCCGGTCTCTCAGTTTGAACAACTTTAAAGGCACAGGATTAAGAGCAGACCGACTTCTTCAATTCACATCTCATGTTTGGGTTGACTCGTGTTTGGTCAAGTGTGAATGCAGTCATTCGAACTTTTGTATGCGCCAAACACAGCAGGGTTAACATTAGCATGCAGAAATGACAGATATGTAAGAAATTGTGCCTCTGTGTAACGATGCTATAAATGCTATGATATAAAAGTATATTTTACATGTTTTTGTGAATGTAAGCTAGTATAAAGTATGTATCCAACCCAGCAGACGACATTTTGGTTTTGGAATATTTGATACAACTGCAACGTCTGCGCAAACAACACCAAAGTATCTTTTTTTTTTTCTTGCGGACTAGATCACCAACCCTCAAGTGTGAACGCAGCTCTAGCTACTTTGCCTATTTTTGCTCATCATTTTTTGAGTGCATTTTCTTGCATTATTTACATGAACCGGGTGTTATTTTTAGGGGTAAAGTGGTGGCGGTCTTGCCACCTCCCAACCACACCTCAAGAAAGCCTGCAGTTCCATCATAACAAGCTGCTTAAACCCACTGAGTCAACCTCTAGTACCTTGATGCTCTTGGACCTTCCATTCATTCATTTTCTACCGCTTTTTCCTCACGAGGGTCGCGGGGGGTGCTGGAGCCTATCCCAGCTGTCTTCGGGCCAGAGGCGGGGTACACCCTGGACTGGTCGCCAGCCAATCACAGGGCACATATAGACAAACAACCATTCACACTCACATTCATACCTATGGACAATTTGGAGTGGCCAATTAACCTAGCATGTTTTTGGAATGTGGGGGGAAACCGGAGTACCCGGAGAAAACCCACGCATGCACGGGGAGAACATGCAAACTCCACACAGAGATGGCCGAGGGTGGAATTGAACCCTGGTCTCCTAGCTGTGAGGTCACTAGACCGCCGTGCCGCCCACACATACTAGTTCATTCATTCATTCATTTTCTACCGCTTTTGCGGGGGTTGCTGGAGCCTATCCCAGCTGTCTTTGGGCGCCAGCCAATCACAGGGCGCTCTTGGACCTACTTCTTTAAAATGAATGGGGTTTTCATGTTGACATTAGTCAAAGAAAATCTTTAAATATGTCATGACAAGGTACTTACTTACCTACTACCTCAAACCTTTGACCTCTAGTACCTTAATTCTATTGGATCGTTTTTTTTTTTAACTTTCTTGCTTTGACATTGAAATAAGAGAAAATGTCAAGCTACTTCAACCTATTGCGTCAAACTCTGACCTCTGGTACCTTTATACTCTTGGAACTACTACTTTAAAATCAATAGGATTTTCCCGTTGACATTGTAATTAGTCACTGTGTCAAGAAAAACTTAAATTGTGACATGAAAAACCCCTTACACCTTGCTTTGACCTCTGCACTCTGGTATCTTGATCCTCTTGATATGCTTCTTTAAATCAAAATGTTTCTCAAATTGGTATTGAAATAACAAGTCACGAAAGGCTTCAGTTAGTACATGACAAGCTAATTAAACCTACCGCTTTAACCTCAGTCACCTTGATCCTCTTGGATTTTGTTATATCAAATCAATATGTTTCTGTCTGACGTTGAAATGAGATGAATGTATCAAGAACCCCTTTCATTAGGCCAGCTACTAACATGGGCTGACACTTGAGCCACCATAACAAGATGTACCTTCACATCTGACCTTTAACCTCTTCTACTTGCGCTCATGTAAGATCAATAGTGTCCTTTCTGTCACGTGACGTCTAAATGTCAAGATGGGATTGAAATTGAGCAATGACTAGGCACTTAAACCTAACAATGTGATCTTTGGCCCCACCTACACGAACCCTCTTGGATACGATGACTTCAAATCAATAGATGTCTTCAAGTCACGCGTGCTGCTTTGATTTTCCGTGACGTCCGACTCTCCCGCGGCGCCTCCCAGCAGGACACACTTCCTGTCATTTGGCACAAAACGGAGGCTGAAAGCACAGCGACAAGTGTGGGCCTTCAGACTGCGTCGTTTCCATTTGGAGCTGATCAAACGCTTCATTTTGCCGGGGAGGCTTACGCCACAGATGTCGCCATCAAAGGCGAGCCCACGTCAAGGAATGGCGAGCGCGAGGAACGAAACAGACAGAAGCCTCACCTTCGCTTAATCAAAGAAGCCGGCAAAAGTTTCAAGATTGGACTCGTACCTGTATCGCCCTCAAATGAGCAGTCGGTCTTGCTGTCAGATTAGACTCAGCGCTCATAATCATCTTAAAGGATAATACCGCCATTATTGAGTTTTGCTTTCTCTCTCCGCCGACCACTCCTCTCCTGGGGCTAGCCCTTTAACGTCACTCTCCGCAAATTCAAATCAACACTTTATTACTTGCCTCCTGAGAGATGCGGTACAGTCCGCCAACACCACCTGGAAAATCGTTTATCTAAAAATGTGATGGGGGGGGGGTTGCTGTTAGAATGTTATGACACTGATCTATCGGCTACTGTTAACCTAAAAGCTTGGAACAATTCCAACCTGATACATAGAGACTAGACCCATACAGTACTTGGATATACTTTAGACTAGTCAGTGTGTCCATGCTACTTCCAATGTTTAATAGAAATGGAGAATGAATGGGAAATCTGGATTAGAGCCACGTGAAACATGGTTTTCCTTGTTGCAGGTACAATGTCTACAACAAAACATGTTGAATTTTCATTATTATTTTTTTGTTTTTATAATTATTATGATTTTATTTTTTTATTCTCTATTTTCACCCAGAAAATATAATAAAATCAAAGAACACATAGTCAATATTAATTGAAAAAAAAAAAAAATTCAAAAAAAGCAAAACCTTGGCAATAAATGCAATAAATAAATCAAAAAATGCCATCATCATAATTTTCAATTATCTTATCATCATAATCATCATACAATTTGGCTTAATGCAAATCCTGCAATTACATAGGATTTTTAGTAGTATTTTGCACAAAGAAAACTTGACTGTAAATATCTGGGAGCCACAGAGCATTTTTTGAATTATTTGAATTTCATCCTGTATCTAACTTCTAATAGATTAATATTGTTAAAATTAGGAAACATTTTGCTTTTTTGTGACAAAATTTAGCATTTTCATCATTGTAAAACTTTTTTTTGGCACATTTAACTGTATTATTACCTTTTTTTTTTACAGTGAGGATATCAATTCACAAATTGCTCACATCAGGGGTGTCCATCAAATATAGTAACATCAATACAAAGGTATGTAGGTCAATATATGCTAAGCTATCAGAAAAAAAAACAATTTAGTCTCTTACCTAATGAAATACCTCATTAATAAGAAATTAATTTTTAAAATATGCTTATGGCCAATAAAAAAAACCAAGCCACAAATAGCCCCCGGGTGCATTTTGCACACCCCTGTCTTACATCGTGACTGGCAAATAGTGAAAAAATAACAAAAATAGGGCGATATTCCACTGAATTCTCCTAAGGAACTCTAGGATCTCCTTCAGGCTATCAGGATTCAGTGTGCATTACGAAACCACTTGGGAAAGGAAACAAATAACCAAAAAAATGTTAGATTTTATAGATTTAGCAAGCCAAGTCTTATTTCTTTGGGCGGCTGTATATTCAAAGGCAGATTGTAAAAGCAGTTCCTGTTCTCTAGCTCACCTCCAGCTCACTTCTTATCTTAGAGCACACAGTGATACTTAAGCTGAACCTGTCATCCTCAGCAAGATACAGCTTGAATGCAAAATTACATCCTCCGACAAAGACTAGTACTAGTCCGGTCGAAGGGATCGCTATTTTAGTGTACGCCTGTGTAGTGTTTGCTTATCAAATTACAGGACTTGAAGTTGATCATTGTTGTTCTTCCTAAGAATACGGGCGTTTCGGGTACCAGAGTGCAAGATCTCAAAAGTCTCCGACCTTCTTGTCTGTACACGAGTATCACTAGATAGATATGCTTGCCGGTTCATTAACTTAGCTCTTTAATTCGATCATGCTATTGATCTCGAGCTTTCTTTCTGTATCTTTTCTGTATTGCCGCTGCTTTTCATTGATAAGCGGTCAATGAGGGATCCTAATGGTGATCATAATGGAGCACTCCGGCAAAATCAAGAGAATCAGTTAATGAAATCGCTGAGATAACAGTCAATTTGTCCTCTCATTTAATTAAAATTGATTGCTTGAGTGCATGTAAATCTACTCATGAAATGTTGTTGCATCAGATTTACTCTTGGATGTCACAAGAAGAGTTGAGCAAAAAAAAAAATGGACTTGGTTCCAGACCCGACCATGATAAGTGAATTAGGATTCATTATTTATTAATTGTATATTTTTGTGGTTAAAGCGTAGAAAACCTGTTGATGACCTTCCTAATATGTTTTTTAAACATGATTAGAGCCTTCTGGACATGAAATAACACCCCTATAGTCACCTTTACACCCAATATAGTAGACATAAAAGACATAAAATTTGCCATTTGAGACAAAAATAAGACTCCCACTATCACAGAGTAGCAAGAAAAAAAATGGCAACATAATAATTGCGTATAAGTCACTGATCATTTGTCTGCTGATTATAAAACTTTGTGGATGTGTGTCTTAATTTTTCTGTTAATCTAAAATGTTGTGATACAATGAACTGTGTATATTCCTGTTGGAGAAGGTTTTCGGTTTAGCAAAAATGACATAATGTCCTGGTAGAGGTTCTTACTGTGAGCAACCTGCAGTGGTCCGATAACACTCCAGCCCAGTAGATTAGCGGAGGTAGAGCTACCTCTCCTTCCCAAGGAGGTTCAGGTGATTTAATACTTCCTGTCTTAATCCCACACTGTAAGTGACAAGTCCACTCCCCTCAAAATGTCCATCCATCTTCAGAAGGACTTCTTGGGAAGTTACGAAATACTTCATCTATAACTTAACTTTATTCATAAAACACTTTGGTTTGACATTGAAATAGGTCCCATGATTGGCTGGCGACCAGTCCAGAGTCCAAAGTCAGCTGGGATAGGCTCCAGCATTTCCCCGCAACCCTAGTGAGGACAAGCAGCATAGAAAATGGATGAATGTACATTGAAATGAGTCAATATGTGAAGAAGGACTTACATGACAAATGAAAACTTAAACTTACTGTTTTGGCCTCTGGTGCCTTGATCCTCTTGGATCTGCTCCTTTGAAACCAATAGTTTTCATGACATTTTGACACTTTGACATTGAACGAAGTCAAAGTATCAGGAAAGACTTGAATTATGTCATCAGAAGCTACCTAAACCGACCTCATCATCCTCTGATCTCTGGTACCTTTATCCTCTTGGATCTGCTTATTCATCTTGGATCTGCTTATTCACACTCAATTGGTTTCTCACACTGACATTGAAATAAGTCAAAGTGAAGACTTAAGTTATGTCACGATTGTTTACTGCTTTGGCCTAAAGTGCCTTAATCCTCTTGGATCTACTTCTTTAAAATCAATGTTCTTGTCGACATTGAAATACGTCAAATGTCAAGAAACACTTCAATGATGTCATAAGAAACTACCTAAACCTACTGCATCAACCTTTCATCTCTCGGACCTTAATCCTCTTGGATCTGCTTCTTTGAAATCAATTTTCTTGCGTCAAAATTGAAACATTGTCAAAGTGTCAGGAAAGAATTGAGACATGAGTACCTACTTAATCCTACTGCGTCAACCTCTGAACTCCGGTATCTTGATCTTCTTGGATATGGTTATATTGGTTTCTTGAATTGACATTTAAAAAAAACAACTTTTTAATTTTTTTTAATATGTGGAAGAAATCTTGAGGTCAAAATTAAGGCCGAGCATTTGCTGCACGACTGTAAGACCATGGCAATGCGTATGGTGTTTTCTAGCTCACTTTTTAAACCGAGTTCTCAATGAAAGATTCAGTAAGAGACGGAGACATTTGAGGACGCACTCGGCAACAAATTGAGACATGGCGGCTATGACGCCATTTAATCGGATTTGTTTGTTGGTGTTGAAAATAATGATTTCCACCAAAACAATGGGGGCTGCGCCCCACCACCAGGATGATCAGCGTCAATGGTCCTTTCAAGTTTGAACAAACAAGCTGCGTTTCTCCAGAGAGGACAACATTTCATTTGATGACAGCTTTTTTTTTTTTAGCTTAATCTGGAACAGGATCAAACACAGCCTCCAATCCACAGTGGCTCTGATCGACACACCGTGAGAGAAATAGTTTGAAAAAGGAATGGGAAAATCAATCATTCTGGCGTCAAGCGGCGTAAAACACCATCCCCTCTAATTAAAGATTGCAGGGAATTAAACAAAGAGATGCAGTTGTTGGACAAGACGGGCTTGGCAACTGTTTTCTTTCAAACGGTGAGCCAAATCCTCCGGGTTCTATTTCCACATTGTAGGCTGGTTTGGTGCCATGTGTGGAAATGTTTGCTCAAAATGTACAATAAAAAGCCAGTGTAAGATGGAGGTATTAATAAAATTGCTTAAAAACACCGGGATCATGTCAAATGATGACAAAAATGCAAATAAAGCCATTTACTTTGGTGTTGTTCCCCTCAGTGCAAATGATAAATGGGACCAGTCTGCCTTGTAGAAGAACAACTTCCTTGACAAATCACATTAATAACAAGGCTGCTTCATGTGCTATTCCCGGCTACATTACCCTATCAGCGCAAGTGCAGGAAGCCTCATCAAAAACATGCTGCTAAAAACACCAGAAAGATGCTAAAGGAGAAAATTCCTAGCTTCACATTCAGTGTTGACAAACGTGCAAATGGATTATCCATCTCATTCTATCCAAGGCCTCCTACGTTTTGTTAAAGATTAATGAGACAGATGTCCCATTTCGGATGGAGAAGGGGCTCGACAGCACACGCACATCAATAAACTAGGCTGCTCTACATTCGCTACACCTTGGTATCCGTTCTGGAAAAAAACAAAAAAACAAATTGACTGCTTGCAAGGATTGGATATTTTCCATTTGAGAGAAATCCATTTTATCAGGGGAGGGCTACGCTGCTTTGAGTGACTATTGATCAGTAAATACACCACCAAATGTGAAATACTATTTACTAACTATGTCCACATGTATAAAACCTGTTGCTTTACATGGTGTGCGAATAGACAGACTGATGTTTACATGGTGCGTGTGTGCAATAGATCAACAAGGCCCGGAACCCCACCTGACACTCTTCACACCCCACCTCTGCCTCATCCTGCCACTTTGACACTTTCACTATATGCGTTACATTAACTCCCAGTTTGGACTTTTAGGAAAAACAATCAGACTGCACTTCCGGAATAACAAACAAAAAACAGACTGTGTACATATACTTATACTGTTATTCTGTATATTTTGTATTTTTCATTCTTTTTTAATAGATGTGTCTGCACCTACTATACCAAAACAAATTCCTAGTATGTGTTTGATCATACCTGGCAATAAACCCTTTTCTGATTCTGATTCTGATTCTAGATGCGTTTATATGATTTGTGTCAGTTACTAACATGCTGATAAGTGAATGGACAGACAGCCATTGACATTGCACGTATCGGAATGGGATGGGTAGGATGCGTGCGTGTGAATAAACAAGCCAGTGTTAATGTGTGACACTGTTTATATCACTGCATGTGAAATTGCATATGGTGTGTATGTGAATGGACAGACTGGGGTTTACATTTTGGGTCTGCTCCTTTGAAACCAATAGTTTTCATGACATTTTGACACTTTGACATTGAACGAAGCCAAAGTATCAGGAAAGACTTGAATTATGTCATCAGAAGCTACCTAAACCGACTGCATCATCCTCTGATCTCTGGTACCTTTATCCTCTTGGATCTGCATATTCATCTTGGATCTGCTTATTCAAATTCAATTGGTTTCTCACACTGACATTGAAATAAGTCAAAGTGAAGACTTAAGTTATGTCATGACAGTCTACTGCTTTGGCCTCAGGTGCCTTAATCCTCTTGGATCTACTTCTTTAAAATCAATGTTCTTGTCGACATTGAAATACGTCAAATGTCAAGAAACACTTCAATGATGTCATAAGAAACTACCCAAACCTACTGCATCAACCTTTCATCTCTCGGACCTTAATCCTCTTGGATCTGCTTCTTTGAAATCAATTTTCTTGCGTCAACACTGAAATACGTTATAAGTTATGTCAAGACACTCTACTGCTTTGGATCTACTTCTTTAAAATCAATGTTATTGTCAACATTGAAATACGTCAAATGTCAAGAAACACTTCAATGATGTCATAAGAAACTACCTAAACCTACTGCATCAACCTACATTTTGTTTGTGTGAATGGACAGACATATTCAAATAATGTGTGCATGTAAAGAACCAGTGTGATGTGTGTGAATGATAACATTATGCTAACATTATGTAAGTGAATGTGAATAGACTGGTACGTTGAACTGGCAACCAGCAGTTTTAAAACTGTGGCTAGCACACATAGGTATCTATTAGCGAGTGCGCCCACCTTGTATGTACTGCAGTGTACTTCTAAGAGCTTCAAGGGGAGAGCAAAGTGCTGTCTGAGTGTTAGAAAATGGCAAAGCAGAGCTGAGGGAACAATTCACGGTGTGACGGCTCATCTCAGACCGAGCTGCTCTGTGCTTCCATTCAGGGACACCAGACGAAGGAGGTAACTCACTGGGGAAATTTTGGAGCTCCAGGCTGCCTGCGCACGGATGGAGTGTGAAGGACATACGCATTAAACATGTGAGCGTAGAACGCAATACTGTTGCCATGATACTTTTACCTAAAATAAGCTGCGGCGGAGCCAGGGCCAATGAGCGAAGGTCAATTAGTGCGTGGAACTGAAACTAACACAAGCTTTGTCCGCAATTTTTCTTCTTCTTTCCTTTGAAGTACAAATCAGTGGTACCAGTATCAGAAGTAAGCAGTACATTACCATCGCACCAGACTGATTTTGCAACTGGAGCAGACAACTGTGCACAGAAAACACAGACGGGAAGTTCAATTATGATTGTGTGTTAATTAAGTTAACATTAGGGCGATTAACCATGATTAATTCATTTGAAGGCATATGATTAACCAGATTCTAAAAGCACTTATTTTGCTAATTTTACATCATTTACCGTTAACTAATTCGCTACAAAAGACGAACACCTGATTTTTTTTTCGTGAGAGGCAAACATATGTGATGATGGAACTGCACAAAAGAAGACATCATGTTCGGTGCAGTTTCACAAGGTGACAGAAGTGCATTTTATAGGAACTCGGCAAGCATCTCACCCGTGTAGTAGAACGCTCCACTGCCATTTTGAAGCCAAAAAGCATGGGGCCATGTAGCGTGAACATAGTAAATCAGGGGTCTCAAACTCAATTTACCTGGGGGCCACTGGAGCTAGGGTCTGGGCAAGGCTGGGCCGCATCAGGTTTTCCCCCCAAAAAAAACACATTTATTAAAAACAGAAAAATATACAAACTTTTTCAGTGCTTTGGTTCTGATTTTCTACAATAAAAACTCTGATAAAACATTCCACTGTTCTCAAATATCTTAATTTTTATTTTTCTGCACAAAATAAGATGAAAAATAAACAAATCAAGAATAAAGAAAATCAATCAATCAGTCATAAATAAATATAATAATAATAAAACGGCAAATAATAAAAACTTAAGAAACCACATATAGTTGGTGGGTAGACAAATTATTTTTTCAGATTAAAATGAACAAAGCATTATTAAAGCCCTGTAGACATGACAAAACACGACTATAGTCACATTTATACTCTTTTTATTTACAACATATTGCGCAACTGCAGGGTCTTGAGACACATGCTAACTCGCAAACTAGAGAGCTAGCGACCTAAACCGTAGCCTTCAAGTTATTTCCTTTAACCTTAAATAGCCAAAAACTTACCACTTCCACACGGATAGGGAGGATAACTATTAACAGTTATTTAACCTTTAACATGAACATTAATCAAACGTAATAATTTTTTTTTTTTAATTTTTTTGCGCGTGCCGCACTAACATTAAACTTTCATATCAAGGCGGGGGCCTCAAACCAGTGTTCTGCGGGCCACATTTGGCCCGCGGGCCGCATGTTTGAGACCCCTGTTGTAAATAGTTCATGGTGTTACACTTATTGTCATTGTCATTTGGCAAAATATATACGGCTAAAAGGGCTGCACGGCGGACGAGTTGTTAGTGCACAGGCCACACAACCAAGAGACCCAAGTTCAAGTCCACCTTCGGCTATCTCGTGTGGAGTTTGCATGTTCTCCCGGTGCATGCGTGGGTTTTCTCCGGGTACTCCGGTTTCCTCCCACATTCCAAAAACATGCTAGGTTAATTGCAGACTCCAAATTGTCCATAGGTATGAACAGTGTTGGGCACGTTACTTTAAAAAAGTAGTTAGTTATAGTTACTAGTTACTTCTCAAAAAAAGTAATTGAGTTACTCCACTACAATAGTAACTAATTACCAGTAAAAGTAACTATTGCCCCCCAACCCCACCCCACGGCAAAGACGGGTACCATTACAGAGGTTTGCATTTATTGCAGTCGACAGGTGTTTCTGTGGGTTTGAGTTGCTCACACAAGACGCGGATGAAGTTTTTTTCAGGGACATAATGTACATTTTACCTTTGACATCAACGAGGTTAAAGTAGTATCTGTACTTCCATTTGGTAAACGCTCTCTTCTCACTAGAGTCCTCCTCACTTGCCATCTCTCTCTATGGTGTATCGCACTTTGGATGTGCTCTAAACACCCGCCCACTCAAGTTCTTTTAAACGCTATTATTCCCATCACTGGGTATGAATGTGAGTGTGAATGGTTGTTTGTCTATATGTGCCCTGTGATTGGCTGGCCACCAGTCCAGGGTGTACCCCGCCTCTCGCTTGAAGACAGCTGGGATAGGCTCCAGCAACCCTGTAACCCTTGTGAGGATAAGCGGGAGAAAACGAACGAATGAATGAATGAACATACATTGTGTTCTGCCTCATTGTGGTGTATGAATGAATGAATGAATACATGGCAAAATTTGTGTCCAAGTGAAAGTCATACTTGAAATGTATCTTTTTACAACTTACTCATCATATACTGCTGATATTTTTCATCTTTCTTTTGGTTTGTACCATGTTTAAATAGCCCTAGAACACAATATTGTGTGTGCCTTGAAAAATTACTCAAAATGGCCGATACTGAGAGGGATGTCTGGGAATGAATTAGTTCATTTAATGCATACAATGGTAGAAACATGGTGTAACAATGTGGTCCAAATGACTTAAAAAGCACATTATTTTTTGGTTGGGCTTGGATGGTCTCTCCTGTCAGTCAGAAGATAACAGGTATCTTCAAATCCCATGTCGCACGAGGAACAAAATATCAGCTGAACTCATCAGCGTTCCAAAAGGTTCCAAACTTGTTGTATTTCCACTCTTTCCACCTCACAAACAAGCAATAGTCCTTATCTCGTATTTGTTTTTTAATCCTCAAGATCCAAAAACACACGTCTAGCGTCATAGTCTTGCCTTTCTTCAATCGCGTGAAAAGACTTCACTGCGCTCTGAAAGCTTCTTTATGCACTGGAGTAGTTCCTGCTGCTGCTTTCCTTTTCTTTTTTCCCCATTTTTATAGGAAGATAAAATGCTGCCTTGAAAGGCAATATGTGAGAATGAAAAGATTCAGACTGAAAGCCTGTGTGGAGTTGCAGATATGATGCCATCAAATGTAAAAATGTGCATTTCATATTGTCTGAGTGATGGTATTAGTGATGGAGAGGATATTGTGCCTCCTCTGGATTTATTGTCTTGCTTTTTTTTCTGTCATGGGTCCTTTCAGGTTTTATCAGGGCCATGCTAAGTTTATAGGAAATATGAATTAACTGCTTTTTCTGTGCCTTTACTTGCTAAAAAACTACACAAAAACAATGTTGTATTTTTGCACGTATTCCTCAGGATGCGCTGTCGGGATTTGATTTATTATTAGGTCTTTGTTCCTTTGTTTTGTTCTTGGCTCCCTTGCCTGGTTTTGTTATATCTTGTCAACCCTCCTGCTCCAACCTGCCAGAAACACAGACGTCTACATCCCAGACGACAATAGGCTTTCACTTTGGGGCCCAACTCCTGTCATGACGGCTAGTAAACATACACACAAGGTGACCACGTCCAAAATATGAAACATATAGGAAGTGACAATACGGGAAAAATATACCTGCTTTACAGAAACATCCGCTTCCATTTTTCTCTTCCACTCCACCAGTGGGTCACAAGCAAAATGTCCTTAATTGGCCAACTGTCCTCCTCCATCAGTAATTTCAGTTATTTCTGCTTTGCTGACTTGATTTTCTGGATGAAACAAACCCGGGTTTCAAACCCAATCCTGATGTTACACTTCTAAACCGGAAAAATAAATCAGTCCACGTTAAAATGCATTTCCAGTCTGTGTCGGGCATGCCAAGGCGACCCCGGACTGAAATTTTACCCAATTAGAAACTGGAAGAAAGCCCTTTATGGAAAAGGCAGGAAGGTCGTACACAGGCTTCCGATGCTCTACCAGTAAGAAATTGTACTATATGGAAATTCACTCATCACTGGAACCAATGAACTGCAATAACTGAGGCATACATCCTAAGCCAGTGTTTTTCAACCTTTTTTGTTGTTAACAAAATGTTACAAAATGTCACCACGACCTCACACGTGCATCAATAAGTCTATGGGAGGAACAAGGTAGGTGTTGCCACACGGACCAATATTACATTGCTCTGCCATATATATATATATATATATTTTTATTTTTTTTTTAATTTTTTTAATAAAACTGGACTTGTGAATGGCGTATAGAAGGGTTTGGATTCTGTTCCACAGATGGCGGTAATGCATATGAAAGCTGCTTGCCAACCGCCAATAAACAACAGAAGAAGAAAACCACCACGAAGAAGAAGGCACCCTGACAACTTTCCGTTTGAGCGGGTACAAGATACCTCAATCGGATTGTTTAAAGGAATATTCCATCCCCGTTCAATTCTTTCCGTTTGAGCAAATAAACCAAATGCAATTGGAATATTTGGGTCCATGTATACTATTGACATAATATTTGGAATGGAATGGAATGGCCTTTATTGTCATTATACAAGATGTACAACGAGATTGGAGAGCTTCTCCTTTAAGTGCAGTTGTCAAGTTAAAAAAAAAAAAAAGTATATAAAAGTAGAGTAAAAAAGACAATTTAACAAGATATATACAAGATATCCAAAATATCCACATAGTATTGCACAGGAGCATATGCAGGAGCAGACATATTGCAGATATATTAATTTTAGTGCAATGATAAATGGGTCATAGTGCAAATAATGACTGGTGTATACAGGTGGGTAAAGTCACATATGAGTGTATTGTATTGGGTTGTTAAATAAATAAATATGATTGAGGTAGTAACGGAGGCAGTGATGGAAATATTGCACATTTGCATTATGCTAATGACCGGGTATGTTGTATGTCTGAGTTGCAATTTCATTTGCAAATGATGATTAATAAATGTTAATTATAAAAAAGTGATATTGGATAATTCCTCACGGCACACCTGACGGTTTCTCAAGGTACACTAGTGTGCCACGGCACAGTGGTTGAAAATCACCGTCATAAGCTATATTCCAATTCTTTTTCGGTTTTTGCTCTGCCCCTGTCTACGATGTTAAGTGCTGGTCTGT
This sequence comes from Doryrhamphus excisus, assembly GCF_030265055.1. Classification (NCBI taxonomy): domain Eukaryota; kingdom Metazoa; phylum Chordata; class Actinopteri; order Syngnathiformes; family Syngnathidae; genus Doryrhamphus; species Doryrhamphus excisus. Next base: position 9,846,655 of record NC_080479.1, on the reverse strand, counting down.
TGTGTAGTTTTTAAGGCCAACAAATTTGGGATATGATGAATAATGTGGCCTTCACGGACTGGGCATTTTCTCACAATAAAAACGGGAGGAAAAATGTTTGCAAGATGTAAACTGCCTGTGGCTCTCATTTCATGTTTGGGTCTTTCACAAACGCTATATATCTATATTTAGCTGACAGCAGATTCACAGGTAAGATATGGAGCTATCAAGCCAGCGCAGGGAGAGCGTAATGCATCTAGAATCACTCTACCTGCCCTTTTCCCCCTTAACAAGCCGCCCCCTTCCCATAGGGAAGATTTGTGGCAAAGTACATTACAGAGTGAAGAAAGCCTTCTGGTCTTTCCTGATTAGAAATTGATCAGGTCATTCAAATCCTAACCCCTGGAGGGAAGCAAAGAGGATTGGCTCCAGCAGGCCAGCAGGGAAAACAACAAGTGTACTTATCGGCAGCAAGGACACGAGCCGATGCACAGGAAGGCTTCTTCTAAGTGGCGACGTCACAGAGGACCGTGGATTTGCATACGACGCCGCTCTGCTTGCTTGTTGTCTACCGGGGGCAGCTTTTGACAAGCCGGGGACACTTGAATGCTTCTTTTCCATAAATGAGGCTGTTGTTCACTTTGAAGCTTCTCCCGCCTCCTATCTTGACTATTCTAGAACAGCTGGTTCTCCGACCTTGTCTGACTGAAGGATGGCAACCTCGCACGGATCAAAGTTTGCCAAGCTGAGACAGCAAAGAAGGAAGAGGAGGCGGGGTTGGTGGGGTCCTTAATCTTCAATTTTGGAAAGTCATCACCTTCGCGGGATGTCGCTACAAGAAAGCCTTTGCGGCTTCTGGTTTCTTGTACGCTCACTTTTTCTTCGACTGCATGCGAGGCTTTTAAGACCTCGTAAATGACACCTCTCAGAAGTGAAAGGGACAGAATGCCGCTTTTGTTATTATTATTATTATTATTAAAGTCTCGGGTTGAAAATGAAAAGCTAAAAATATCCACTTCATCGCACGGGATTTGTTCTCCTCATACGTGCAATTTAATCCACTTAGTCCACTCTCAAGTTGACTGCTGGGAGGATGGCTTTTGATTCGCCTCGCATTTATTTCCATGAACCTATTACCTCTAGTAATTTCAGGACTTGTGTAGAGAGAGTAGTACAGCAAATGCAACATCCATCCATTTTCTTCCACTTATGCAGGACTGGGTTGGTAGGGGAGCACAGACCAGACCACTTCTGGTTCCATCGGGGGGACACAAAGGGAGGCAGACTCCCTCCACCGTGTCCGAGGTTCTAGGTCTAGGTTAGGGTTAGTTGTAATTGATTGTGAAGTTGGGGCAAGCCAATGGAAATTCATTCATTCATTCATTTTCTACCGCTTTTTCCTCACGAGGGTCGCGGGGGTGCTGGAGCCTATCCCAGCTGTCTTTGGGCGAGAGGCGGGGTACACCCCGGACTGTTGGCCAGCCAATCACAGGGCACATATAGACAAACAACCATTCACACTCACATTCATACCTATGGACAATTTGGAGTGGCCAATTAACCTAGCATGTTTTTGGAATGTGGGAGGAAACCGGAGTACCCGGAGAAAACCCATGCATGCACGGGGAGAACATGCAAACAGAGATGGCCGAGGGTGGAATCGAACCCTGGTCCTCCTAGCTGTGACCACTCGACCGCCGTACCGCCTGCCAATGGAAATTGCATTATAATATAACAATAATACCAGAAAAGTAGTAGTAGTCAAGTCATTCTAAGGGAAAAAGTATATACTGTACGCTCCAAAGCACTTAATGTCCAAAATGTCCTTTTGTGTGCATTTTAGGTAGATGATTAAGAGAGTGGATGACCCGTCAGCCGCTGACCTCACAGAGTCAACATGGGAGCAGAGTGAGCTGCATGAATCTCATTAGCAAGCAGGGAGTGTCATCGGGGTTTTACCGCACATCGATGGATTCCATCAAGGACATTCATGAAATCAAGAGAAACAATTCACTGAGCAACATGGCCTCCACGGAATTGCTTTTCCTCCACGCACTTTAGAATGATCCGGATGCTATTTTTGTCCTCGAGGTTTTGTTAGCCAACCGACTCCAGCATGAAGCTCCCCAAACGGAGGAAGTTGAGGACGTTGGCTCTGCTCTTTTGCGCCATAACCTTCACCACCTTCCTGTTCAGTTACACGTTCCGGGACCCCTCCAGCTACTTCTACAAGTACGCCTTCCGCTTGTCGGGCTCCGCCAAGGGGCTGTGTGCCTGTCAGCAGTGCATGATGGAGCTGGAGGACGACGACGCCTGGTTCACGGAGCGCTTCAACCTGTCCGTCCACCCGCTCATGACCAGGGACAACAGCGCCCTCTCTGATGACACCTATAAATGGTGGCAGGTAAGAATTCCTGAGGCGTGGCTCTGGAAGGGTTTGGTTAAAAGTACACGGGTACTGTTGCCTACAGCCTCAGTTGTTAATACCTATGATATTCGACCCAGCGCTAATTAGGGACCCTGACGGTTATTTACTTTGGTGGTTATAAGAGTCTCGGTGGTTCATTGATTTAACTTGTTGAAGAATCAATTACATTTTTTTTTATGGGAATACAACAAATTCATCTCAAAGGTCAAACCTCTTCTATCTGGCAGGCAGCCATCCTTATCCTGCATTCCCTTCACACCGTGTCCAATTAGAGGCCAGAGTAGGAAAATAAAAGTGCAGGCTTGCCTTCCTGTCACAAATGAGGCAAATGTCAACAAATGGCTGGCAGTGACATCAAGGGCATGACCTTTGAATTGGCTTCATTTCGCCAAATGACAAGTGAAAGCTAAATGGAATGTCATCTAATAAAATAGTCACTTGGCTATGAACATTTTGGGCTCTGATGTGAAGTTTGGGCCGCTTGCGTTCAGCTTTTTTGCACATAAACAACATGCAGCATTTATTTGATTTGCTGTCTTGGTGAGTTGAAAGCCACCAGAAGACAAGCACGCCCTAAAGCCCTCCCCCAGGACACGTCAGTAATGTGTTGGCTGTTTGAAGCTACCTTTTGGCCTTGTTCAATCGCTTCCACTTAAAGTTAGCCCGCGGCGAGGCGCTCTCTAAGGGTCCGCCGTCTCTTTGCTTTGTCACCAGTGGCTGCAGTCGGAGAGCCGGCCGGCCAACTTCAGCGAGGTGGTGGATGAGCTTTTCCAAGTCATTCCCGACGAGGTGCTCTACATGGATGCCGGCCCGGAGCGCTGCCGCACCTGCGCCGTGGTGGGGAACTCGGGGAACCTGAAGGGATCCCAGTATGGAGGCCTCATTGACTCCAGTCATTTCATTATAAGGTCAGTCTGTGGACGTGTAGTCCCTATTTTCAATATTTGTCATGGACCTTCCCAAATGAGGTACTTCCTGGTACTCGTTGTAGTACTTCTAGTAATATGGCTGAAATGAACCGCTGCTAGTTGACATTTGCCCCCAGATTTCACTGAAAATGTCAAAAATGACACATGCTAATGTTGGCTGATCATAATGCCGCAGTAGTATACTCCGCAGTCTTTACTCCAGTTTCTTGCTGCCCTCAGTCTCCTCTTGGATAAAATTGGTCATCTTACTACTTAGAAATAAAAATATCTTAGCATGTCTTGCTTCCTGCCAAAAGACAACAACGCACAATCATTGCCGCCACTTTACTGCAGTGCTCTGTTCTTTTGCTGCCCTCAGTCTCCTCTTGGATAACACAGCTCCTTTAGAATTATTCATTCATTCATTTTCTACCGCTTTTCCTCACGAGGGTTGCGGGGGTGCTGGAGCCTATCCCAGCTGTCTTCGGGCGTAAGGCGGGGTACACCCTAGACTGGTCGCCAGCCAATCACAGGGCACATATAGACAAACAACCATTCACACTCACATTCATACCTATGGACAATTGTGGCCAATTAACCTAGCATGTTTTTGGAATGTGGGAGGAAACCGGAGTACCCGGAGAAAACCCACGCATGCACGGGGAGAACATGCAAACTCCACACAGAGATGGCCGAGGGTGGAATTGAACCCTGGTCTCCTAGCTGTGAGGTCTGCGCGCTAACCACTCGTCCGCCGTGCCGCCCCCTTTAGAATTAATCACATAAAAAATTAAGTTAAGTGAAAACTTTACTGCAGTGGTCCATTTTTTTGGTGCCCTCATTCTCCACTTGGATAACATGTTCTCTTACACCTTAGCAGTAAATAGATGAAACCCTGCAAAAAATAAGTAAAGCAATAACTCCACAGTGTCCACATTTGCTGCAGTGCTGTGTTTTCTTACTGCCCTTAGTCTCCTCTTGAATAACTTTTTTGTCTTTTTGCACTACTTAATATACATGAGACGCCTGTTCTTATCCATTGATGACAACAAATAGATCCTGTCATATTAATAAAGGACAACAAAAAGTTGAAAGCAAAGCTATAAATCCTGTTGAAAGTGAAACAAAGACTAAGTTTTCTCATTATAAGTCTAATGGGAAAACAAAAAACCAGCTCTGCTTTCTCACACAGCTTTTCATTAGTGGCAAACAGGGCTGCTGTGTCGTTGTGTAACAGCATTGCTGCTTATCATCCGGGCCAGCCAGCGCTGTGACAGCAGTATGGCGCCGTCTTACCAAGTCAATTATACGACGGCACCAAGACAAGAATTCTCTGTGAGCCATTAGCGGAGCGGTTTGCTTCACCGTGCTGCCGTTCTTTAATTCATTCATTCCAGCGCAAGCGTGATATTTGTAGTCATGCCTGGTTGGAGGCCGCGCTACCGAGCCAAAAGGTCAGCCGAGCTGCAAGAGAACAAGCTGTGGAACAATGGAATACATATTGTTTGCCTCCACAATAAAGATAAAAAAGTTATTTTCTCATCAATCAACTTCTCCCAGCGGTATTTGCTCTGCTGAATTGAGGATCAGTCAAGCTAATATTGGCGAGCATGATGTAAGCTTCTGCAAATAACTCCATTAAGACGGACCGTTAAGCCAGCGTGTCGAATAGGCTTGGTGCGTCATATGTGCTGTTGTTTGAAATTGGCTTGGAAAGTGTGATTTTCCACATATGTATTAAACCTAACGTCAATAAAATGGACAAGAACACCAGGTAATACATCGTATCCAATAATTATAGGTTATCACATGGTTTGTCTGGTATCAGGCCAGGTATCATGCCCCCTAGTGTCAGTATCAGTGCTGATACTGGCACGCATACATACTATTTAATCATGAGCTTATTATCACGTACTATTTAATCAAAAGACCATTTTGTTTCCAGAAAATGTTCAGTTTATTACATGTATTATATCTAAACAGTGGAAACACAATAATTGCAAAAATATTTCAACGATAATATTTTATCAACAGTCTTTATCTTATCAATGTCTGACAATTAAAGTTCCATTAATCAAGTTTGGTTTTTTTTGGTGACTGGAGAAGCACTATGAATATTTATAGTTACAGTGACATTTCCTGTCACATGCGCGGAGAGCACAGACGGCAGCAAAACAAACGCTGTGTGTTCACGCTCGTGCGCTGTTCTCTGATTGGTTGTTTCACAGGCACGATACCAGAGCAGCGCACTCTGAGTGGACAGCTACGGGGGCTGATACTGGACATGGTTAAACTCTATATTTTATCAGTATCACTGCCCTGGGCTTTGACACAGTATCATTTCGGCCTTTTCCCGTATCATTCATGGGCGCTTTCTAGGGTGCAGGGCCAATTAATACTGTAGTATGTGATAACATGTAATACATGTGGATGACATCATCCATTTGAGAAGATGCCGAGTAAGTGCTACGATCTTCCAACAATTGCTTTGATATTCACCAGCCTGCCAGTAGTAGGTAGGGGTGCAACCACGAATTCTGGGCCCCATCAAAAAAAAAATCACACCCTGATCGTAGCATCCCTAATCTTGATGTGATGTCTCCTGAATAAAAATGCACCAGCGTTCCACATGGAGATTCTTCAGCCAGACGCGCTTTAGCATTTGAAGAAGTTAACCTTAAGGAGGAGGAGTGGAGGCAACAGAAGCAACAAAGAGTGAAGCGTGTGAAATGAGACAGAAGTGAAATAGCACTGACCTTTTTAAAAGCGCTACAATGGAAAAACCAGGGCAGAGCATCTCCCATCACCGCTTGATTAAATACACCCTTTCAAGATAAAAATGGGAATATTTTGACGATAATGTTGCAAACGTCACTTTTCGCAGTCACTCCACTTTTCAGTCTCGCTTTACTATAAGGTTACTGAAGAACTAATGAATAGTGGTTAGGTTTAGGTAGGGCCATTCTCAAATAACTACTGTTATTTTGTGTACTTTATTGTGACATTTCAAATTTAGCAGTTTTTTGGTCTGCTAAGAACGAATGGACAAATGAAAGGAAAGGGCACCCCCTACTGGTGAAAAACAATGTTCCTTTTTTCAGTACAGTAATCCCTCACAATATTACGGTTTGATTATCGCTCCCTCACTATATCGCAGTTTTTCCAGAAATTAGTTAATAAATGGCCGCTGTGTTGTGCAAGTGTGCAAGCAAGTCTATTATTATTCAAAACACGTATGAATCCAATGTAGTATTCTGGTCACTAGGTAATGACACAATACATTGAGATATTAGCTTATATTTTATTATCTTAACACTGCATGAAGTCAGCCATGGTCTGCCCAACATGAGTTTTTGGCTTCTTAAGTTAAGAAGAAATAAATTTGAGGCTAACTGGTTAGCTTGCTAGCTTGTTAGCTCGCTGACTTGCTAGCTTGTTAGCTAGCAGTTGTCTCAAGTCCCTGCAGCATAAGAGTTGAGCAATGTAGTGTAATAACAGGAGTGTAAAGGTGACTATAAGTGTGTTATTTCATGTCTACGGGGCTCTAATAATATTAAAAATTGTATTTTGAAAGTCATAAACAGGTTTTCTATGTTCTAACTATGACAATATTCCATTTATTAACATAACTATGCCAATATTCCATTTATTAACAGTGAACAATCTAAATGTCGCCCCCTGTTGGCGGGAGTTCCATTTCTATTTATCATCATTCTGCTGATTCTGTGCATGGTGACATTGCTAATGTCATTCAGCGGTCATCTCCCCAACTGATGGTTGCTAGTTCGATGAATAGACTTCAGCACATTTCTAGCTAGGATATTTCTCATTTTCACGCAGTTTCCATTGAAATTGCTGCACCTGGTATTACATAGTTTGATTCTCTGCTTTGGTATCTCTGTGTGGAGTTTGCATGTTCTACCCGAGGATGCGTGGGTTTCCTCCTGGGACAGCGATTTCATTGGTTCATTGGCGACTCCAAATCGTCCAGGTAAAATGTTATCATTCACCTAAAAGCCTGCAGTAAGCAATATGCTCTCAATGGGACGATAAAGTCTTTAAAACGCACAAAAAAAAGGTTTCATTTACTTCTTACTTGCATTTCTTGCCTCAGGCTGCTTTTTATTTGCTGTGTAGAAGAATTGGAAGAGCAGAAAATAAGTGTTTTCCATGGTGAATGGACACCAAATGGCTTTTTTTGCAAGGATGTCTGTTGGAGTGGCGACAGACAGACCGATGCTGCAAATGTCACGCTGTTACGTAGCCGTCATCGGCAGAGTGAGTAATGAGCACAATGATATTGCCCAGACCTCAACGGCCAAGACAGGCGGTGTTACTCATAGGTGCTGGTGCTGGTGGTGATGGAGGGTCATCCTAATGATTTGTCTCCTACGTGGCGCTGACAGCATCCAACTGCCTCTCTGTTCTCAGCAATTACCGCTCCAGCAGGAGAGAGAGCATTTGTTGGCCGTGATAGTAAGAAGGGAGCGTTGTTGTGCCGGAAATGGACACAGGATTGTTCCAAATTGTTGTTTGGCAGTCCAGAAATAGTCAAAATGGGACACATTGTGCTGTTATATTGTTGTTAAAATGATTAAGGTGGCTCCATGTGTTTCAAAGAAGTCAATAATAAATGCATTCCTTTCCTTCCAGAATGAACCAAGCCCCCACTGGCGGTTTTGAGGAGGATGTGGGCTCCAGGACGACGCACCATGTGATGTATCCCGAAAGCGCCATAGACCTGGACAACGCCACCAGTCTGGTGCTAATCCCCTTCAAGACCCTGGACCTGCAGTGGATCATTAGCGCCTTGACCACTGGCACGGTTAAATAGTACGTGCAGACGTCACACATTCACTCTCGCAGTGGTGACCCTCAAACGTCTCATTCATTCATTTTCTACCGCTTTTCCTCACGAGGGTCGCGGGGGGTGCTGGAGCCTATCCCAGCTGTCTTTGGACGAAAGGCGGGGTACACCCTGGACTGGTCACCAGCCAATCACAGGGCACATATAGACAAACAACCATTCACACTCACATTCATACCTATGGACAATTTGGAGTGGCTCTATATTTATTATTAAAGTAAAAAAATATGATATATAATGACTTCTCAAGGCTGCACTGTGATCTAGTGGTTAGCGTTCAGACCTCACAACTTGGACACTGGGGTTCAAATCCACCCTCGGCTATCTCCGTGTAGAGTTTGCATGTTCTCCCTGTGCATGCGTGGGTTTTCTCCGGGTACTCCGGTTTCCTCCCACATTCCAAAAACATGCTAGGTTAATTGGCCACTCCAAATTGTCCATAGGTATGAATGTGAGTGTGAATGGTTGTTTGTCTATATGTGCCCTGTGATTGGCTGGCGACCAGTCCAGGGTGTACCCCACCTCTCGTTCCAGCACCCCCCGTGACCCTTGTGAGGATAAGCGGTAGAAAATGAATGAATGAATGACTTTTCAAATGTTTGACTCAAATGAACGCCCCGTTTGTGCTTTCAGTAAAAAAAATAAACACCCCTGCCATAATCACATATGGGACATTTATCGGGCGAGAGGCGGGGTACGCCCTGGACTGGTCGCCAGCCAATCACAGGGCACATATAGACAAACAACCATTCACACTCACATCCATACCTATGGACAATTTGGAGTGGCCAATTAACCTAGCATGTTTTTGGAATGTGGGAGGAAACCGGAGTACCTGGAGAAAACCCGGGGAGAACATGCAAACTCCACACAGAGATGACCGAGGGTGGAATTGAACCCTGGTCTCCTAGCTGTGAGGTCTGCGCGCTAACCACTAGACCGCCGTGCCACCCTCCTCAAACGTCTCATATATCTACGTATATTTCTATATTTCAAGGGACTGTTTTCAATGCTGTTTCTGTATGGAGTGCTCTTCTCCAGCAGTTATCTACAGCTGTGTGTTGGTCTGCATAATGCATGTACTGACCATTCACCTATTCCGCCTATAAAGCATAAAAAGGATCGCTATTTCCATCATCAACAACAGCAGCTGAACAGCAGTTTTACTCCCCACTCCCTCAGGCAGAGAATTATGTTGCTAGGTGCTATCGGGAAACACTAAGCCATTTGTGGAGCGTTCTCATGTAGCACTAACGCCAAATGTTTCACGGACAAAATAAGACCATAATAAAAATGTCACTTCCGATGTCTGCTCTCAACGGGATGCAGACTGATGGGATGGTCTTCCTAGTCCTAGAGTCGGTATCTGCTGCTTCAGTCTGTCCGGATGTTTAGCTTGTAGTTGACCAACGTATTGCTACAATCTGCTACCTTACACATGCACGTGATGATTTATGACCTAGTATTAACTTTTCCACACTCACGGGCGATGCAGTAGAAGCTGACAGAGTAGCTAACGTGACCTCTCAGTCCAGGCCTGAGGCGTTGGGACTGAAAGGAGTTTCTCTTAGAGGGCCACATAGGCGAAATAGGTGAATCCCATGATGCGCATTGTTAGCTGCCGCGTGCTAGCTGTTTTTCTCGCTTAGGAACACACAGATAAGGGAAAGAGTTGTTAATGTCTCACATAAGGGCAACATTCCATATGGAAAAAAAGGAAACATTTTTTGTTAAAGCTGTGCCTTTTCCAAAAGTTACTTTCTTCTGGTCATTGACTGAAATGGCATCAATGTTTAGATGATTTTGGTCAAATCTATTTGATTAGTTATTTAGTAGTTATTGTTTTTATAACATAATAGTGTCTTTTCTTTTCTTATGTCTTTTCCAGAAGTGACTTTCTTCGGGCATTTGTTGGGCCGAGGTCTAAAGAGTTTCCCAAATAAATCTTTTTATTTCATTTCTGATGGCATTTAAGATAAGATAAGATAAGCTATGCCTTCATTTGTCCCTCAGTGGGGAAATTTGTATTGCACAGCAGCAAGAGAACAGAATCAGTTAAGCAGTACAAAATACACAATATAAAACAACACAATATAAACAACCCAAGTATTAACAAATGAACAATTTTAACCAGAGTTACATACAAATACAGTTTGCAAGATAATATGAAATATGAGATGAAATATATGACCAGTCTATACATTATGAGATCTTGCTAGTGAGTTAAATATGAAGCATTATAAAAAATACTGCACTTAGAACTCAATATATTGCACTTAGAGCTTGATCAGATATTGATATTTAATACATTTTCAGTTTTGATACTGACTTTTGCTGTTTTTTTCCCCCGTGAATGATTCATGGTGAACATTCTGGTAGACAACAAGAAGAAAAACACAGATGGTTTAGCCATTTTCTAGGAGTGATTATTGTTTGGAATATGCTTGGCCTGCTAATATGATGAATGGGAACAGGCGGCGGTTTAAGTAGGCAACGCTTTCAGTTTTGTTCCAGGTACCAAGGTTACAGTCCAGCATAAAATAGTCTCATTATTGGCACTAACTTCCTAATATATGACACTATTGTTTAATGAAAATAGGAATGAAAATAACTTCCCTGATGATGAGTGATGATAACTCCAGTAAGTCCCATCCAATGTTTCCATAGCAGTGCGGTTGTTGGCCGAGTCATAAGATGTCATCTTCCAGCCACCAGTTGAAGGAGCGCCACGAGGAAGGTGACACCGAGTGGAGAGTGCTTAAACCAGGCTCTTTATTTCAACTGGCGGCCCTGAAGTTGAGCTATTTTATGTGCAGGAATATGCATGGAAACTCGACTCATTTCACAGTTAACAGCAAAAGGCACGACAGCACATATAAGTCAGACTAAAAAAATGCAGACGTGATGAATTTTAATAAAGCACAAAACAATGGACTTGATAAACCTGGTTGGGTCTTTATAGGTTTGCCCGGATTGTGTAGCATATTAATTATAATAATCACTGCTTCTCATCGCCCTCATTGGTATGCCGACCGTTACGTTTACACGGGTGCAGAAGCCCCAACGCAAACAGCCTTTTCACAGGCCTTATCTCACATACACGCTGAGGTATGCAGTTTCCCCGACAAACAACTCAGATATGAAAAATGATTCAAAATGCAGTTTACAGTATTAGCCACCTTGTACGCTTTATTTAATCAGCTGTGTTCATACAGGCGTGACTCTGAGCCGTTACCACCTAAATCAAGTGGAAGTCATACGTACATACGGCCGCGTCATGTGTCTGACAGGATCTGCTGATGATAAAATGGAATGTATGATTGTTATGGAGCATGTAAAGACACAACACACTAAGCCGCTTCTGTTGTCTCTCCCTGCAGCACCTATGTCCCCGTTATGTCTAGGATAAAGGCCAACAAAGATAAGGTAATGTAGAATTTTAGATTTGATTTTAGACTGTATGGTCATATGACCTCGTACTTCAGTAAGAGGTACATTATTTAAAAAATATATATTATGGAAAGCAGGAAGTGAACAAATTACACTTAATAACAGTTACTGATTGTAAAAGTACCAGATGGAAGGGTAGGATTTAATAAGCTTTGCATCTTCCTACTCCTTTTGGACATGTGGAACTGTGAACTGATTATGGGATGCACTCAATTGTAATCTGATGCATGTTCAAATGAAATAAAACCATTACCATTAGATTTCATATCAAATCAAGATCCACACACAACAATGCAGCAGCTTTTCATTTATTATATTTTCATTCATTTATTAGTTAGTGTGAAAAGAATATGATACTCAAAGCCAACAGTTTTGTAGTGAAGACGTACCACAGGTAATAAGGAGATGAAAATAATTGAGAACCATTGGACTTATAGGTTATCACAGGGCTGATACTGACACTTGGGGGCATGATACCTGGCCTGATACCAGACAAACCATGTGATGATCTTATTATCACGTACTATTTAATCAAAAGACCATTTTGTTTCCAGAAAATGTTCAGTTTATTACATGTATTATATCTAAACAGTGGAAACACAGTAATTGCAAAAATATATCAATAGTCTTATCTTATCAATGTTTGACAATTAAAGTTCCATTAATCAAGTTTGGGTTTTTTGGTGACTGGAGAAGCACTAGGAATATTTATAGTTACAGTGACATTTCCTGTCACATGCGCAGAGTTTAGAAAGTTAAGCCCAGGAGCCCACTTCATGACCTGGGCTTGTGCGCTGTTCTCTGATTGGTTGTTTCACGGGCACGATACCAGAGCAGCGCGCTCTGAGTGGACAGCTACGGGGGCTGATACTGGACATGGTTAAACTCTATATTTTATCAGTATCACTGCCCTGGGCTTTGACACAGTATCATTTGGGCCTTTTCCCGTATCATTCATGGGCGCTTTCTAGGGTACAGGGCCAATTAATACTATAGTATGTGATAATATAGTAATATTAGTAACAGCAGTGTGTATATTCTGCAGGTGTTGATTTACAACCCGACCTTTTTTAAGTACGTCTATGAGTCTTGGCTTGAGGGGCACGGACGCTACCCTTCCACCGGCTTCCTCAGCTTGATGCTGGCTATCCACATATGTGATGAGGTAACATGCACCACCACTGAACTGATGCTTTTTAGCACAATTTTTAGCATCATTTCTGTGCACTTTGATTCCAGGTGAATGTGTTTGGATTTGGTGCAGACCAGTATGGCAACTGGCACCACTACTGGGAGGACAATCTTCTTGCCGGCGCTTTTCGACACACGGGTGTCCATGATGGAGATTTTGAATATAACGTCACACAGCTTTTGGCAGACAAACACAAAATCCGAATGTTTAAAGGTAGATGATGCCAGGGATCAGGTGTGCTGTTGGATGACCACAAACTAAACCAGGGAAAAAGTTCCCATTTAGTGGATTAGCAGGGAATGTTTTATTGTTTCTCTTTGTCTGTTTTGACAGGTTAATATTTTTGCCTCCATGTCAGAATGTGTTCCTACATCCCACAACTACCTAATAAGATGCAAACCAATCAAAAACCTAATGCTCCATTTTACAGATTTGTTTAGAATTGTCATTTTTGTATGTGTTTGGTTGCTTTACCTGCTGTAAATACCACTTAAATCAACTGTAAAGTACAGTCTGTGGCATCCAAAATCAAACTACCACTGCTATTCATCGGTGGTACAACAAGGGCAGCATATCAAATGTCTATTGCAGTATGAATTAAAAAGAGCTTTGTTTAAGTGTTGACGGAATGAATGTAGCTCTTTGTCAAAGGTATTAGTAGAATTGAGTATAATCTGTCACCAAAATCAAGTGCCTTATCGATCAAGTCAATTTTTTGCATGTCTGTGAGACAACTTCATGAAAAGTGCCTTTATGAGTTTAATTTGCATTTTTTTCTTTGCCATTGAATTAAAACTGCATTCTAGCCATGTGATTCTCCTATTATTGTGTCCAATGGTTGCATACTAGACGATCATATTGTTACATTATGCTGCACGTGCCTTAAAACATTGCGATATTTGCTGTATTTTTCACGAGAGCACTGTTTGTGACACAAACTTTGTGTGCTGCTGCCATTGCATGGCAACAGTGCCACCACCTGGACAAGAACTGCAACGCCACCTCTTCGGTAATCACCTGTTGAAGTGGACTTCACATTTTTTGCAATAATTTAAACAATGACAATGACGGTTTAAATGATACATGTGATTTCGACTAAAATAATAATAAAAATATTTTACTGTTGAAGACTAATATGACATTCAACTATGTGACAGTGAATAAAACGCATGTCGCTTGAATGTGACGTCACGCATGTTATTGCCCTTAAACAAGTCAGGCTCAACTGAACACAATTTTTGTTTGTTTCTTTCGGCTTTGATTAATGAAAATGAATATAAGTACCGGTAAGTTTAATTTTAAACGTATTGTATATCTTTTGTGGCCACATTTATGGTAATTACTAATTAACTAAAGCTCGACCAATAATGTTTAGATCACCATTCACTTCGTGGTTATAGGGAAACTAACTATCTTTCCGTTATTTAGCAAAGTAATAATGACCTTAAAGTTGTTAAAACGTATTTGATAATGTTTTTACAGACCACATTGCATTTTAGTGTGAGACACGCAACAATTCAGTCAGTTGATGATAAATAGTCCATTAACTCTGATTGATAACAATGCCAGTGGAACACTTAAGTTACAGTACCTTGTATTTGTGCGTGTATAATTACAATAGGTTTGCATCTAATTGAATATAGTATGTGCCTTCAATAAAGATAGGGAAACACTGCTTCTTAAACTACTTTTTAAACTGTAAAAGCACTAGTCATAGTTTCACCGCGCGCAAACCTTCGCTGCAGGGACACCGTGACATTTACATTAGCCGCTGGACATAAACGAAAAGACGTGTAATTGGAAAGAAATCACGAGGATGTTTATGGTGTTATCAAGAGGTATAGCAAACATAACAATAGAGTGCCATCCATTTTTATTTGTAGTGAGGTTTTTAAAAAAATATGATATACTATTGATATCCAGAGGGTGGCGGTAGTGCACCAACATAGTCCGCATCCGACCTTAAACGACAAAGAAGAAGAAAATAAGCAGCGAAGCAGCAGCAACACCAGACGCAATTACAATTGAATGGCCACTAAATTGGCTCTAACCTCCATATGTGTGAAATGCTGAATGAACAGAGAGACGACAAGCCTTCCTCATTTCGCTAGTGTGTTGAAGATAGGTACGTTTGATGTTTTAATTCACAACATTTTTATAAAAGTAGTCGACTGCAGTCAGCAGCATCATGCTATGCTAGCTTGTGCTGCTACCTGTGCCGCTATCTTATACTGCTAACTTTTGAATTTAGTTGATTTCTTACAAATTACACTTTGCGAGTAGAGACACAAACATTAGCTGACCTCCTATATAAGAATCGTGTTTTTAAAGTCATATTTGGTCATTGAGTGGCAGCGACACACCATTTATCAGTTGTATGCTAGCATCAGGGAGGTCGGACTAATATATGGCTAGTAAAGTACAGTGTTGCCATTTAATTCTACAGTGTTTGTATTCGTATAATGTTAGGCAGCATGATATCTGGTGACCTTTAGGAACGTCACGTTGAATTCTACATCATTGGCCAAGTTCTGAATATGTTCTGATGATTAAGACGTGTGTATTTATATGTATGTTGTGGTTAGAAGCTGCGGGCAACCTGCCGAGATGTACGCTGTGCACAGGCAAGCCCACACGCCCACCTCTGTGGAGTTTTCCGTCTACTGCAACTTCATTTCCAGCAAGGAGAAGAATCTAGTCGTTGCCGGGACGTCTCAGCTGTTCGTCTACAGGATTATCCACGACGTGGAGGTATTTGCACTCATTTCATCAGAAAACTGAAAGAGTAATCTAACGGGTCATGCGTGTTTGCAGAGTACATCAAAGGCAGACAAGCCCTCAGGTATGTCCAGATATTGTTATTGAAATGAAAATCGTACCTTACTATAAATTAATTTGTGGTGGCACTTTTTTTTTTTTAGATGGAAAAGCTCGCAAGGAGAAGCTGGAGCAAGTGGCCAGCTTTTCGCTCTTTGGTAATGTCATGTCCATGGCCAGCGTGCAGCTTGTAGGAGCCAGCAGGGATGCGCTCCTCCTCAGTTTTAAAGATGCCAAGGTCTAAGCAGTGCACAGCCTAATGAAAATCAACAAAAGGATTTGGATGTCTTTACATTTGTCCATGTTTCTCACCAGTTGTCTGTGGTGGAGTACGACCCAGGGACACATGACCTCAAGACCCTGTCCCTGCACTATTTTGAGGAGCCAGAACTTAGAGTATGTACAATGTAAAAACTCATACAATTAACATTTATTTATACATCGGTACAAAAACCTGATGAGTCTTCCTTTAAAAAAAAAATACCAGGATGGTTTTGTACAGAATGTACACATTCCTATTGTCCGTGTGGATCCGGAGAATCGCTGTGCTGTGATGCTCGTCTATGGCACCAAACTGGTGGTGCTGCCCTTCCGGAAGGACACGCTAACTGACGAGCAGGAGGGTGGGGTCGGAGATGGGTGAGTGCTTACACCGCGAGTGTAAATCCATCGTTTATACAACAACGTGTGACCTTCCCTGCAGACCTAAATCCAGCTTCCTGCCGAGTTACATCATCGACGTCCGCGAGCTGGACGAGAAGCTGCTAAACATCATCGACATGAAGTTCCTCCACGGCTACTACGAATCAACGTTGCTCATCCTGTTTGAGCCCAACCAAACGTGGCCCGGGTCCGTGCCTCACGCCACCGACTGCCATGACACAGATTGATGGCAGGTTTTTAAAATGATCTCCTTTTATCCCCTCCCTTCCAGACGTGTCGCCGTGCGTCAGGACACATGCAGCATTGTCGCCATCTCTCTCAACATCATGCAGAAGGTCCATCCTGTCATCTGGTCACTGAGCAATCTGCCATTTGACTGCACGCAAGTCATGGCGGTTCCTAAGCCAATTGGTGAGCGTCTTTCTTTTCTCCAGGATAATTTGTATATTTTTTTGAAGATATTTTAAATAGTATTCACTATTTTTTGTAGGTGGTGTGGTGGTTTTTGCTGTGAACTCTTTGTTGTATCTGAACCAGAGTGTTCCACCCTACGGAGTGTCCCTTAATTCCCAAACAAACGGGACCACAGCTTTCCCTCTGCGTAAGCATCAGACTGAACGACCACATGCTTCTTCCAGTACATTTTACCTGTGTGACATGCGTTTCTTCTTTCTCAGGCATACAAGAGGAGGTGAAGATCACCTTGGACTGCTCTCAGTCTGACTTTATCGCCCATGACAAGATGGTTATCTCTTTGAAAGGAGGAGAAATGTGAGTATCGTAAATTCTGATGTATAAGCTGCTACTTTTTTCTTACATGTTGAAACCTGTAGGTAATTTATGGCATCTGTTATACTTCAGAAGTACTAGTAATCTTTTAAATACTGTGCCCCTGACTAGTCAGTGAGGAAACAGTAGCTCTGCCTTTAGCAGGAGCCAATCACAAGCTGCAAAGGATCTCACAAGCTCTGGCACCCATGGCAGTCGTTGGCCAAAGAACTGCTCTGTTGGGTACAATGCATTAAGGGAATAACTTGAAATAGCAGTTTTTTTATTGTTAACTCTTATTGGTACTTGTCAAGTATATTTCCTAGCTACCTTTTGTGTTAAGTTGCTGTGTGATGATTTTAGCATTTGTTGTAAGATGGTATCGTGAGTATATTGAGTAAAGACCTCCTGTGATTTCTGATGGGTTGACAAGAGTTTTCTCAAAGATGGTTGGCTCCTGTCAAATAAATAGCTACCTGGTCCTCGTGGACTTGTGCACTCCACAATATGTAATTTTATAACAATATTACATATGGCTTATACATGTACAAATCTATTTTTCTCTCCAAATTTAGTGGGTGCATCTTAAACACTGGTGTGATGTTATATAACAATGCTAATACAGATGTCTTTTCCTGTCTTTTCATTTTCTGCAGTTACGTTTTGACTCTAATCACCGATGGCATGAGGAGCGTCCGGGACTTCCATTTTGACAAAGCAGCCGCCAGCGTCCTCACAACCTGTGTAAGCTAGACTAGCTGGCGTTATTTTTATATTTTTTTGTTTAATAATAATAACAATAATAATATATATTTTTTTGTTTGTTTAAGCTGACCCAGTCCTTGATTCATATGTTTCCCACCTCAGATGGTCACCATGGAGCCCGGCTACCTTTTCCTCGGGTCCCGCCTAGGCAACTCCCTGCTGCTGAAGTACACAGAGAAGCTACAGGAGACGCCGCTGGACGAGGTGAATGAAAAACAGGACAAAGAGAAAGACAAGGACAAACAGGTGAACATGTGTGATGATCACCTGCATGTGGTTGTCTTTTTCCTAAACAATGGCGTATACGTTTTAGGAGGAGCCACCAAGCAAAAAGAAGAGAGTGGAATGCTCCACCAACTGGACCGGTATGTTTGAGAAGCCTGATCTCTGCTTCTCACTGTCACATTTGTTTCATCGCTGTGCTTCTTGCCCCCTTTAACAGATGAGGTGGATGAGATCGAAGTTTATGGAAGCGAAGCCCAGTCAGGCACCCAGCTGGCCACATACTCATTTGAGGTAACAAACAAACAAACAACCTAAAGAATATGAAGTTCTTAAGGGTGGACAAAATCCCTTCCTTCAGGGTACATATCTTAGCTGCATATTAACCAAGCTACAGCGACATTGTTGTTGTTGTTGTTATTATTATTATTAAAATTTTCATGCCGAAGAACTACATTCCTGATGTAGTGACACCTCGCCACACCACACCAGCTAGCGACAAGCTGGCTAACAACTAGCTTCACCACACACAGTGTGCGGGCGTCTGACCTGATGTTACAGTATGATGACAACCAAGTTTTTTCGACATTTTCCCATTGTTTGTATGTTCTAATTTGGAGGTAGCAGTGCATTTGTATTTTTTTTTTATTAAAGGTCATGAATTGTTTCTACAGGTGTGTGACAGCATACTGAATATTGGACCGTGTGCCAATGCCTCCATGGGTGAACCCGCCTTCCTATCAGAAGAGGTAGATATACTCAAAAATCCAAATGAATATACTTAAATTTGTCACCAATTCAGGCTTAAAGCAAAACTCTGCTCCTACCCACAGTTCCAGGGCAACCCAGAGCCTGACCTAGAAGTGGTGGTGTGCTCCGGCTTCGGCAAGAACGGGGCGCTGTCGGTACTGCAGGTATATATGTGTGCATGGTTCTGAAAGTCTGCACCATCCTAAAAACCTGTGGTCGCGAGGCCCGTCTATCACAGGATCAATGTTGGTGCTACAGTGAATTCTGGGTCTACCAGGGCTCTCAGAGATGGACGGAGTAGCCTGTAAACAACTCAGATACATTTCTTGTGTTATTGTCTGCTGTACTTGTACACGGTATCTTGCATAATTTAGTACAACGGTCACAATTTTGCTTTGCTTTGTTACCAGAGGAGCATCAGACCCCAAGTAGTCACCACGTTTGAGTTGCCAGGGTGCCACGACATGTGGACCGTCATCTCATGTGAAGCCAAAGAAAAAGTACTGTTTTGTTGTTACCAAATCAGCGTACCTTGCTTTTTTTTTTGCAAGTTTGTTGTCATTCCAGGCAGGTCAGAGTGAGGAATCGGACGAAGGCGGTGAGAAGGAGACGGGTGAGGACAAGGAAGAGGGAGATGAAGCTAAGGATAAGGATAAGGAGGAAGGGAAGAAGAAAGAGGAGGAGCAAAAAGAAGCACCGCTGGAAGATGACTCTAAGACGCACGGTTTTCTAATTTTGAGCCGAGAGGATTCAACAATGGTTGGCGGCCATTTTTTCCACTTTATTGGCATCTTGTGGTATTTCTTATCAACCATAACTGACCCCTGTGTTGCACTGTAGATCCTACAGACAGGCCAGGAGATCATGGAGCTGGACACTAGTGGGTTTGCCACTCAGGGACCTACTGTGTTTGCCGGCAACATTGGTGACAACAAATACATCATCCAAGTCTCTCCCATGGGAATTCGGCTGCTAGAAGGAGGTAAACCAAAATGATCATTGAAAAAAAAAAAATGAGTTGCTTCTGACCAGCTTCTTTCTCCAGTGACGCAGCTCCACTTCATCCCAGTGGACCTGGGTTCTCCCATCGTGCACTGCTCTGTGGCGGACCCATTTGTGGTCATCATGACCGCTGAGGGAGCGGTCACCATGTTTGTACTGAAGACGGACTCTTACATGGGGAAGACGCAGCGTCTGTCTCTGCAGAAACCACAGATTGTCATGGTGAGGAACCCAACTTATTATCCTAGGACAGCTTTCATTGTTAAAGCACGCCCCCTGCTGGCTAAACTGAAAATCTTCACTATATGCAGAGCTCTGAAGTTAGATGTTCATTAAAAAAATGTTCAATTGTAATTGTTCCTTGCAGAACTCTTGTTGTGCAGCTAAATAATCAAAATATTAGGAACAGCTCACCGTATGATGCACTTCTACAAGCACTAGAATATATATCTCGTTAAACTAATAGCACTCAGCTCTTGGTGTCATTGGCTCTCATTACACCTAATGAAGCGTATCGCAAATGTCCAGATGTCATTCAGTTTCTTGGAAAGTTTTAAATTGTCTCCCATCAAGCAACCCCGGGTGATAGCACTGTGTGCGTACCGAGACGTGAGCGGAATGTTCACCACGGAGAACAGAGTGAGCTGTCCTGTCTTAGAGGACACAAACATGAAGAGTTTGTCTGAAGTGGAGACAGTCATTCATGATCTCAGGTAAGAACTGCTTTATTATTATGTTTTGATAATATAAATGATGGCAAATGCTTGTACAGTAACACAGTGGATGATGAGGAGGAAATGTTATATGGAGACTCAACTGCGAGCACAGCGCCCCCTAAGGAGGAAATCAATCGTACTTCTGGACAAGCAGCGTCCTCTGGAAATGATGGAGTCCCCGTCAAAGCTGAGCCCACCCACTGGTGTATTATTGTGCGCGAAAATGGCGTCATGGAGGTAAATGATCACACGTGACCTGATTGCAATGTCATATTTATTATACACATTCCACATCAACTCTGCCTTTATAATCAGATATACCAGCTGCCAGACTGGAGGTTGGTCTTCCTGGTGAAGAACTTTCCCGTTGGTCAGAGGGTGCTGGTGGACAGCTCCTCCGGCCAGTCAGCAACGCAGGGTGAAGGCAAAAAAGAAGAAGTGACTCGTCAGGGAGACATCCCAGTAGTCAAGGAGGTGACTTTGGTTTCGCTTGGCAACAATCATAGTCGACCATATTTACTGGTGAGTTACTCCTCCTCTATAGCTGTGCCTCCCCTTCGCATCACTTCTTAATTCACACATGCTCTCATTTCTCAGGTCCACGTGGAACAAGAGCTCCTCATCTATGAAGCGTTCCCTTATGATCAGCAGCAACCTCAGAATAACCTCAAAGTGCGCTTCAAAAAGGTACGATTGCAATCAGACGAGGGATGGATTTTAGATGATACTCATCGTAAGCTCTGCCCTTCACAGGTGCCCCACAACATTAACTTCCGAGAGAAGCGCTCAAAGCTAAAGAAGGACAGGAAGCCTGAAGGAGGAGTCCCTGACGATGTGCCGGCCAAAAGTCGTAGTGCAAGGTTCAGATACTTTGAGGACATCTCTGGATACTCGGGGGTAAAAAGTTCATTCAACAATATTTCCTCTGTAATTACTGCAGTGTTAATTTGCTATATACTTCTCAGGTGTTCATCTGTGGGCCCTCCCCTCATTGGATGCTGGTCACCTCTCGCGGTGCCTTGAGACTTCATCCGATGACTATCGATGGCACCATTGAGTCCTTCTCTCCCTTCCATAACATCAACTGCCCCAAAGGCTTCCTCTACTTCAACAAACAGGTAAGCATGTGACGCGTACGTGCTTCTAAGTCACTTAAACAATGCGTCACTGTGGGTGTTTAAATTTGCCTGCAGGGTGAACTGAGGATCAGCGTCCTCCCCACGTACTTGTCCTATGACGCTCCATGGCCGGTGAGAAAGATCCCACTGAGGTGCACCGTCCACTACGTCTCCTACCATGTGGAATCCAAGGCAGGGGCCCCCCCCACTCAGGAAATGTCAGCCATCGTCTCTGATGTGACATTAATCTTAATGAGGTATTCTGGTGTCTTCCACTGTAGGTGTATGCTGTGTGCACCAGTGTGAAAGAGCCATGTACACGGATCCCCAGGATGACGGGAGAGGAGAAGGAGTATGAAATCATCGAACGAGGTGACGAATGAACAGACATACTGTATGTTCTAACCCACTGTAAATACTTGCCACTAGTGATGGCGAGATGAAGCTTTGAACCATTTCAGTCAACTGGTTCGAGAATTGGTTTATTTCTTGAAGCTTCATTTGCACACGAAACCACCTGCTGGCCTTGGATACAATTACAGGTGGCTGTACCTTCATGTGTGATGCATTGAATGCTGATCTGTTTTGGCTCTTGAAAATGGTCATGTACTACAAAAAATGGTATAATCAAATGACTATCAACAATATGTGGGAAAAAATATCCAGTATATATAAAATGCTGAATGTTTTCTTGTCCATAAATGCTTCCGGTATCATGTGATTATGGCTAGCTTCATCATGGTTTTATGTCACCTGGCATGGCCTCAGTGAAAGTTCCTGTGTAACTAGGAAGATGTATGAAGATGTATTCTTGTGTAACTTGGACAGAACGTGGGAGATTTAATTGATTTTTATTCAGTAATATTTTTTTCTTAACAATTTTTGGTTTGAGGCGATTCCTCTTTTTGATACAACATCTCTACTATGCTTTAGGGTTGTGTATCTTTGACAACCATATCAACAAGGGCCTCACCCAGCTCTTGTTTTCTTGTGGCTGATAAAGACGTGCAATCTTTCATTTGCACAATGAATATAAGTCAACCCGAAATATTTGTGTTAGTAATACTGTGATATATATATATATTATATATAGTAATATTAACTTTACCGTGGAGGGGTGAAGGTCCAGTTTCATCTTTATGTTCATGAAAGGCACGGTAATGCCTTAACATGGATCTGGTGTTATTATTGTACCCCAACTCCTTGAAACACAATAAGCACATCACCTTTCAATAACAGTGAAAATACAGGTTTTGAAATGCAAACATACCATTTATTAATAGTGTTGGATTTGGCTTATTTATTCAGTCTGATCAAGTCAAAATGTTCCCACACAGGAGAAATGTTCCTCTTTCTAGCTGGCTCCATATCTTCTCTCTCTGACCAGAGAGATAACGTAACCGCACTAACCAAACCCTCCAAACCATCCACAAACACTATGAACACGCTCAACTGACAAAACTCCTGACAAAACAAAACCCCACATTTTAATGTCTAAGCCTGAGGGGTTTATATCGCTGAGTGACAGGCAAACACCGCGGCAAATTCTGAACCACTACCTGAATCCGTCACATGGTACAGCCTGGCAGCGAGGCTTCGGACGTCATCAATTCCGGCCCCTCCCCCCAATGAATCAAGCCTCGGTACACGCTTCGTGGAAGCGCCCACTCGATTACTCAACACACGCTTTGAAGCCCCGGCACCTCTTGTAACATCACTACTTGCCACAACATTAGGTGCACCAATTGTACGTAGGGGTACTTAATGAAGTGGCCAGTGCTAATTTCCAAATTACTACACGGACCCCATGTTGTCTTTCCTATTGACTGTTTCACAAGAAGTGCTTTTGTTGCTTTGCAGATGAACGCTACATTAACCCTCAACAGGAGAGGTTTTCCATCCAGCTCATCTCTCCCGTCAGCTGGGAGACAATTCCCAACACACGGTAAAGTCCATAGAAATGTAGAATTTCTAACGAGTGGATGTGTCTTGGCCAAAATCTAGCTATGACGCTGGAATGTACAATTTTTAAAAGGGGGACACACTATTTCTGTAGCTTTAACGCTCATGAGTTGTGTTTGTCCATGCCTGTCTGTGTGTGTTTGTCTCTAAGAAGCGCTACCGTGTACTATATCTGCTTTTTATTTTCTACACTAACTGTACATTTGTCCAATGTCAACATGACATTAAGGAGTGGGACAGGAGGACATTATACGCTAATAACACTATCATAGCTGTGTGAGCTGATTAATGGCTTGTTGGCCCAGCTCCAGTCTGCATTTTAAGAATGATCTCAAAGCCAGAGGAAGTTGTTGTTGTTGGAGTGTCTCCTCTCAAAAGTGTGGCAAATAAATGAAGGCGATGATAGACATTTCTCAGGTTTGGTGCTAATAAAAAGGATGTAGGCACAAATTATTAGAAAGTCCAGTTTGCATCATTGGGAATGGAGTGCTTACCATATGTCATACAGTACATGCTCTATCTCAGTTGTTGACCTTTTTGTCTCTGAACCAGGATCGACCTGGAGGAGTGGGAGCATGTGACCTGCATGAAGACGGTGGCCCTGAGGAGTCAGGAGACAGTGTCAGGCCTAAAGGGCTACATCGCCGCTGGGACCTGCGTCATGCAGGGGGAGGAGGTCACCTGCAGGGGGAGAGTGAGCAGCACTCTGTGATGCAATTTTTCAAAGGAGCAGTGTGTCACCTAAAATAATAAATTTTCCGTGTTTTTTTTTTTTTTAAGATATTGATCCTGGATGTGATTGAAGTGGTGCCTGAGCCGGGTCAGCCTCTCACCAAGAACAAGTTCAAAGTGCTATATGAGAAAGAGCAGAAAGGACCTGTGACGGCGCTGTGTCACTGCAGCGGATACTTGGTGTCAGCCATCGGACAGAAGGTATCTCCTTGGTAGAAGCACACGTGTGGGGAAAGTTCTGCCATTTCCCTGCAGTTACGCATGGTGTCACATTCTTGTAGATCTTCTTGTGGGTCCTGAAGGACAACGATCTGACGGGCATGGCCTTCATAGACACGCAGCTCCACATCCACCAGATGTTCAGCATCAAGAATTTCATCCTGGCCGCTGACCTGATGAAGAGCATCTCGCTGCTGCGGTACCAGGAGTCGAGCAAGACGCTGTCACTCGTCAGTAGGGTGAGCACCAATCAGCAGAGCACCCCTCTCATAGAAGACCTTCCACAAACGGCAGATTTCACACTTTCCAGTCAGAAGTGCCTAGTTGATGAGAATGTTGAAGGCAGCAGCACTGACAGTAGAGGATCGTTCTGAGTCATCTTTGATGGCATTGGGTTTCTTTTTGTTTTGGGAACAGGATGCAAAGCCCTTGGAAGTGTACAGCATTGAGTTCATGGTGGATAACAACCAGCTTGGATTCCTGGGTAAATATAACGATGCCATTCAGGAAAGGGAGAGAAAAAAAATCCACCTTTTACATTGTTACCAATGATTTCCTTCCAGTGTCTGATCGAGACAGGAACCTGTACGTCTACATGTATTTACCTGAAGGTAGGTCATGTTGTTGCCTGCAAAGGTCAGCAGCCAATTACACAGGTCTGTTGTTGTTTGTGCTTGCAGCTAAGGAGAGTATCGGAGGTATGCGCCTGTTGAGGCGTGCAGACTTCAACGTTGGCTCGCACGTCAACACATTCTGGCGCATGCCCTGCAGAGGAGCTATGGACACCAGCACCCGGAAGTCTCTCACTTGGGACAACAAGCACATCACGTGGTTTGGTGAGTGTCCGTCCTCCCCTAAAAGCAGAACCTGTCTCCAATTTTTCCATAATGCTTGCCTGTTTCCATAGCAACACTGGATGGAGGAATAGGGCTTCTCCTCCCCATGCAGGAGAAGACATATCGCCGTCTTCTCATGTTGCAGAATGCTCTCAACACCATGTTGCCTCATCACGCCGGGCTGAACCCCAAAGCATTCAGGTTCCATCAGCTCACAATGCAATATTTATCACAACACTGGAAAGTCATTTCTTACAAACGCATGTCCGTACTCCAGGATGCTGCACTGTGACCGACGAGGCCTGCAGAATGCTGTGAGAAATATCCTGGATGGAGAACTCCTCAACAAGTACTTGTATCTCAGCACGATGGAGCGCAGTGAGCTGGCAAAGAAGATCGGTACCACTCAAGATATTGTAAGGAACCAACATGCCAGTGTTTTACATTTTTAGTAACATTAGCTGTGCACGTTAGTGGTTGTTGTCAGTCTGTACGTGCCCTGCAATTGGCTGGCAGCCAGTGAACCCTGCCTCTCGCACAATCAGCTGGGATGGGCTCCAGCTTACCTGTGACGCCAATGAGGACGAGCACTATAGAAAGTGGATTGGATATTTTCTTATTATTCTTATTGCTAATTGTTTTCCTTTTTGATTCCTCTTCAGATCTTGGATGACCTTCTGGAAATGGACAGAGTAACAGCTCATTTCTAAGAGCCACATTCCCATATTTCGTCTCGTTTTATATTCGATTTGCTATGCCCATCTTTGTGGAAAACCTCTAGATTTTGTTTAAAAAAAGGTCAGTAAATGAAATACAAAAATGTGTTTCCAATATTTTCCTTTGTTCATTAGCAGTAATAATGACAGCTGTAGCTTGGGAAAAAAGGAGGTAGAATCATTTAATATTGTTAAAATAACTTATGAACATTTGGTTGTTGTTTTTTTTTTTAGCATTGAAAGTCAGGATTTACTCAATAGAGGAATGGACCCCAACACAAACAGTACTGCATCACTGACACAATCATTATCATTCACTAATAAGCAGATATTCTTACATTTAAAATATTGGCTAAGTACGCTGCTGCAAAACCAATTTCAGCAGCTTAAAACATTTTAGTTGGCTTTAAAAGTGTCATTTCCTTCATTAAAAGCATACAGTAGGCTTTTAAAAGACTTGGCGGTGTGAGTAGATACTGATTGCCAGGCGGTCCGACTGCAAAGCTTTAAAGAAAAGGTCCACATTGTGAGGTAGGAGAACTATCTCAGGTACTCGTACAGGTCCGAGTCCAGAGAGATGAGACCAAAGTAGCTCAGCAGGTTTACGAGTGACCGGGTAACACTCATCGCTGCCATCTCCGTCCTGAAAAAGAATTCATTTTAAGCGTAACAAACACAAATTTGAATTGGGATTTTTCTAACCTTAATGCCAGCTCAAACTTGAGGCCCTCCCATCTGGTCCACAACCAACGTATGACCCGGAATCTCTGCAGCATGCTGGTCCTCTCCGCCTGGATCTTCCCCCAGCATCGCACCGCGCTAAGAGCCAATCACATCTAATCAGTTGTCATTGATTGAAGCGATTTGAAGGGCTGGGTTGCCCACTGTGAAGCCAACCTCTTGGCCATGATGAAGTAGCGGTCAACAGGGGCCCCCAGGGTGATGTTGATGCTTCGGACTGTGTTGATGTTGCGGAAGACCAGCAGCATGGGGCGAGGCATGGACTTGAGCACCTGCATGATGCTGTTGAAGCGGTGGATGGCCATCTGACGCATGTAGGCCGTCTCCTCCCGACTCAGGATGTTGGACAGACGCAGCTCCCGCATGTTGATGGGCCGCTGCAGCAGCATCTCACAGAAGAGGAAGTACTCTGCCAAAGTAGGTGTCTCACTATCATACCGGCGCTCAGTGATGACTGAAGTGGTCCTTACCTTTGACCCCTAAGGCATTGGAGTACTTCGCCATTGCGGCCTCATCTCGCAGAACGATGGACCTCCACAGTTTACAGAGCGCCACCCTATCGCTAAAGGTGAGTGGAAATATATTAGTATCAATACAAGGAACCATTTTTTTTCAAACAATACAACTCTTACTCTTGGCTGAGGTATTCATACAAGCCGTGGTCCAACAGCACCAACTCTGCCTTGTTGTCAGGTCCTCGCCTCACAAGGACTGCAGACACACAAGACTGTAACAAGCTAGTTTGCCTCTCCACAACTTCCTACATTAGTGGCCCTTTTTATTTGAAGTATAGCGTTCATTAAAGGAGACATTTAATTCATATAAATGCATTTTTATATATTTTTTTATATAGTTTTTTAGATTATTTAAGAGGAAGCATTCATTTTAAGTGTGATGTTATTTGTTTACGTGGCCAACACATACAGGACTGAGGGAATTTGATCATTACTGAGCCAGTGTAATTTTTTTTATTTCAAAAAACACATTGACTTACCATTTCCAGGATGGGGATCAGCATGGATGAAACCAGTGTAGAAGATTTGCTCAGCGAATGCTCGGATCAGTTTATCTGCAGTCTGTAGAAAGTAGTATCAGCCCAAGTATTTTAATCAGGGTTTCTACTGGATGTTAGTATATCTGTACAAACTCCAGTGAGCCAACGTACATCTTTCAGGCTCAATCCTTGTCTTTTAATTTCTTCCACGTTGTTGATCTTGCAGCCGTTGCAAAACTCTGCAGTCAGCACTCGCTTTAAAGTGAAAAGGGGCTTTTAATTGAGAAGAACATGAAGTCAGCATGAACATGAAGCAAGTCTGAAACCTCACTTTACTCGTTTGCTCCCAGAAGACTTTGGGCACCACGAGGAACTTGAAGTGTTTCAGCTCGTCTGCACACCTCTCAGAGTTCCTCGCCTCATTCTCAAAGTCCAGCTCTTGAGCCAGCGTGCCCTTCAGGTCCTAAATGGTGATCAGAGTCACAAATCAGCATCTTGAACGCTCCCTTGTAGCTATGAGCAACAAACATGAAAAAATATATATCTCAAACGATCACTTTTGTTTCATGTTTTGAAGGGGAAAAAAACACCGTACTCATGGACACGATACTGCCTCTGACCCACCCCCCAACTTGATCAGCCCACCCAGTGGATATGCACAACGCTTCAGGCTTCACTACACATCTTAAAGCCTGGAGCTCTGAAAACTATCCATCAATAGAAGCCCTTTAAGGACTTGTAATGCATGCTTCCTGACCTTGAGGACCCATCGGAACCCAAAGCTGGGATGCATGAACTTGATGATATCCAGTAGGATCTCCAAGGTTCTGATGTCTCCATCAAAGCGGTCCCTGAGGTCGATGTACTGCACCTTCACAGCAACTGAGGTTCCATCAAACAGTTGCGCCTTGTGAACCTGCGCTAAGCTAGCAGCAGCTATGGGCTCATAGTCAAAGGTTTTAAAAATCTCCTCTGGACTTTTTTTGAAGTCTTCTTGGAAAAGAGCATCCACCTGTTGTTAAGAGAAAACAACAAGCCTGAGAAATCTCACCGTGTTCTCTAGGTTTTTTTGTTCCCTTGCAGTCCTCACCTCTTTGTACCTCCTGTTCAAGGCTTTGTCTTCTAGGATCTGCAGCGTGCGGATATACTCTGGCGGCAGGAGGTGGTTAAAAGAACACAGACCTTGGCCTAGTTTGATGTATATGCCGCCGTTCTTGACCGCGCCATCCACCATGCTCCCTGCTGCCCTCTGGTGGCACGCCGACATCCCGGCCAAGTAGGATGGGCTGCTCTGGCAGGTAAGACACCAAAGGAGAGTACTTTGGATATTAGCCAAATGGCACTGCATGTATGTAATTTCGATGTAGGGTATTTACATGAAGCTTACCTCATCCAGACCTCGCAAAGTCACATTGGTGGTCCACCAGTAATCCATAGATATGAACAGTCCCACAGACAGAGACCTAAAAAGTCCAAAATGTGACTTTAAAGGGACAAAATGCAGTGCATTTATACACGTTATCTACAAAGAGTTATTCCCAAACCTGCAAAAACGACCAAATCCTTCCATCACTATCCTCATCTTTCGCCGCTCTCTCGAATCTGACATGGCATACTTCACTCCTGCCGCTGCCGGCACGCCAACGGTGACGGCGGTGAGCGTCTTCCATAGCAGTCCCCTGCGTCTGCCTTCCCTTTTGCATTAATAAGAGGAAGAGATGCATTAACATGTTATGGTAACAATGCGGGCCAACAATAGATACCTGAGTGTAGTCAAGGATCTGGAACTCTGCAGTGATGAGCCAGGATGTCTTTGGAGAAGATGCTGCAGACATAATCTACACTAGACGGAAAGAAAGCACAAAAATATATCTATTTTTTTTTTGCTGATTGGGCTAAAAAGACGGTTTGCAAATGAATGGTTTAAACATGAAAGTGAGTAGAGGTAGGCTACAGTGTTGGCTGATTTTTAAACAGGAACGTCTTTAGTGACGACACAAGCAGATTATAACATTAATGTGTAAAGCATTCAAGTGTCAATGGTGTGTGTGTGTGTTGTGAGAGGGGGAAAAGGCAAGGGGGTGGGAGTGTAAGCCAAGGCCAACGTGGCCAGCCCGGGACATGTTGAGTGTTTTTGTTTTGAATGTCTACAACTGAGGGACACAGTGTCCAAAATAGGTGCTAGAGATGGTCATGTCAGAAAACAAAATATATGCTCTTGAGGGCGACTAGTTAGCCATTTCCCTTATAACAACCATAATCACATTGATGGAAATATATTGCAGCATGCAAAAAAAAAAAAGTTTTACGCCTAGTTAGCATATTATTTACTCGGTCAACCAGCACAACCACTGTTAGCTTCTTGGAAATTAGCTAACTTTAGCAAACAAGGCTACTTTGACCACACGGCTTCTCGATCAAATATACACAACATACAGCTCCCTGGATCTTCCTCGTCATATTTCCTGAGTAAAACACCTCTCCGTCGGATGAATTTATCTCCAAAGTGACCTTTACATCAAGTAGTCTTTCATTGACGTCCGTCTGGCCAGCCTTTAACTACATTTCTAGTACATTGCTACATTGCTAGTAAGCTATTGGTTCAACCGGGTCGAGGGCGGAGACTTAATGACAGACGGGTTACTCCGGCTTACTTCCGCTGCCGCTATCGCGTCATCATGGGTTAATAAACACCGCCACTGATTTCGTTTCAGATCCGTTACGAATTCAGGCTGATATCGTCGATAATGTCCTGTATTTCATATAACACAAAGAACACCAGACATTTAATAAATGTATTAATTATATAAAATATTAATTACATTTATTTAAATACTTTGAGGTAGCGGGGTGTTTTGCAATGCGGCCAATCTAATATGTGACAACATAGAAAAACAGGACACTCATAAAATATGTCAAAATTGTATTTTAAACAATAAAAAGGACAATAAGTAATAACACCGTTAAAAATAAAGGATTCATTATCAAGAACGTCTATAAGAATGGGAATTCTTTATTCACAATTCACACGTGGCTCCGTTTCAACTGACCAACGTTTCAGACAAATATTACCTCAAATGACTGAAGTGTCAAAAGCATGAATAATTTGATTCAATTATGGATTTTACAGCAGGAAGAGCTGGTATATATGGAAATATATAAATATCGCTATTTCAGTGTGGATCTGCACCTCGCTAATAAGTGCCAGCGTGAAGAGAAATAGAGGATAAGTACCTCCTTACTATAATTATATGTATTAGTTGGTTTGGTTTTCTAATGCTATTGCCCGTTTTTAACTACCGGAAGTTGTCATCGTGACTTGCGTGTCTGCAGTGTTGCCACTTCCTGTTTACGGGCGGGAAGAGTGAACGCGGCTACCTGTCGAAGCTAGTGGCTTTAAATCCAGTACTTTTATTTTAATTCTCCTGCAAGCCTGTCATAAAAGCGTTTTTAAATGTTTCTCGAGTTGCAACTTGTAGTGGATAGTCTTTAAACAGAACATTATTTATTTTTTTGTACGGAGCAGATGGAGGATCCTCCCGCAGATTCTGGCGGCGGTGGCGGCGATGTATCAACGCTGGGCCCCGCGGTGCAGGTGTCGGATGTCTGCTACACGTTTGGGACGCTCCCCTGTCGGCTTCTGGAGTGGAAAGTCAAACCTGGCTCTCACGTCAATGTGGACTCCGTGTTAGCGCTCTGTGTCCCCATCAGGGCAGCGACGACCAGGCTGCCGGAGAAGAAGGTGAAGTCGGACCGCGCGGGAGTCGTAAAGGAGCTGTGCTGTCACCCCGGACAGGTCATACAGCCTGGGTGAGTTGTTGTAACATTTTAACCTGTTGTGGTTCAGCTGTACCCTGAGTGAGGACGTAGCAGCTGTGTTGTGCTATCTGGCTAACAAGCTGCTAAGCATGGGTGCTAGCTTGTTTTGTACACTGCTATCAAGCGAGCGACTACAATGTTTTGTTTTGCTTGGCTTTCAAAATAAAATTGGTTTGTGTTAGTAAACATTATTTGTAGGGTTGTTGTTGTTGGAGAAAAAACTGAGAATGAATAAACTTTACGAAGGCTAGACTTAATAACTGGGATACCCACGCTTGGGTTTTAACTTGGTACATGTGAATGCTCTTATTCTGAAATCGGAAGTGGGGCATTGTGTTTTTGAGGAAGATGCGATCATATGTTTTTTTATGTTATTCTTTAGTTACAGTAATAATGAAATATTTAGCTAAAAGGATAACAGATGACTCTATTTACTTTATTTCTGTTTTTTTCCAACGTTGCAACTATTAATTGTCATTTGAATCACATCAAATACCATTTCACTTCACTTTTTTCCTGTTTCTGTAATGTGATTTATTCATTATATTATTGTTATAAATAACTAACACTGTACTGTCTTTTGCAAATGTTTTTACTAGGGGTGTCATTGTCAGAATAGCAGGATGCAGCCACCCCATAGTGATGAAAGGCTTATGTGCTGAATGTGGCCTGGACTTGACCCAGTAAGGAAATACAAATAATATTGTTTCTTCACACACAATATCAACTCTGACATTTTGTGATGATTGGTAACTGTATGCACCTGACACATTTTATGAGGATTTGTGGTGCCTTCATTTTTTGATCATTGATTCAATGGTGACTTTACATTTCTAAATACAGTAAAAGTTTTTAATACAAATGTGAATTGCACGAATGTGGCCACATACAGAAAAATTATGGTTGCAGAGGACCGCTTTTGTACATTTTGTACATTAAAGATGCTTGACATACAGATCAATTTGTGTAATACATCTTCTATTTTATCTTTACAATATGCAGACTGTATGGGCAATTGGATTGGAAACCATGAAAGCTATTGGGACCTACTGACATGGGCATTTGCTTTTGTCTCACCAAATTTTTATTTAGTTTTAAAACGTTATCATTTTAATTAGTTTCTTTTGGTGCATTGAGCTGATTTCTAAGCCAGCAGCATGTGTTGTATGCACCTGACACATTTTCGGTGTTGCTTTAGCTAGGATAATTTGTGGTTTCTTCATTTTGAGATCATACCCTCAGGTGGCGCCAGAGATAATATTGTGGTGATAAATCATTCCGTTTGAATCAGACCACATTCAAGCGAAAACACTTTCAATTCAAAAGCTTCTTCTCTTTTGAGTCACCGTATGTTCAAGGATGTAATAGAAACCAGCAAAAAGCATAACCCCCCAACCCCCTCCCTGTCTCTCTCTCTATCAGACTGCAGAGCACAAATGGAAACCAGCAAACTCCCATCTCTACGGCAACAGTCTCCATGGTGCACAGTGTGCCCGAGTTGATGGTCAGCTCTGAGGTGAGGCATGTGACGGACATACCTTAAAAAAATAATGAAATGGTGTGCATTATTTTCCAGATTATATACACTAAGGGCCATATGTGGAATTAGCCAGAGGATGTTTATTTTATTTTATGTAAAATTGACTTCTCTGTTCATCCTAAAATGGCAACGCCACACTGAAAATGAAATTTGTTCGTCCCCATTTATCTCAACAAAAACTAATGCAGGTCTTTATATGAATGTTTATGATATACAGTGTACATCTCAAAACAGTGGTCATCACATGAGTTGTCTTCATCCATCCAAACAGCAAGCAGAGCTGCTTGGCAGGGAGGACCAGCAGAGGCTGCGCCGTAACAAAAAACTGGTCCTGATGGTGGACTTGGACCAGACTCTCATCCACACCACCGATCAACACTGCCAGCAAATGTCAAATAAGGTACTTATCACAGCATGAGCACAGTTTATTCTACAAGCGTAAACACTTCAAACCTATCATTTTTTCCTGCAGGGCATTTTCCACTTCCAGCTGGGGCGAGGAGAGCCAATGCTCCACACGCGACTACGCCCGCATTGCAAGGAATTCCTGGAGAAAATCGCCAAACTGTACGAGTTGCACGTCTTCACATTCGGCAGTCGTCTTTATGCACACACCATTGCGGGTAATTTGCTCTCTCATCACCTATTATTGAGCTTGGCAATTGTCTTTGCTGGTTGTACTTCCTGTGTGTGTCCAGAGGGGGGAGCTCTGTGCCAGTGTATTTTGTTCTATGTAAGGTTAGCTGTAGACGACTGATTTAACCTTCACATTCTGATTTATACAGAGCATAAACTACACCATGATGTGTATTTTTGACTGCTTTCTCCACCAGTCTGCAAGGAAATACTACAAAACTTTCAAACATGAAAACCTCAGCAGAATTGTGATGCATTTGAAATTGAGGTAGGCCAGCCATGCTTTATTCAGGCTGCAGCCCTCCATCATGCCCTACAGTATATAACTCCAGCCCAGCCCTGTTTTGCCACCTTATGATGAATGTTTAATGCCTTTGGAATTGAAATTTACTACTACCCCTGATGAGGCAAGGCCGGTGTGGTTGACTGCAGTCGCTTTGTATATTATATCCTGTCAGGAACAACAGAGAGGTTGTGAAGTTTAAACAGTTAAAGCGGTGTGGGTTATCAAGCAAAATGCACTCATTTGCTCTTTAATGTTGTTTTCTTAGGCTTTTTGGACCCTGAAACAAAGCTGTTCTCCCATCGAATTCTTTCGAGAGATGAATGCATCGACCCCTATTCCAAGACGGGGAACCTTAGGTGGGAATTCCATACATTTAAATGCAAATAAATCACGCCAACAAGCTGAAATCCCTCTAATGTCCCAACAGGAACCTTTTCCCCTGTGGGGATTCAATGGTCTGCATCATTGATGACCGTGAAGACGTGTGGAAGTTTGCGCCCAACCTCATCACTGTGAAGAAATACGTTTACTTCGAGGGCATCGGGGATATGAACGCGCCGCCCGGCTCGCAGGAAGCTCTCATGGCCAAGAAAGGTCCTTAAGTTATTTCTCCCAGTGAGCGACGTCCTTGTGAAGCTGTGTGTACAACCAAGGATGCCACGTCCAGCGTTTCCAGTTCCCTGCACAGTCCGCTTTTAAGAGGCACTTTTAAGTTAACAAGAAAGTCCTCTCGCAAAGCTCACTTGTTAGGTTGTTGTTTAAAGGCAGTGCAGAGTCTTAAATGAGGGCGCAGAGTTCAGCCTACTGTGTTTGACTGGCTATTCGCTTTGGCACATCTTGCCGCAGAACAAATTCAGTGATAAATGTCCCCCGAAGAAGACTTTTAGATTTAAGATGTACGGTGTTTGTCTAGGGAAGCCGAACAATATGGAAAAAGTAAGTGAAGACAAGGAAGGAAGGGCGACGTGTAGGTTTACTGATTATATTAAAACACAATTTGACTCTATAGGGAAATCAACTGTAATGGGCTCTTATTGATGCTGGAAGCAAATGAATATTAGCACACACTGAAATGAAAAAAAAACTGAGTTCAGGGGAAAAATATTGCAGGAGTGCGCTTGTAATATGAGAATAATGTCATGATAATGACAATTCTTTTTTAAGACAAAAAGTTAAATGATAAATTTGTAAGTTTAACCAATCCGTAAATGTGAGTGTGAATGGTTGTTTGTCTATATGTGCCCTGTGATTGGCTGGCCACCAGTCCAGGGTGTACCCCGCCTCTCGCCCGAAGACAGCTGGGATAGGCTCCAGCACCCCCGCGACCCTTGTGAGGAAAAAGCGGTAGAAAATGAATGAACCAATCAGTGTCCAAATTCCCACACAAGCTCAAACACTAAAAGTAATTATGACTTTAAAAATGTTACTAGTAAATTATTTTCTTGTAAAGAGGTTGTCCTAATAATAATAAACTATATTCACATGATATGTTTTATATGTATTCTTATACAATGTCTAGTTTTGCCCTGATCCTCCCGCCAAGCCACCTTCCATCCAGTCTTTCTAAAGTTGTAGAATACCAGCTGATTGCTGTGCCCTGTCCCCCTGCAGGAAGCCAGTCATGTCGCCCAGCAGAGAGCACAGAACCATTAGAAGCCCCGGGTGCAGACGAGCACAACAACGGTCTCAGGAAAAAGCCAGTAAACGACGGCCCAGCGGAGTCTCGGTGCTCTCAGGGAGTCCCCACAAATGAACGGACACATCCCGCCGGGCCTGTGCAGGTCGAGGCGTTAAGTAAACCTTTAGAGGCTGATGAGGAGGCATCTGAGGCCACATCGAAGCAAACTCAGGGGGGTCATGGCCAAGAAAATAGTCAAGAGGAGAGTGTTAGCAGGACAGATGATGCCCAGGACAGTCCGAACTCTTTAACAGCAATCGGTGAGTCCAATAATCTGGACTTTGACCTTTCCAGTGACAGCGACAGTGAGTCTATAAAGGAAAAGACGACCTCTGCGGACGGTGACAGTGAGGTCAGCCAGGAAAAGAAGTCTGAGCAAGATGGCGGAGAAGAGACAAAAGATAAAGCACAAACAATTTCTGACTCGGCAGAACATTCAGACGTTCTTCTCCCTGAGCTTGGGAACGGCTGCTCAGACAGGAGGGAACCCGAAACCGAGTCACAGAATAGCGAACAGTCTGGTGTGACAATGGGGGAGGAGCTCCTGGACCAGAGCATGGAGGACGAGGATGAAGAGGAAGCGGACAACGACAAGGACGATCACCTCATCTACCTGGAAGAAGTGCTGGAGCGGATCCACACGGAGTACTATGCCCGCTATGAGACCTTCCTGAAGAAGGAGGTGCCCGACACGCCCGACACGCCGGACATTCGCAAGATTGTTCCTGAGCTGAAGAGCAAGACGTTAGAGGGCACCACATTGGTGTTCAGTGGCTTGTACCCAACCAACTACCCATTTGAGAGGACTCGGGAGTACTACCACGCTAAGGCACTGGGGGCAAAGATTGGCAAGAATTTGGTTCTGAACTCACAAGAACCTAATGGAACGACACATCTCATTGCAGCTAAATCTGGTAAGTAAAAATCGACCATAAATGCTTCAACTATAGCGTTTATTTTGCTAAACTACGTAAACTACTAAGTGAATACAAAGTAGGATTCAATATTAAACAGAATATTTTTGTAATTAGAGCATAATTTTTAGCATTATGAAAGTAGTTACTTTTACACTCCTATTATTCTTTGTTTACATGACATTGCGAAGGCTACTATATCACTGCAAAGATATTAAGCGATGGCCATTGCTAGCATAGCACGCTACTGAGCTAACTAGCCAAAAATGTACCACTTCCACATGGAATGAGAGGAATGTACATCCAGGAATACGTTCATTGTGGCAACTTGTCTGGGCATGGAAGCAGGAGTCCAGAACATCAGGAGCAGCTAGGGGTTTAGTATCTTGCCCAAGGATACTTTGACATGATCACAGCAGGACGGAGGATCGAACCCACAACCTTAAGGTTGGGAGACGACCGCTCTACCAGCTGAGCCAGGCCTTGTGATTCTTCTTATTTACTTCATTCAGCCAGTTGAGACGTTTAACTGGAACCATTCTGAAGTGATGGAAGGCTTTTTTTGCTTAATGAGGCTGGAATCCAACAATGGTCGTCAGGGCTTGTTTTAAAGTCCAGCTTTACTGGCATATTGGCAAGTGGTGTGCAACGCAGCCTCGTCCAATCCTGACACAAACCTTGTATCGCAAGGTAGTGGGTAATTGAGTTCATTTCAATCGGGAGAACATTACTAAAATGCCTGCTTACTCTTGGCTCAGAAACAGTGAGGAATATTCAAAATGAGGCCCATGCTTGTATGTGCCACCAATTCAATTTACGTTGCGAGCGAGCACAGGAAGTGGTGCCGGTTGCCTAGGGAGCCTCACTTGGCAATCACTCACATTGCACAGCAGAAGAAGAAGAGGGCGACTGGGAAGCGAGGAGAAGCGACATCAAGGAAATCAGGACATTACAAAGTTTGCCTAATTTGGAATGAATCCCTGAAAAGACTGCAGTGATTGGAAAGCCAATTAGTTTCATGAAGTTCACTTTTTCTCCCCAAATACTGTTAATGTGTTTTAATGTGAAAACCTACGCAAGAACCACAAATGCTGGAGTTACAGTTTGGGCATGACTGTGTTAAACATCAATAAATATTATCCAGTATTCGGGGTTCAGAGAGCGGGCAGGAAAATGAAAGGACAGCACATCCAGAAGACAAACCTTCTCTTTGTCAGCGTATCGACCTGGCAATTATTTTCTCCTTTCTCTTCCAGCGCCCCCCCCCCCCCCCCCCCCCCAAAAAAAAAAAAAAAAACGAACAAAGGGGTTTTGATGGAAAGGTCAAGACTGTCACCCATTCTTTTTTTTTTTTTTTTGGTCTATGTCAACCAGGCACGGAGAAGGTCCGTCAAGCGCTGGCGTGCAAGCATCTCCACGTGGTTAACCCTGACTGGCTGTGGAGTTGTCTGGAGCGCTGGGAGAGGGTGGAGGAGACCCTCTTCCCGCTAAAGGAGGACTACTGCAAGCAGACACGGTATGATAAAACTAGGAATAACCAGGCTTGACTGAGTAAAGCACAAGGTGAACAGTAACAGTAATAGATTACACCTGTAGATTCAGTCTAAGAGCGTATCATAGAAGGTCTTCTTGACACACACACACACACACACACACACACACACGCACTGGCATAGCACAATCACAGTTCCATAGCACTTACATACGACTGATGGAAATATACTGGGAGACAGTAGATTCTTTGTTCTCACTCACGAGCTGTGTACTTTCATTCTGGCCTTTTCCTCCATCTTCCTCATTGATGATAGAGTCCAGCTGTGTAACCTAATACGTTGTTGTTATTTATTTTTTTAATACAATACAATGCAAACATTACAGCAATATCCTGCAGGTGGCAGTACTGCCAAAAAATCTCATTTTTGCATAATATTAACGCAACCGTTTCGGTGGCGGTAGCAGGGTGTGTTTATCATTCTCATTTAATTTCTTCACCTGGCTGAAGGAGCAACAGCCCGGCAGCTTTCCTGTGGGGCTCCCGGCAGAAGCCTCATTTCCAGCAACCTCCTCCGATCCAACACAGACCTCCGCCTCCGGAGGTTCGAACCTACGACCGCGTCACCGGGAAGCTGATTCGCAGGGCCCCTCGGACATCAACGGCAGCGCCTTACCTCCAGACGTCAGGTTCTGCTCTGTCTGATCAACGTGAGCAGCAGACGTGTCTCAGGTACTGCAATATAATCGTAACGTACAGATGAAATAACACTCTAGCAGCTTCTCACGACTCGATATCAGCAGGAGTATGATTTGCTGTAATTGCTGTGTTTGCAAAATAAGGGCAACACGGAAGCACCAACCCTTGGGTATTCCTCAAAACTACTATTGGTATTTGCCTGTGTAGTATTGACGCAAAAACTCATTCATAACACATCTTAACTACATGGTTTGTCCTCAGAGTCCCATTCGCTTCCATCCCTTCTCCTTAAACAAGCTTCTGTGCTTACTATATGACTCCCAATGGAGACATGCTGTTGCCTTACCTACTCATCAGGACGGCAAAGCTGTGGTGGTTATTTGTTGTACTTCGACTACTGATACGTCAACATTGCACAGCCAGATTTTCGATCTATTCTGAAATGATCCACGAGGGGGCGAGCAAGGATTGAGTTATGGTAGCACAGTTGATATTTCTTTGATATTGGATGATAATGAAGAAGGATACAATAAGTACTCCGTGGAGTCAGGTTACCTGAACCTCAAAGAGGATTGGGCATTTATTGGAAGCAGGCTAATTGGAGAGAGGCTTCCGAAATTACAAAACTCATATTTGATTTCATTTTTTTTTTAACTAAGGATATGGAGTGCATGAGAAAGTGGAAGGTACCTCTATTTGGCCCCGAGTTAATATGCAAAGGGAAGCACTCGTCCAGGATTAATACCACCAATGATTTCATTGTAAACATCAGGGGGTTGCCTACAGCCAGAGCTGTTAGTTTTTTGTTCCAGAACCAATTAGAGACCCTGGCGGCAGTTATTTGCTTTTGTAGACCATACACCCGGCAGCTACAGGAGAGACTGCGCTTCAGTTCAATGGAGGCTTTAGTCATTTAAGGACACAGCACTGTTGCATCAACTTTGGTTTTAAGTCATCAAAGAAGATCAGTTTAATGAAGTGGACGTCTAAAATGAAAGAATGGAAAGACTTTCATCCTTGCATTCATTTTGCTAACTATGTTGTCCTTTTTTTTTTTTGCATACCTCAGGGGAACGCCAAATAGTCAACAAGACGTAGCAGCGGGGCCCAGCCAGGATGACAAGTCATTAGGGCCGGCGCGTCGGGAGCGTCAGCCAAGCATGTCGGAGACGATGCCGCTGTACACGCTTTGCAAGGAGGATCTAGAGAGCATGGATAAAGAGGTAAGGACCAGTCAATACTGCACTTTTTTGTTTTGATACACTCATTCATTAAGAGTCTAGTGGCACTCTACGCTTTTAAGGGTATATACTGTAAAAAAGAAAAAAAGTCTGCTCATGCATCCTTGTGTTTTCTGCTGTGTGCATTCAGAGAGAATAAGATAAAACTACACATTATTTTTGATGGTTTTGTCCGTTACGCTTGATCTCACTCATCAGCGGTTGCATATCCCACACGGAAATGAGACTTTGTTAAATGAAGTGTGGCCCGAAGGACTTGGACGTCACTGTGATTGGTCACACACTGAATGACAAACCTGACTGAATTTACTGCCATACTAAACTAAAGCCATCCCACACTTAATAACATCATTTTAAGTAACTCTGTATAGCCGCAGGAGGCAATTGAGTTTTTAAAACTGCTGTGCCGTGCTTTTGTTTTGTTTTTTGTTCTCCCCCTTTTCTCAAATGTAAGTATTCAAATATGCAGGCTCATGTAATGCTTACAAGGCAGGAAGGGAGCCAAATCCAATAGCATTTGTTAAGCTTTATGATAATAATACATTGAAATCAAGTTAATTGAATTTGTCAGCCTTTTAAAGTCATCAAATT
This sequence comes from Doryrhamphus excisus, assembly GCF_030265055.1. Taxonomy (NCBI): domain Eukaryota; kingdom Metazoa; phylum Chordata; class Actinopteri; order Syngnathiformes; family Syngnathidae; genus Doryrhamphus; species Doryrhamphus excisus. The sequence continues at coordinate 9,805,914 of NC_080479.1, read as the reverse complement.
AAAACAAACAAATAAAACCAACATTTAAACTTGGTGTCTTTGGAGACAGGCAATTGGAGGAAGGCTGCTTGTAAACGTATAATAATTTGGAGTGCATGAGAAAGTCTCAAAGGAAGATGTAGCACTTGTGGACGTGTATTGCATGGCAGCAACAGAGCCAGTGTTGCAATATTGCTAAGGAGCAAAGTGTTGAGCCAGCATGAATACTGCTTCAGTTCAATGTAGACGGCAAAGAGTTGAGCGCCAGTGTCACAGCAAGCAATTTTAAAGCGCACACAGAGGTAGATAAGGTTCCTGGAAGCTTATGAATTAAAAATGACATAAGGAGGTGGCCTCCTGACACAGCCGATAATGTATTTTGGACCCGTCGTTACCTAGGGACCCCAGTGTTTGTAGACCATACAGCCAGCAACTGTAAGACAATCATCTCTTTGCTGGACCGTGTATGGCACACTGTATGTATATTCTCCCTCTACACATAGTTTCAGTTGTTAAATAACATGTCTGTTGCTTTCGGTCAATATTCCTGCAGCACGGAAACATTTTCACAACATGATGCTGACTGAATCACTTTCCTCCGTTATTATCAATATGGAAATGGATCATTATTGCAGCTGATAATAAGGTGACTTCCTGTAAAATGTGTTGTTAGTGTTGTTGTTTCCTTCCATTCATGTAATGAAAGTCTGAGAACTATAATAGCCTGCGAGGACGTTGCTATGGCAAGTCTTGGACTGACTGTGAAAATGATGTCACCGGTGTTGTTCCATTATGGCCTTCCACTGAGATATCTGCTGGATAATCTATCCAATAATTGTCACTCGGTGTAAGAAGGAAATTGCAAGCTCTGAGGGTTGGGAGAGTACATGCACTTTCATTTTATTTATCTTTAAACCCCCCAAAGACCTGTTCTATTGTGTCCACAGTGCTTATTAATTAGTACCATTGTGTACAATGGCATGGTGTAATGGACATAATTAATTTTGTGCAATAATTAAAGGCCATCTTATTTTAATGTAGTACCATGCTAGTTGAAGAGCGAGTTGGTTAATGAGGTGTGTAGTGCTTACACGCCGATTGTTGTCTAAATGTCACTTTTTGCATGAACGTGAGCTCAAAGTAGCTCATTGAGAAGTGTTAACAACCTTGTCTCTCTTCATGTCATGGTTCATGTGCTTATTGTTTTCCCTGTTTTATTTGTTTTCCATGATATCCTCACAAATGGCGTGAAATGACATTTTTGTAGTGCCCCCGCAGTGATGCTTCAGCGGAAAGTTGTTCAATTCCTTCCTTCTCTGGTTATTGTCACGATTTTTGCCTTGACCACCAACATTTTAGCATCCCTCCAAATCCCATGCATGTGACAAATGTTGCCTTCAAAACAGAGATTAGGACTATTTGCTTCTTGAAAGACCAATCCTTGTTGTACACGTTTGTACCCTGGGAAAAGTAAATGGAATGACCCGGCCTTTGCAGAAACATTGCATTTCAAATGTCACCTGAGCTAAAGGGCAGACTGTGACATTACTAAACGTTCTCCATCTTGAGGATCAGAAGGGAAAAAAGAGCCAGATTTAATTGAGTGAAGCAAGCTAAGAATCCTGAGTCGGAGCGACAGACGTGCATTTAAATGTCGCTGTTTGGTTGACATATAGGAGATGTGTAGGTTTGTCCTGCAAAGGTAACATTGCAATGTCTATAATGTACCCTGTCTTTGGTGGCTGGACTCAAATATTACGATATTATAATGTCTCATTTGTGTTTTAATTGGGAATCCTGTTTTTTTAATTAGAGTAGACCCCAGAGAGTGAGTGAGAATAAGACGTTGTATGAAATTAAATCAATGTTTCATTGTAAAATGTTTAATTCCTGTACAGCACAGGCAATTTTAGCATAGAAAATTGATAGGTGAGATACAAGTATAGCAGCCTATAGGACGATATCAGCATACTTCATACTTACTGAAACTTAAGTGTATAATAACTGCACCACCATGTTAATGAAGAAATAAGGAGCTATTGGACACAGTGTGTGTGTGTATGTGTGACCCTAGGAGACTCCGCTCATTAAGCCCTGCTGTCATAGGAAGTAGTGGTCCAGTCATCACTCACCATGATCCCACACCTTATAGATATTGATCTGGAGGTTTAACCCTTGTTCGACACCAAGGGGATGACAAGGTTCTCTGATTCTGCAGAAAGCTTATCGGGAAACGTGTCCATCATAAACCTACAATAGATTAATTTGAAACACTCCCCCCACTCAGAAAAGAAAACTGGAATTCTTGTGGCTACGGTGAGCCTCAAAGGCATCGGACTGACTATTTAAAAAGTGTCCCGCAATGAAAGTGAATTACTTTTAATTAATGTATTGCATGTCAGTGAAGTTTTCTATGGACATACTATTCTTATTGGTGTGAACATCCCACCTGCCTCCGGCTCTCTCTTCTTCGCATGTGAATTCAATATTGTTTCGAGCAGCTGCATTCATAGAAAGCCCCCTCCAATAATCAATCAATCAAAATACACACATACCTGAGTGGTCTGGTTTCCAATTGCATTGTTTACATGTGTTCATCAGTAAACAGTCAAACACAATTTGTCTGTGATTTAAAACCCAGTCATTCAGATTCTACAGTGCCTGCTATGTGTGTGACAGGAAGAAATGCTCTGACTCACTTGGAAGGTTGGTTTGGACCCCAAAGCTAAGACGACACGTCATTTTGGCTTATGACTTTTGAGCACTTATTGACAGAATTAGATGCAATTAGCAGTTTATCGAGTGATCAAAGTCTCAGAACAATAGACGCTTATAAACAATACACATCCCGTCTCCCAAGACTGAATTTTTGAACGTCCTTAAACCTGGAACACTGAATATTCCTCCTGCTCTCATTTCCATTTGCACACAGTTCTTGGCAGGCAATGCAGAAATATTTTCATTCATCTGACGGTGGCAAGATGTTTCGCTTTGCTGCTTGCTTAAAGGACGTGTTGTGGCATACAGATTCCAGAACGTTCTCCTCTTATGCTCCAGATAAACAATCTTTATCTGGTCTCTGTCATCTCTTCCATTTCAAACAGTAACATATGCTGAATGGACAAAAGAAGATGGAAGAAAATACGAGTTAGCCACAGAAAGACTGTATTCATCTCCATTTGAGTTCATTCCGAAGGTGTTTGATTGGCTAAAGTCTTACGGTCTTGTCCAAGCATGCCTTTATTGGCCTTGTTTATTGTTGTCCTTTTATACATGTACCTACCGACTCATTATGCGGTGGAGGCTCTGAGATGATGGGATAGAGGAAAAAAGTTGACAGTCTAAAAACATAATCCGTAAATAGTTCCATTCTTCACTTGTCCTAACAGGCAGTTGTCGAGATAGGTCCTCAGTGAGTATGCTATCTGCGTGGCCATGAGTTCACCCTGAGCTAATGAACAGCTCAGGTAGATGTTTTCCTGGCTGCCTCTCTTCTTGCTTGATTCCATCCAAAATCCCCCCTGAGCGTCGGATGAGCTTTCCGGTTTGAGCGCAAATACTTAATCTTCCTCTGTGGCGGCATTAAACGACTACCTCACCATGTTCTGACTCCAACGTCAACTGGCTGACCTATTAGCACCTCCTCGCAAATGAAGTCAGTTTTTCAGACGGGATAAAGCCCACGTAATCCTTCTTCAGTGGGTGTTTGCTGTGCAAAGGCTGAGGTTGCCTGGCACAAACAACAAAATTGGCCAGTCAGAAGCTGCCACTAAGGATTTACACCTTTTTGGGATGCTTTGAGGTGTAATGGTTCATCAGCATCGCAGCGATATATACTCTAGGTCAGGGGTCTCAAACACGCGGCCCGCGGGCCAAATGTAGCCCGCAGGACACTAGTTTGAGGCCCCCGCCTTGATATGAAAGTTTAACGTTAGTGCGGCCCGTGCAAGTTTGATATGGATGCTGTATGGTATCATGTACCCAGAAAAAATTATCACGTTTGATTAATGTTCATGTTAAAGGTTAAATAACTGTTAATAGTTATCCTCCCTATCCGTGTGGAAGTGGTCAGTTTGTGGCTTTTTTAAATTTAAAGGAAATAACTTGGAGGCTACCGATTTCTTAAGTTTTTATTTTTTGCTGTTTTATTATTATTATTATATTTATTTATTACTGATTGATTGATTTTCTTTATTCTTGATTTGTTTATTTTTCATCTTATTTTGTACAGAAAAATAAAAATCAAGATATTTGAGAACAGTGGAATGTTTTATCAGAGCTTTTCTTGTAGAAAATCAGAACCAAAGCACTGAAAAAGTTTGTATATTTTTCTGTTTTTAATAAATGCGTTTTTTTGGAAAACCTGATGAAGCCCAGTCTCACCCAGACCCTAGCTCGAGCGGCCCCCAAGTAAATTGAGTTTGAGACCCCTGCTCTAGGTGGAATGGGCAGAGCTTAGGTCTGCCTAGTACTGCTTTATCTAGTCTAGTTGGTATGGGTTCCTCTTGGAGGTGCCAGAAGACTTCGGGGGGGGCACAGTAGCTTGAAAAAAAATCATTATTTCACATAATTGTAGTTCCTTTAATAACATAGGGAAAGAAACCTCCAACGGAACCAAGACGCCGCCTCAACTGGTTGTCGCACATACACGCAGGTATTCAGGACCACAAGCAGCAGTGCTGCATTTTTCAGCGTTTCAGTTGTTTTTTTTAAGAGCTAATCCCAGCACATAAAGTCAAGCAAACCTGTCTGATGCATGCTCAAGCAATTTGACCACAAACGATTCGATGAGATGAACTGCAGCCGTTTTCAGTGTTCCTGTGTGAGACATAAAAGAAATCAGTGCTTTTCCAACTTGAACAAAATGAATCTACCTTGGGTTCAGGCAAGCTAGTGTATTTGCAGCCTGTGATGTAGCTTTAGGGAAGGAAGGGCGGTAGGGATGTGGGTGCGGGCGCTCTGTTCTGCGGTGCTCTGAAAGCCTCCTTTGCACTTTGCGTGGCCTTTGATTACAGCCAGGAAATGGATGTTGTGGGAACTTTGCTATATATCTCGGGATTGTTCATGCTTCCATTTCCGAAAAAGGTCAAATGAGTCATGACAGATTTTTAAATTGTGGCGATGGGGAACACATGACTGCATCGTGCATTCACTGTGCTGTGAAGCGGGAGATCCAGGCTGTAATCTTATCGCTCTCCTGGGGAAAAGATGTCAAGACAATTGACTGCCTTTGTTGGTCCTGCTTTTTTAGCCTTCTTGCTTTCCTATAACGCCAATAATGACGCAGCAGCAATCGTGCATATTTTACATTTTTCAAAAAGTGCATTAATGTGCCTTCAAGTACTGTGTTTCATGGCAGCACATTAAAGTCTCATAAAAGGCGGGAAATGACATTTGTGTGAGTTTCTTTACAAGCCATTTGGAAAGTCTAGCAACAGATTTACTGACCTCATGCAGGGGAATTTGAACGACTTTCACAGCCATAATAATATTACAAGCTATGAATGAATGAAAAGTAGGCCCACTACTTTTTTCACAGAGAAGCGAAGGATGCACTGACCACTTATATTCTCCTCCTTTATGTTAACATGCTAAAGAACAGAGCATTAATATGCTTGACCGCCACTTTTAATATGAAATTAAGATTATATGTGTTAATTTGATGTTGATGTTTTGTGGCCGCAAATAGCCCCCGGATGGGACTTTAGCCACCCTGCTCTACTTCGACAATGACATACAATATTGACAACATGGGGCTCTTAATTTTTTTTTATTTTTTGGATGAAATACTCCATAAAAATGTTTAGATAGAAGCAACAAAATGAGAGACAATTGTTCAGGTGGTCCACAATGCAGCATGTCTCATTACTGAGTCATCTGTCCATAATGTCACTCCGCTGCAACTCCTTGTCTTTTTTATCAATAGGTGGATGACATCCTGGGTGAGGAGAGCGACAACGAGAGTGAGGGACGGGGGAAAGAGAAAGCGGGTAATGAGGAGGTGGAGGACGAGCAGGAACAGCCGCAAGGAGCCGAACCCCTAACAGGAGGACGGGGAAGAGGAGGTGGTCCTCAGGAGCTGACAGCGGAGGAAGAGGTCCAAGCGACATCCAGTGGGGCTACTGTGTCAAGGTGAGACCCACAACCCATTCACATTATTATTCTGCAGTACAATGGTCAAATACAATAGCGTTCTCATGGGTTCCTGTCTAATAGCATATGCTGTCATATCCAATATGACTCGCTTATTTTTATTTTATTTTCCCTACCAACAAAAGTACTTGTAGGCCACAAGGCAGAAAGATGTATAGTTAATACTGGAACTGTCTTGACTGCATCACATTATGTTGAGCTAATTTTGTAGGATCCCAATGTGTCAAAAACTGTGTGAAAAAACAAACCCAAAATACAAACTAAGTCTCAAAATGTCTTATAGGTTTTATATTCAGGGTCTAGGTTATAACTTGTACCCAAGTGAGTCAGAGCTTTTCTCCCTGTCACTTATGTATATGGGTGGACCTGAAATAGAGTGGTCAGACAACTGGTCTTATAACAGAGGAGGAATTATAATGGTCATTTTAAGATAATGGTGATGAGTAAAGTATTTTTTGCAGTGATGACACGGCATTGCAGAGAAATTTCCACTCGAAAGTACTTGTTTGGCATTGGCGGCCATACGTATACCGAGGTCAGAACAATTTCTTGCAAGTTCACAGTTGTGGAAATGTGTCCCCTATCTTTTAGCAACCTTTAGCAAATCTTAACCATTTGAAATATCTTATTACATGGAGCAAAGATGCTTAGCGAGTCATTTGCAAATTTCCAATAAGGCACCACTTAGTTCATCAGTAGGCTGGAACCAGGCAGAGTGGTCTGCTGCCATGGAGACATATCTCAAACGGAGAGCAGACAGTTGTGAGCAGGAGTCTTGGTTTTGCTGAAGGACATTAGATTCAGTCTGGAGGAATCCAGTCTCTTCTGGTCAGTTTAATATATTCACTGTAAATATGTCACTTAGTGAGTGCAGTAATTATCAATAGACAATATGCAGTTTATTTCCAATGTCTCTTTTAAGCCTCATAACCATCTAATAGCGTTTATTATTTCAGGCTAGGGTCTTAGTGCTGGTGTTTTCAATCAGAATTTTCATTAATTCAGCTCTTACGCCTGAGAAAGGTGGATTGGTAGTTCTCACCCAAACAGACGTGCATCTGTTGCTAAGATACCGCAGTAATGCACGTGTCCCTCGTCTTGTTCTTACCCGCTCCCGATGATGACAATAATGTTGCTGTCTGCTCTTTGCTCGTCCAAAGACGAGGCTTTTTAGGGTACATTGATGTCAGCGATTGTACACAATTCTCCGCCGCCTCATTGTAAGTCCCGCCAATAGTTGTGCATAGTTAGCTTAATTAGATTTTCTGCCGGAGAATGACCTTTGAGTGATTTATGCTGATTCCAACTGGTGATTATTTTCAGCACATTATCTCCACCATCATCCCCCTCGTGTGGGCAGACCGGTTCACTTTAAGTGTAAAAATCTGGCCGACAGCCTTATAAATCTTTGACTTTGAAGCATATTATATGATTTTTCTGGGGGGCTCGCGGGACTCAGCAGTGGAGAAGCTCATCCGGTTTGAGGTTGGTTTAATTGATGTGTCTGAAAACGGAAAACTAGTTGAAGGAGTTGGCACAACATGATCAAGCAGCCCGAATTGACTGTGCATGGCGGGCAAATTTAAAAAAGCAAGTACTTTTGGGAACCGTGCACAATCCTCTCGAAAGCATTCCAAGGATAAACTCTTCCATTACTGTCGCTTCCTGTTAAATGCAGAACATCCAGACGCATTGTTGAACTGGAAATGCAACCCAATCATAACACACATTTGCATAAAAGTCAGTATATTTAAAAATTGTAGTTCATTCATTCTTTTCTGTATGCAGTGGAACCTTAAAAGCTCCGACACGCCTCCGATTTGCACCATGATTTACATGGAATTCATGTTTTAAGTATTTTAAAATACAATATTTGTTCAATTAAATTATATTAATCTATTCCCAACAGGCTATTAGCAATAGCTAATAGCAATGGCTGTTTCTTTGAGGTTTTTTTTAGCCAATCAGATTTCAGATTTGCCTCTCAGGGCCAGCGAGCCAACCCACAGTGATATCAGCACTTTTCTGTCTTCTGATTGGTTGATCGATGCACCAAATACACCACCCTACACGGCTTAATGGTCACCAAGTGTAAAAATCGACTAACTGCTGCAATATCTCCTCATGATGTCAACAAAGAACGCATCTCTTTAGATGTCTGATGTTTAAGTGTAAGCGTAAAAATAAATGAACCACTGTGGAAGTCATTTGATACAAGCATCAATCAGTATAGCATCTAGCTAGTTGGCAAAAATCAAAACATGAGTTATCAAAAATTGCACAACCTTGCCGTTGTGAAATTATTTTTCTTTGGGTACAACCATAATTGGAGCCACTCGGGGCCCACACACATCCGCCGATATGAGCCGTCTTCATTTCCTGTCTCTGTCGATGCGCATTCATTCAGACGCTCGGTTGCCTCTCTGCCGCGTGAAACTTGTCACTTGTTCTTAGCAGAGTGAAGGCGACAGAGCGGGGAGGGGGCCGGCGTTTGTTGGGTTGTGGCTCAGGTTGTCAGACGGCCAAGTGTGAAATCCAAAAATGTCTCATCTTGTCTTTCCGTGGCAATGAAGTTACTGCACTGGCTTGATTGGTTTCTTCTCATGGATTTGGGAGAACTACTTCAGCTTGAAATTTAAATCTAGTATATTTGTGGCTTTTTTTTTTTTAAGTTGTTGACATAAAAACATATGAGAGGATTGACCTATTATCATTATTATTATTATTATAGTTATTATTTTTCCACTATACTACCAGTAATATTTTTCTGTGGCTGAATCCCACAAGGGGCAATTTCAGGTCTACAGCAGGGTAAAGTACAAGAGTATAGTACATAGCACACAAGTGCAAAATGAGGGTAATAAAAATCAGAAGTTATATATATTATATATACAGGTACATGTTGACCAAATCAGGTTAACAGTATATCACTATTATTGCACTTGTTTATTGCACAGTTATTGTACAGTGTTGGGTTTTTTATTGTAGCTTTGCAATTGTAGGCTAATTTGAGAAACAGTGGTAGTTGGTGGTTGAGATGGTAGTTGTAAACATTTTTTAAATGACAATCATCTGTGAAATCCATCCTATATTCATCCAACACTCGAAAGGACTCGAAAATAAACGGAATGACTCAAAAATATTATTGTAGCTTTGCAATTTTAGGCTAATTTGAGAAACAGAGATGGTAGTTGTAAACATTTTTTAAATGACAATCCTCTGTGAAATCCAACCTGTATTCATCCAATCAAATCACCGGTTTTCAGTATTTCGCTATTATTGCACTTCTTTATTGCATGGTTTATTGCACAGTTATTGTACAGTGTTGGGTTTTTTTAATTGTAGCTTCGTAATTTTAGGCTAATTTGAGAAACAGAGATGGTAGATGTAAACATTTTTCAAATGACAATCATCTGTAAAATCCAACCTATATTCATCCAACATAGGCAGAAGGACTCGAAAATAAACCGAATGGCTCAAAATATCCCCAGCTTGTCTTCTGGGCTACAACAGATGGGCGTCAATGTTCTTGAAGGGTTCATTATGTATCACTTACCCTGTTATTGCAATCTACTGCAATTATGGAGGCTGTACTTAATTGATAAAGGTACATAATAGCAGGAACATGAGATATTTCTCACAAGCTAGCTAGTGTGTCCACTATTTGTCAGCGGATGTTTGCTTGAACCAGATGTGCCTCTGTTGTTAAACCAAGTGAACACATCACAGCGTGACATTCATTGCGCCCGGGGCAATCCTTAACAGATTGTGAGCAGTGTTGTCATAAGTGATGAGCCAGCACTATTAGTTGTACTGTGTTAGATGAATTATTAAAGCAGCGCATAGGGGATTACCTTCTGCTCTATGCATTCACACGTAGTCATCAGCCTGCCACACTTTTAAGGTCACGTTACGGGTTCATACGCGTAATAAGTAACATCTGCGTTTATGTGATTGGTCAACCTATGAAATGTTCTCCCAACTTTAGTTAGCCAATCTCCACATTTCTTCATGCTGCACAATCTTTGTTCTGTCGGTAGTGCAGCCTCCATTTTCTCATGGGAAATAGTATCCCAATATACTGTACCTCCTTGGTGGAGATTAAAAGTCCGGGGCTGATGAAAGTACCCCTGGTGCCAATTTCTCCTATAGTCATTGTTGCAGCCGTCCCAGGAAAAATCTATTGAATTTTTACAGCTTGGGAATGACTTTTTCATAGGGTATTTATCTTCACTCTCTAGCGTGTTTGAAGCAAGACAGACTGGAAAGTGTCCTAAAGTTTTGGGGCTGTTAAATTGAGGATTTTTCAGAGTGGCACAAAGTTAAGTCAAACCTGATTAATTAATGTGCAGCAGTTATTGGATCCTCCACGAATCGGGGGTAGGGATTAAACCTGTCTCGGTGTCTATTAGGCCGAGGACCTCCTGCAAAAATCCTCCTTTTATGACAGAACTGCTTTGCTGTTATGCTATAAAAACGTTTCTCAAAGGTCCTCTACATTAGTGGTCCTCCACTTGTTTGGCAGCGGGACCCACCATCACACTTCAGGCGCGATAATTTTTTTAACCCAAATTTTTGTTGACTGATTTGAACACAACGTGAGCTGCGGCCCTGAAACACTGTCTCTCGCAGATATCAGCAACTGTGTCGTAGCAAGCGAATAGCATAGACAACGAGAATGTGAGATGCATTCACAGACTTTGGGTCATTACATTATTATTATTTGTATTTCCCAGGCAAAGATCGGTGACCCATTTTTGGGTCCCGACCTTCTTGTTGAGAATGTCACGAGTCTTGTGTGCAGCTTCTCTAGAATAAAAAAACCCAGAGCAAACCCGACAAATTAGACTGTAGCTAAGCCAGTTGATGATTTGTTGTTTTGTTCCTCAAACATTTGGGTTAATAAATATTCATCACTACACAATGGCGCCTTCAAATGGAGACTTCTATGACTATGACAGGCAGCTATTAAAGCAGCGTTCACATGAAAAAGGTCAGTATTAGTCAAAATACTAGCTTCCAGGAAAGTGGATTCACTGTGCGTTTGTTGGGTGATAATAACTCATTGAACAAATCATGCAATTGAATGCACCGCCACATTTATTTTAATGGGCACATCGACCGACAACGGTTTCAACATCACCCCCAAGCTGTTTGCTTGATAGCAAATCATTTTTCTCCACTAGAATATTGCGCTCTACCGCAGTATAAACTATCCAAACACAGTAAATTGCTGTACTTGGCATTGATCAGCCCATCGGTGGTGTTGGTCATGTGACCTTCACTGATTTGGCTAGGCCTATATCCTAAGTGTTGTTTGCATGAGGAAGATTTAGTTATCCATTAAGTGGTCCTGTATATAGTATAGTCATTTGGTCCTCATGACAAGGACAGAAATGCTGCAAAAATACTGTATTACTTAGTGTTAGTCTACATAATACACAATAGTAATACGGTAGTCCAATTTAAGGAATCCTACAATGTTTCACCTCCTGGCAAATGTCACCAAGTGGAAACCAAAATGGCTTGAAAACAAAAAGCTGAAAGGCAGTGAAGGGTTAAACGTGTTCATATTGTTTGCCACTATGGGGGCTAGATTTCTCCCTTTTCCAGCTATAAGAAAGGTGTCAGTATGCGAGGCCTGTATATTCTCCAGACATGAAATCTTATTGATGGATGGAGAAATAAGCGATGTCATCATATTAAAAGGCACTTGAGCAAACGCGTGTTGGGATAAAATATGCCGCACCGCCCCGGAAAAAAATTCAATTATTCAAATCTGGCAGCGTATCTGACTCTTCTGCGAACAGAAGAACGCAAACAGTCGCCTCAGTGTTTGCTCTCCTTTTGATCACTGTTTGCTTTGACCCACATGAAAGCTAGAAAATAAAAATATAGTGTAAATTGGACCCTCTCACTTCCTCCTGCTGTCCTTGCACTCCATATGGACGACATGCTCTTCTTTTCAAATATCTTTTTCTACTGCTTTAGAGCGGCCCCATTCACATTTCAAAATCATATCGCCATTTTAAACGCCACAAACTGGATCCCAACACCACTGGAAAGAATGCATATTGAAATCATGTCTTCCATGGTCAAAACTGGATTAACTTGTGTACAAATACGGTTTAAATTATGAATCAGATCTTCTATTGTAATAAATGTAGACAGACTCAGCCAAACTGTACTGAGCAGTAATCATTTGCGGTTCTATGGTCGTTGTTGCATTCTTTGCCATCGCTGGTACCCCCTTATGTCAGTGGTGCCCAAAGTGCGGCCCCGGGGGCGCTTTGTTTTTGTTGGCCCATGGCACATTGTAATAAGATGGTTTAACAAGACAACTAAGGAGTAAAAAACGACAAATCTGCAGCAAATTTACAAGAATAAAGGAACAAAAATTGGATTCTGACGAGGAAAAAGTCATATTCATACAAGAATGTCATAATATTACAAAGAGAACCATTTTAGTTGCGTAATGAAACACTCGAGAAAAAATACATTATTATTTGGGTTGTGGAAAACTTTATAATGTTACAAGAGTAAAGCTAAAATATAATGGGAATAAAACCTTAATATTACCAAAAAAAGAGCAAAAATGGAAATTTTATGAGAAATATTGACTCAAAATTTTGAGGAGAAAAAAAGCCATTCGAACAAGAAAAAACACAATTTTACGAGAATAAACTCCCAAACTATTGTGAACAATAATACATACAATTTTAGTAGCATATTGTTGAAATATAAAAATATATTTTTAAGTTGTCATACAGTATTATGAGAAACAACCAAAAACAAAGAAACAAACAAAATTAAAAAATATATATATTACAGCAGTAAAGTACATTTTCAGGGAATAAAGGTTGGAAAAGCGCCTTATGTGGTAGCTTCCACTTTTTGTGGGACTTTCGGAGCGTCGTCTTCCAAATATTTCAATTCCAACTCCAGTTTGACATTTGAACAGCAAAGTGAGCCATTCCATCCAGCTCCATATTGTACGTTAGCCTTGTAGAGTTTTCTAATTAGACAAGCCCAGAGGTATTGTTGTAATTGTTTTTAATGATTTTCTGATAAAGAGTGCACTAATGGCGCATTTTTTCCATTTGTGTGTGCTCAAATGACTGCACTGGATTGATGAAGCCAACAGCACTTTGTTCTTTCAGAACTGTCATGCGTAACCTCTACGGCAAGATGCGCTCCTGCACATGAATGAAACGTCTTAACACGGCTGCAGAAACAAAACAGCTTTATCGAATTTTGTATATGCTTTTAAAATGACATTGAGATGCCTTTACTGGCTTCTCGACTTGGGAAATTCGTATGTGCGCTTGTACAAAACCAGCTTTTCCAACCCCCGTGCTTCTTACCAAGGGTTGTACTTGGACGAGTGATGCTTGAAAGGAGGATTAGCGCTTTTATTGCCTCTTCTAGAGGTTTCCTGGCAGACCAATAGCAGGAACAATGCTAAGGTGTGCTGCCAATGCTTGACTGCTGAGTGCTTTTGTCAGCCGTTTGTCATGACAATGTCATTTATTGCTCGCTAACATTCCGTTTTTTGTGGAAAATGAAACAAAATAGGCAATTTGACCTTCAATTTCTTTATACTTTATACTAATTGCTCTCCTAAGAAATAATGGCGAACAGAATGGGTCCGTTGACAGGAGTTATAAATACTGCACACATTGTACGTATGTGTAAGTAATGTGTTAGTATTGGTAATTGAACTCCTGTTTCCATGCCAGTGGTTGTTACTTGGGCACGTGTGTGTTTTTTAAACCGCAGAGGCGAGTTCACTTCTTAATTAGCAGCAAACATGTGGTAAATGTAGACCATGTTTGCAGAGATGTACCAATGTTACAAATACAGTTGTCCCTCCATAAATATAATAATAAATCGTCCTGTTTTGGTTGAATATGTACTATTAATAGTCTAACACGTTCATAAAATTACTAAATGAAGTAAACTAGAAATGTAAGACATTGAAAAAACATAAGCTTGAGCCCTCCTGTTGGCATTGAGGTACAGTAAAAGAACGTCAGACTCTGTGTGACGTCCTGGAAGAAGGAACTCTCTCAATGCTACCATGCGTGAGTCTATAGTCTTATTTACTAAATATGTCTACTATGTTGGGTAATAGAAGTGTAAAGACGACTATAGGGGTGTTATTTCCTGTCTTGAGGGCTCTAATAGTGTCCAAATCTGTATGTAGGAGGTTGTAACATTAAATTTAAACAAGGAATTCACTCATCACAGTGATAAACGAGGGATAAACGATAAACGAGGGATTCGTGTATTCTATTATCTGCCTCAACGCTCCAGTGCAGGGTATGGATTTTAATTAAGGATTTTACAAGTGTGGCAAATGAAAATGATGTATTTATTATGCTCTATGAACCCCGACTACAAGGCTAAGGAAATGATGATTAAAGGCAACATGTTTTTCAACATGAAAAATGAAAAGCAAAGCAAGAGAACAACTTACTTTGATAGTCCTTCCTCTCCAGCCTTCATGCCCTCCTTCCTCATCAGCCACTTGAGGGGGCGAGAGAGAGAGAGTCGTGCTAAAAGCGTTCTCTCCACATCGCGCTAATTGCCCCGGCGTGAAAAAAGGTGGCTAGTATAATGAGGTACTCCTAACGAGGCGGCGTCTTCATTCCGAGCTGCCATTTTCTGACGTACCGTGAGTTATTACTCGTATCTGTTCCCACGGCTATGGACACAAAAGTTGCCATCTGTGGCTTGAAAGAACCTCTCTTAGCCACATGTTGAGTTAGCTTTCTGGTATCATCTCTTATGTTAACGGGTCGGTTTTGACCCATGTATTAAATTAGCTATAAAATACACTACAAACAATAAGTTACCATCAAATTTGCTTCTCGTGTCTTGGTTACCTTCTTAGGCTTCCTATTGATACTTTTGGTGTGGGCATGTAGGCCTTTTTTTGCCACTATACCCCTCGATTTTAATTTCCAAAAATGGTAAAATGAACCTCAAAAGAATCATATTAATAAATTGAAGGTTATTTTGTTACCTGGCTATTACTGAGAGCTATATAACGTATCTCTTAAATCAATTAGTTTGATTTATTTTCTAATTTTAGTATTAATCACTAAAGAAATATCTATGGTGTTCGGGTCAGTTTTGACCCATATATATTAATGTCAAGAAAAAGCGATTGTTTTCAGCAACAGAACTTTAGTATAAACTGAAATCAAAAATCAGAACAGGTCCAGATCTTGGTTCACTGTACTTCTTGCCATTCTTTCCATGATCCAAATTGTAAATGTGAAATCAGCCAATCAAATGAGTGAATTCACCTCACATGTCTAGACCTTGTTTTTCTGCTGGTGTACTGGAAAAGCGGTCAAAATGAGAATCCCCTGAAGCTTCCATGATGAGAAGAGGAGCTGGTTGTCATTGTGTTGGCTAATTGTACACTTATGATTTCACTTGTGGCTCAAAATATTGCTTTATAGTCATATTATTATAACCGAGTCGAAACCGACCCTAACAACACAGCGGTCATAATTTCAACCAGACCATTTTAAAATGTAGTAACAATTATTTCTTTGTTTTTATTTTGTTGAAATAGAGTTTCCTGACAAAGTCAAAAAAGCCTTGATGCAATAAACAAATGTTATGTGATTCTTTTTATGCATTAAAATGTAAAACGGGTCGGTGCCGACCCTAACACAAGACGAAGATTAAGAGTATTATTTCTATTCATACCTGTAGGGTAGAGTCTTTGGAAATGCTAGTGAAATCCCTAATTTTGTAAACAATTCATTTTATTTCAAATCCATTTTTCCCATAGGAAATAACAGCAATAACTATTTATATGCATAACTTCACCACAGCGGGAACCCTTAGTCTAAACATCAACATGGACTCCTGAGATGCTTTTTTTCTTAGCTTCATATTATGCTATAAGTGAACAATAAGGGAAAAAGTGCTGACACAAGCAGCTTGAAGGCACGGGCCAGGAGGAAGAAGAAAGAAGTGGGTCGGATTACTTGCAGTTTTTGGTATTGCTGCTCGCTTATTCTCGCCTTTTTGACAGCCCGAGTAAGCAAATAGTGAACTTGATGATTACCAGAGGACAGGGTCCTGTGTAGACCCCCAAAGCCATCACTGTCAGGGATGTACAACATCTCGGCATCTGCTTTGTCAGTTCGTGTTTGACGTTAGTGTTCTTCATCAAAGGGGATGAGAAGAGAAGGATTTGATCAACTTGGTGGGGGGGGTGGGAGGGGGGTGTTGGGATTAATAGATAAAGACTGAGATTGGATGTAACCAAGCGGAACCAAAAGCAACCTTAAAGTTCATTGACGCCGCCCCCAGTTGTCTGTGCTGTTAATTGATGGGAAAGTGAAGTGTTCTTTTCATATTGAAACGTTCCCCTAGCGTCCTTCCATAGAGAGGATAACTCCAATTACCAAAGAAGGTGCCTCGTTTTCTAGCAAACGATTAATCAGCGCTCATGTCATTACCAGCTCGCCGTCAACTTCCGAGGCTTCTTATCGTGTTGTTGCAACACCTCAGCCCTCCTTCCATCGTAACGTCTACAGGGGGTCCGCAAAGCCCGTCCCGTCAGCGAGCCGGCGTGGCCGATATAAGCCGACATCTAACCTTTAATGAACACCAAACCACAGTCCCGCTGTGGCGGGAGGCTGTGTGACAGCGCTGGGCTCTAATGAGAGCTGGTGTCAGAACCCCCCCGCCCCCCCAATAATAAGTAGACCACCCGGATACTTCTCATTAGCATGATGTAAAGAACTCCTGGCTGGTTTATTTGGAAAGAAGGATGGCTTGTTTACTGCTGGAGAAATGTCTTCTACACACAAGTGGACACTTCACAAGCGGCGTTTCCACCAAATGTGGTGGACGCTTGGACACGTGGGCCCATGATGCACCAGGAGACATCCGCCATAAACAATGAATACTTCTTGGCTATTATTGGCTCTTCTCTATGACATGCTAATATAAAGTAGCTCAACAAACACAACGTGCGGTCATGGAATGACTGCAGCGTAATCGCTCCTCGCCACTTCGACACGCCAAGTCAGTTTTAGTATAGAGATCAGCAGAAAGACCACAAAGTCAAACCCTGCCGCACAAATTAATCCATGCCATTGCTCCTCCGCAGTTATAAATGATGACCAACTGTCACTTTTTCTTAGAAATAACAGTCAAATTGAATAGAATAAATCAATAAAAATCACTCCAACATAATCCACAAAATAAACATAAAAAACCTGGCAAGCTGGCTGAAATAGACGTGTCCTGTAATGAATGCAATTGCTCCTCCCTCGCCACGTATACATAACTGTTACTTTTTAATAAGAGAAATCAATAGATTCCAAAATAATCCACAGTCAAACCCTGCCCCACAAATAAATCCATGGGATTGCTCCTCTGCAGTTATAAATGATGACCAACCATCACTTTTTATTATAAAAGAAATAACAGTCAAATTTAATAGAATAAATCAATAAAAATCACTCCAAGATAATCCATAAAATAAAATAAAAAACTTTGCAAGCTGGCTGAAATATAGTACAAGTGTCCTGTAATGAATGCGATCGCTCCTCCCTCGCCACGTATACATAATTGTTACTTTTTTTTTTAAATCAATAAATGAAAAATCAATAGACTCCAAAATAATCCACCAAGTCAAAACCGGCAGCAAGCTCTTTTAAAAAAAAAACAATTTATGCAATTGCTCCTCTTCGGATATATATGATGATTATACAATTTCTCAAAGAAATCAATAAAAACACTCAAATAACCCACAAAGCAGAATGCTTCAACTTATACTTCAACTTGCTGATATAGTTCATCTTCAAACAGCTAAAATAATGCATAAGGCTAAAAATAACCAATTAGCTAAAAATGTCATCCAATACTTCTCTGCGAGAGAGGAGAAATATGATCTCAGGGAAGAAGTACATTTGAAACACTTCTATGCTAGGACTACGTTATGCTAGCCATAGCATTTCAGTATGTGGAATCAAACTATGGACTGGATTGAGTAAGGACCTCAAACAATGCACAACGATGAGCCAATTCAAGAAACAATACAAGCAGTTGATGTTTGCTAAATACAAGGATGAAGAGTCTTGAACCAGTCATGATGTGCTATATATATCACTATATTGACACTTACTATGGTACACATTATGGCATTGGATGCTCATATCACCTCCTACTTCAGTACGAGGTACATTATTAAAACAAAAAACAAAACCATTACCATTACTTATGCAATTGCTCCTCCACAGTTTTATATTCTACCTGGCACCTTTTCATCTTCTTAACATAAACAAGTGAGCCAGTTTATGTAACAATGCGATTGTAGAAACATGATAAATATGATAAACATGCAAATATAACAATAATATGATATATAATTAATATAATAATTAGCATTAATATAATAATTATAATAATCATAATAGTTCTAATAATTATTATAATAATCTAATAATATAATAATAATAATAATTATTATTATTATGATTATTATTATGTGTTTGTGTCCCTTTTTTCAGGAGCACTTTGTAAACAACAGACCATGTCAAAAAACGAAATTGATAAAACCATCAAAAGGTTGGCTCAGGCCATGATGCCAGGTTGTATGTTGAGTTTAAATGAAATACTTTGGAAAGATTGGGCGGGCCGTATTCAAACACTTGGCGGGCCGGATGTGGCCCCCGGGCCGTAGTTTGCCCACCCCTGGGCTAGGCTTTTAGGTTCCCAACTAGTTTGCTGAGGATTTCTTTCTAAAAGATGTTTTCTGGTCCACGCAGGGGCCACAAACGGAAGCACGACGACGCCAAGGAAGACGACGACGAGGCTGATGAGTCCTGCAAAGAAGAAGAGGAGGAGGAGGAGGAGGAAGAGGAGTGCAGCTCCTCCGAGGCTGACGAGATGGCGGCGGCATTGGAGGCGGAGCTTAATGACTTTATGTGACGTGGGACGCTGACAAGCTGTAATTATGAAAACAACGATGAATGTTCTGTACAGTATTGCTGTGTTTTGTAGCATTAATATTCATCCTGATAGCCCCCCCTCTTTTTTTTTGGTGGGCAGATATTTTATTGTGAAGAAAATAAATTGTTGGAAAAAAAAATGAATACTTTTGAGTTTTTTTAATTTATTTCGACTAAAGTGGCGATAATCCTTGCAAATGTGGCCGCTCATGCCAAAGAGTTTGAAGTCGTGCAGCTAAATTTCACTTTTGGACTTCTCACGTCATATTTGTTCATATAAAAATGATTATGCTTATGTGATTTTTTTGAGGTTGTTGCTTTATATCTTCTTGTGCACTTTGACCTTGACATTGAACCCTGCCCCTCTCTTGTTCTCAGCCTTTTCTGGACAATTTACACTGGAGCCAATCACGTTTCGACACGGGCGCTTGTACAGCTCAGCGCAAGGCGGCGCCCCAATGGAGATCCGTTGAGGTGAACGTATTTACAGCACGCTAAGCTAAATCATTGGGACTTAGCTTACCTGCAACAATGAAATACATGGCATTGAAACCCCTGGGAAATATATTGACCAAAAAATAAAGAAATAAACATGTCCAAGCTTAGTGTCAGGTGACTAAAAAAAAGGGCACTGAGCAAAATATTCCTTTTTTTTAAAAATCCGTAAAAAATAAGAATTTCCAATCACCTGTATTTTATAGCTGTGGGCCAGAAATTCCTGTTAAATAAATTTTACCCCAAAAAACCTCCAAGCATATAGTTGATATATTTAAAAAGACACATCATTGAATTTATGGTGTTGGGGCAGAAATGGCTGATTTACCTGATTAACAAAAAAAGTACAGTAAACATTGTTAACATATTCTGGACTAGTGAAGGCACTAACCAACATCATAAAAAATGTGTATTTTATGACCTTGGTAGAAATCCCTGCAAAACTTTTTTTCCATGAAAAGTGAGTGGATATGTCGTGAAGTTTCAAAATGTCGTTTTTAAGTAAAAGAAACTCAAATCAAAAGAAAAGGTGCTGAAGAGTTCCCCTCATTGAGCTACACTGCAATGGGGAATAGAATTGGGGTTATTTGTTGTAATGTATTTGTATTTTTACCATCAACCCCCCACCCCCTCCTCCGGCTCCAGTATTAAATACATCCATCATTTCCATCACATGTTATTTTCCTTTGTATTCCCCTTCTTTTTCAATGACAAACTAATGGATTAGATTTACCCAGAGAGCTACTTTGACTAAATAAAGATATTAAAAACAAAGGTGTTGCTGTACATTTCTTTCCCGGTGATGCTCCTGATGACATCCATTATCTTCTCGGCGTACGACACGGTAAGACTCCCACCTAATGGCTCCTTTGTCACGGAGACCATCGCCGAGCCATTAGGCTTCAGCTCAAGACACGCAGGGTCATTAGACATGGTGGGAGTGGGGGGGTGACACCATGCATCAGTTTAGGGAACATAATAGTTTGAATGTATTCTTTTATCAACAATGACGTCCGCAGTGAGAAGCAGCGGCGGTATAAGTGTCCACCTATAGCACGCCTTGACATCTGCTCTGGGCCTCTCATCATCTTGTCAGGCCGTGTGATGGCCCGGCAGGTGCCAGCTTGATTATACCCTCGGAAGCAGCAGCGCAAAGTCAGTGGTGGAGCTATTAAAAGGCTCATAAGCTGCATTGACATGGAAATGCTACACAGAGAACGTGGAGGACGCTCCTCTGAGTCAACAATTCATCTACAGACGCTGCAAAGTAGATGGCCTCGAAAGGAAGATGAGTTCAAACCACAGCAAAGATCCTCTATAAGACGGGAGTGCTCAGAACATGCAAACATGCCCAAACCTTGTCTAGTTCTATGTGTCATCATCTCTGCTTGTGATTCTATGTGTGTAGATCTATGTGTCTAGTTCTGTCTGAGAGAATATATATATATATATGTGTGTGTGTGTGTGTATACATATATATATATATACATATATATATGTGTGTGTGTGTGCGCGCGCGTAACTCTGTTTGTAGATTAGTCTACCATATCTACTATGTCTAGATCTGTATGTGAATATATGTGTATTTCTGTGTCAAGGTAAATGATATCTATGTGTCTAGGTCTATGTGTGTAGATCTATGTGTAAATCTATGTGTCTAGGTCTATGTGTGTGAATCTATGTGTGTAGATCTATGTGTAAATCTATGTGTCTAGGTCTATGTGTGTGAATCTATGCGTGTATATCTATGTGTATTTCCGTGTCAAGGTAAATGATATCTATGTGTCTAGGTCTATGTGTGTGAATCTATGTGTGTAGATCTATGTGAAATTCTATGTGTCTAGGTCTGTGTGGGAATCTATGCGTGTATATCTATGTGTATTTCCGTGTCAAGGTAAATGATATCTATGTGTCTAGGTCTATGTGTGTGAATCTATGTGTGTAGATCTATGTGTAAATCTATGTGTCTAGGTCTATGTGTGTGAATCTATGCGTGTATATCTATGTGTATTTCCATGTCAAGGTAAATGATATCTATGTGACTCGGTCTATGTGTGTGAATCTATGTGTGTAGATCTATGTGTAATTCTATGCATCTAGATCTGTGTGGGAATCTATGCGTGTATATCTATGTGTATTTCCGTGTCAAGGTAAATGATATCTATGTGTCTAGGTCTATGTGTGTGTATCTATGTGTGTATATCTATGTGTATTTCCATGTCAAGGTAAATGATATCTATGTGTCTAGGTCTATGTGTGTGAATCTATGCATGTATATCTATGTGTATTTCCATGTCAAGGTAAATGATATCTATGTGTCTAGGTCTATGTGTGTGAATCTATGTGTGTAGATCTATGTGTCTAGGTCTATGTGTGTGAATCTATGCGTGTATATCTATGTGTCTTTCCATGTGAAGGAAAATGATATCTATGTGTCTAGGTCTATGTGTGTGAATCTATGCATGTATATCTATGTGTATTTCCATGTCAAGGTAAATGATATCTATGTGTCTAGGTCTATATGTGTGTGAATCTATGTGTGTAGATCTATGTGTAAATCTATGTGTCTAGGTCTATGTGTGTGAATCTATGCATGTATATCTATGTGTATTTCCGTGTCAAGGTAAATGATATCTATGTGTCTAGGTCTATGTGTGTGAATCTATGCGTGTAGCTCTATGTGTAATTCTATGTTTCTCGGTCTATATGTGTGAATCTATGCATGTATATCTATGATATGTGTATTTCCGTGTCAAGGTAAATGATATCTATGTGTCTAGGTCTATGTGTGTGAATCTATGTGTGTAGATCTATGTGTAAATCTATGTGTCTAGGTCTATGTGTGTGTATCTATGTGTGTATATCTATGTGTAAATCTATGTGTCTAGGTCTATGTGTGTGAATCTATGCGTGTAGATCTATGTGTATTTCCATGTCAAGGTAAATGATATCTATGTGTCTAGGTCTATGTGTGTGTATCTATGTGTGTAGATCTATGTGTAAATCTATGTGTCTAGGTCTATGTGTGTGAATCTATGCGTGTAGATCTATGTGTAAATCTATGTGTCTAGGTCTATGTGTGTGAATCTATGCGTGTATATCTATGTGTATTTCCATGTCAAGGTAAATGATATCTATGTGTCTAGGTCTATGTGTGTGAATCTATGTGTGTAGATCTATGTGTCATTCTATGTTTCTAGGTCTATGTGTGTGAATCTATGCATGTATATCTATGTGTATTTCCGTATCAAGGTAAATGATATCTATGTGTCTAGGTCTATGTGTGTGAATCTATGTGTGTAGATCTATGTGTAATTCTATGCGTCTAGGTCTATGTGTGTGAATCTATGCATGTATATCTATGTGTATTTCCGTGTCAAGGTAAATGATATCTATGTGTATAGATCTATGTGTGTGAATCTATCCGTGTATATCTATGTGTAAATCTATGTGTCTAGGTCTATGTGTGTGAATCTATGCGTGTAGATCTATGTGTATTTCCATGTCAAGGCAAATGATATCTATGTGTCTAGGTCTATGTGTGTGAATCTATGTGTGTAGATCTATGTGTAATTCTATGTTTCTAGGTCTATGTGTGTGAATCTATGCATGTATATCTATGTGTATTTCTGTATCAAGGTAAATGATATCTATGTGTCTAGGTCTATGTGTGTGAATCTATGTGTGTAGATCTATGTGTAATTCTATGTGTCTAGGTCTATGTGTGTGAATCTATGCATGTATATCTATGTGTATTTCCGTGTCAAGGTAAATGATATCTATGTGTCTAGGTCTATGTGTGTGAATCTATCCGTGTATATCTATGTGTATTTCCATGTCAAGGTAAATGATATCTATGTGTCTAGGTCTATGTGTGTGTATCTATGTGTGTAGATCTATGTGTAAATCTATGTGTCTAGGTCTATGTGTGTGAATCTATGCGTGTAGATCTATGTGTATTTCCATGTCAAGGTAAATGATATCTATGTGTCTAGGTCTATGTGTGTGAATCTATGTGTGTAGATCTATGTGTAATTCTATGTGTCTAGGTCTATGTGTGTGAATCTATGCATGTATATCTATGTGTATTTCCGTTCAAGGTAAATGATATCTATGTGTCTAGATCTATGTGTGTGAATCTATCCGTGTATATCTATGTGTAAATCTATGTGTCTAGGTCTATGTGTGTGAATCTATGCGTGTAGATCTATGTGTATTTCCATGTCAAGGCAAATGATATCTATGTGTCTAGGTCTATGTGTGTGAATCTATGTGTGTAGATCTATGTGTAATTCTATGTTTCTAGGTCTATGTGTGTGAATCTATGCATGTATATCTATGTGTATTTCCGTATCAAGGTAAATGATATCTATGTGTCTAGGTCTATGTGTGTGAATCTATGTGTGTAGATCTATGTGTAATTCTATGTGTCTAGGTCTATGTGTGTGAATCTATGCATGTATATCTATGTGTATTTCCGTGTCAAGGTAAATGATATCTATGTGTCTAGGTCTATGTGTGTGAATCTATCCGTGTATATCTATGTGTATTTCCATGTCAAGGTAAATGATATCTATGTGTCTAGGTCTATGTGTGTGTATCTATGTGTGTAGATCTATGTGTAAATCTATGTGTCTAGGTCTATGTGTGTGAATCTATGCGTGTAGATCTATGTGTATTTCCATGTCAAGGTAAATGATATCTATGTGTCTAGGTCTATGTGTGTGAATCTATGTGTTTAACTCTATGTGTAATTCTATGTGTCTAGGTCTATGTGTGTGAATCTATGCATGTATATCTATGTGTATTTCCGTTCAAGGTAAATGATATCTGTGTGTCTAGGTCTATGTGTGTGAATCTAAGTGTGTAGATCTATGTGTAAATCTATGTGTCTAGGTCTATGTGTGTGAATCTATGCGTGTATATCTACGTGTATTTCTGTGTCAAGGTCAATGATATCTATGTGTCTAGGTCTATGTGTGTGAATCTATGTGTGTAGATCTATGTGTATTTTTGTGTCAAGAGACCGAGCCAGACCAAACAATGCCAACATTTATTGCCACAAATTGCTCAACACAGCCTTCAACTCCAGCCAAGCTCTGTCCCCCTTGTGTCCTCAGGTCAAGGTTGTTAGGCTGCCAAGGTCTCCCCCAGGCCAGGAGGAGGTGACCGTATTACCACCTACTCCATGTCCTGCAGTAACCTGGAGAGAGAGGGCAAAAGAGAGAAGAGAGAGGGTGGGGCATCAGCAACACAACCTGGCGGCAGGGGCCATGACAACTTACACACACACATACATACATACATACATACATACATACATACATACATAAGACATGCATACGTACAGACATGCATACATACATACATACATATACACATAGATTCACACATGGTATAGTACAAAAAACAGAGGAAACCTCACACACACTTAACAGGGGCCCCAGAAGCAGATTTTTGACAAAAATCATAAAGGGTTGTTATGTCGTTGTTTTTGTTTTTTTCAACTTTCTTTTAATGCACTTTTCTGGTCAAAAAAGTAGAAACCTCACACACAGGCAACAAGGGCCCCAGAAGCACCCAAAAAAGGCATGAAATGCCACTGTTTGAGGGCCCTGATTTTTGACAAAAATGTCTTTTTGGGGGGGGGTTTCAACTTTCTTCTGATGCACTTTTCTGGTCAAAAAAACAGGGGAAACTTCACACAAAAGAAGTTAAGAGGGGCCCTGGAAGCACCCAAAAATAGCATAAAATTCCATTGTTTGAAGGCGCCAATTTTTGACAAAAACCCAAAAATGGCATACACATGTACACATACGTAGATCTAGATAGAAATACATAGATACATACATAGATAGAAATACACATAGATCTACACACATAGATTCACACATGGACCTAGACACATTAAAATACATACATACATCTACAGACAGATTCACACACGGACCTAGACACATAGAAATACACATAGATCTACACACATAGATTCACACACATAGACCTAAACGTATAGAATTACACATACATAGATTCACACACATAGACATAGGCACATAGATATCATTGACTTTGACACAGAAATACACATAGATATACATACAGATTCACACACATAAACCTAGACACATAGAATTACACATAGATCTACACACTTAGATTCACACACATAGACCTAGACACATAGAATTACACATAGATCAACACACGTAGATTCACACACATAGACATAGGCACATAGAATTACACATAGACCTACACACTTAGTTTCACACACATAGACATAGACACATAGAATTACACATAGCAAAAACAAAGATCGTCTATTCGACAGGAGCACGACTGCTGTATTTCAGGAGCTGCTGCCAAAACATGACAGATCGTCCTCCGATTGTCCAGTAAACGAGGCAGCCAAATGAAATGTTTTCTTTATGCAAATGACAGGAGTTCCACTCCACTGATGGCAAGACTATCAGGAATATCCACTTTCCCGTTCATGGAGATGTTTTGTACAATGAAATGTGAATGAAGGAAGGAGGCCATCCGGTGACGACGTTGACATCATGTCAGCTCCCCTCCTCAGTCATTCACCGCTGACAATATTAATCACAATCCCACAACTCAGCTCATTTCCGCTCAGCCAGAAATACGACACCCTCTCTCTCTCTTCTTGTCCATCCTCACACTTTGCATATTTTTCAAACATCAAAGTAAGATGTGAGGTGCCGCCCGTGTTTACATAAGAGGGATTCTTCCCAAACAGCACAGAAAGAGGATGAGATTATTATTATTATGGTGGGGAATCAAATGTGGACAAAAGTATTGAGACACGCACCAGCAAATACAAATAGACGCTGTGGACATTGAAAGGGTGAACGAAAATACATTTCTATTTTCACAATAGATGAAAATATGAGCTGGAAACCTCATATTACAAATATACAACATAAGGTGGCCAGAAATATTTCAGTATTGAACAAAGCAAAATTTGTTCTCAATCAGAAATCACTCCACACTCTTTATTGCTCTCTGGTTCTACCATATCTTACTTATTGTGTGGAAATATGGGCTAATAACTATAAAAGCAATCTTCACTCGCTAAATGTACTGCAAAAAAGGTCAGTAAGGATAATTCATAATGCCGCCTACAGAGAACATACTAACTCCTTATTTCTAAAACCACAAATACTTCAACTTGCTGATATAGTTCATCTTCAAACAGCTAAAATAATGCATAAGGCTAAAAACAACCAATTAGCTAAAAATGTCATCCAATACTTCTCTACAAGAGAGGAGAAATATGATCTCAGGGAAGAAGTACATTTGAAACACTTCTATGCTAGGACTACGTTATGCTAGCCATAGCATTTCAGTATGTGGAATCAAACTATGGAATGGATTGAGTAAGGACCTCAAACAATGCACAACGATGAGCCAATTCAAGAAACAATACAAGCAGTTGATGTTTGCTAAATACAAGGATGAAGAGTCTTGAACCAGTCATGATGTGCTATATATATCACTATATTGACACTTACTATGGTACACATTATGTCATTGGATGCTCATATCACCTCCTATTTCGGTACGTGACAAAAAATAAATAAATAAACTTAAACTATATAAGGAAAGCAGGAAGTGAACAAATGTAACAGTTACTGATTGTAAAAGTACCAGATGGAGGGGTAGGATTTAATAAGCTTTGCTTCTTCCTACTCCTTTTGGACATGTGGAACTGGGAACTGATTATGGGATGCACTCAATTGTAATCTGATGCATGTTCAAATGAAATTAAACCATTACCATTACCATTACAAACCTTCAATGAACCTGACGATGGGCTGAGTGGAAGGTTTGACTCCATGCTTTCACTTTCTGGGGGTGTCCCAAAACCCGTGTCCATGGGGTGTGTTATTTTTTAACACTTTGTATTTTATTTTATTGAAGAAATAAGTAAATAAACCCTTCAAGCCACTGCTGAGGAAGCGTTGTATTAAACTATTTTATATATGTGTTGCATTATATTGCATCACATTGAATGCATGGTGTTTACTGCTAGGCTACGTATAAACATGACATTATATTTAGGACAAACAATAAAGCCTATTTCTTCACTCTGCAGCAGGACCAAATTCTTTTGATGAATTTTTCCCGGCAGGGCCGTTCGTCATCTTCTCTAATAACGATTATAAAAAAAATATTTTTAACTTTGTAAAAATTACACATCTGCGCCATGTTGATTTACAGGCCTCATAAAGGGCTCAGGCCGCGGGCTAAAATGGGAGCCCCCGTGTGCCCTCTCGTGTCTGCGGGAAATGGCTTAATTAATCAGGAAGTGGCTTTTTGTGGTCTTGGGCTTATTGCTGCAGTCGTGCTCTGTGCTGATTGCCTTAGAGACAACTAAGGCAATCCTGGTTGGCTGGAATGCTAGTCAAGCCAAACAACAACAACTGCACCTTTTACTGTATTGACTGACTTCAATGAGGCTGATGCTGCATTTTACAGCCTTTTACTGGCTGGCTGCTCTTTCAGTTTAGACCAGTTTAGACCGGGTCAAACCGGCTCTGATCGATTTGAAACAGTTGAAACTGGTTCCGAACAGTTCAAACCAGTTCCGACCAAACCTAATGGGAAGACTGCATTCTTTTAAATTCCAGTCTACAGGAAATCCAGGAGTGTTGCTCTTGTCAACAAATGTTAGGAGTGCCACTCCAGTCATCGAATCTCAAATGGAAAGACTTTTTACACGAAAGGGGCAGCATCTTTAGGCTTATTTTAGGGGGGGTGGCTTCAGTCCCCCTAAATAATGTGATATTTTTTATTGATTTTTTTTTATTTTTTATTGATTTGTTTTTTTTTACAAAAAAAATCTCTTATATTTTATATGAATTTTATATATATAATTGGGCAAAAGCAGGCTAATAAGGAAGCCAATAAGCAGGCTAATACTAGCCTACTACTTAGTACTAACTTAGTAAACTTCTTATGTGTGTGTGTGTGTGTGTCTGTGCAAGTCTGTGTGTATATGTGTCTTGTTGTCTTTCTTTTTTTTTTAACATGTAAAGCACTTTGTGCTACATTCTATGTATGAAAAGTGCTCTACAAATAAAGTTTGAGTGATTGATTGATTGATAGTAATAATCAGAAGAATAATGATGACAGTAATAATAATCGGCTAATTAATAATATAATAACATAATTGCATAATTACATAATTGATCACTGTCCCCTGGACAGAACAGTTGCAGAGCTTGAGCAGCGGTTTTGCAGTGTAGATTGTGTGTACTTGTGTACATTTAAAATAAAATAAAATAAAATAAAATAAAATAAAATAAAATAAAATAAAATAAAATAAAATAAAATAAAATAAAATAAAATAAAATAAAATAAAATAAAATCTGTCCAAAAGTGGGAAAGTTATATCCCGGTTCTTGTTCGTTATTTGTTTTTTGGATTTTTTTTAATGTCTACTACATTCTGTCATACTGTACATGTCATACATACATTCTGATTCATATCCTGTGCATCTCCAGAGGGCTAAGCCCCCCCTGTCCTCAGACCCTAGTGACGCCCCTGGGCAGCATCAATTGTTAAATAACAGGATGGTCACTTCTGTCAACACACCTGTATTGATAAGACTGTGTGACTTTTCCATGAATGAGGAAGTGACAGAGTTGTTAGTCTTCTGTCAACAAATGACAGGAAATGCAGCACAGGAAGTCATTTATTTTAAATGACAGCACACCTCTAGTGTGATTTTTGTTTAGTTTGGTGGCCTTGGATGGAGATGACAATACGCTGGCTGCAAACTGAAGTGATCTCATCGGACTGCTCCTTTAGTTTTCATGCGTGACATTTGCCATCAAAACAAATGTAATTCTCCCCCGTACGCGCCGGGTCAGGCGTCATTAAGCCAGTTCCATCAGTGATAGCTTTGTGAGGAAGATGTGATCACATAAAAGGGGAGATGCATTGGAGGTGGGGTAGAGGAGGAGTGGGGCGACGGGGAGGCACAAGAAAAGCCAAGCAAGCCCTGGTCCACCTGAGGAAGCCAATAAAGAGAAATGTTGCTCTGAAAAGCACCGCTGAGATCACCGAGGCACACATTTCTTTCTTCCTTCGCGCTGATTTGAATTTCTAATTCACGTGGGCGCCGCCACCAGAATAAAGGCGCGTACTGTAAGAACGCATATAAGAGCGTGTCAATCAAGCCTCGAGTGAGTGGACACCTCCATGGGATACTTCCTGCGCCCACTTCCCGCTTCTGAGCCGCCTGATGACATTTAAGGAGGAACAAATCCAAAAGTCTGCACAATGGATGTAATGCGTTCATCACTGGAGTGCTAAACCAGTCATTATCTAATAGTGATGGAGGATGGAGGAAAAATGATTTGAAATATTATTTTTAAAATCATTTTCAGTCACCAATGTCTCATTCTGGGGTCTTTCTTTCCCAAATGGAAGTGCAGTAAAAGGTTTCCCATCATGCCTTTGTGACTATTTGTGTTGCTGCGTCTTGCTGTGCCGCCATCAAAAAGTGAAATAAGGGACACATTTTTTTCCCAATGGCACCAGAACAGCTTCATTGAGGTTCTTGTGTACACAATAGGCTGCCAAGTGGAATTTTGGAAGAAAAAAGCATAGTTTTTTTAGGCTTCTAAGCACAATCAGGGGACCTTTTTGCAGGTGCTTACTAATTTGGAATGCAACAGACTTCCTGGTTGTGTTGCACGGTTAGCATTCTCGCCATATTTGGCAAAGCGGGAGTTCAAATGCATTTGTTTTCTTTCTGTAAAACCGGAGAGTCACTCCTGTTCACAGTTCCACATGTCCAAAAGGAGTAGGAAGAAGCAAAGCTTATTAAATCCTACCCCTCCATCTGGTACTTTTACAATCAGTAACTGTTACATTTGTTCACTTCCTGCTTTCCATAATACAGTTTATGGTTTTTGTTTTTTTTAATTTTTGTCCCGTACCAAAGTAGGAGGTGATATGAGCATCCAATGACATAATGGGTACCATAGTAAGTGTCGATATAGTGATATATATAGCACTTCCTGACTGGTTCAAGAATTTGGTCCGGCTGCAGAGTGAAGGAATAGGCTTTATTGTTTGTCCTGAATATAATGTCATGTTTATACGTAGCCTAGCAGTAAACACCATGCATTCAATGTGATGCAATATAATGCAACACATTATAAAATAGTTTAATACAACGCTTCCTCAGCAGTGGCTGGAAGGGTTTATTTACTCATTTCTTCAATAAAATAAAATACAAAGTGTTAAAAAATAACACACCCCATGGACACGGGTTTTGGGACACCCCCAGGAAGTGAAAGCATGGTGTCAAACCTTTCACTCATCCCATCGTCAGGTTCATTGAAGGTTTGTAATGGTAATGGTAATGGTTTAATTTCATTTGAACATGCATCAGATTACAATTGAGTGCATCCCATAATCAGTTCACAGTTCCACATGTCCAAAAGGAGTAGGAAGAAGCAAAGCTTATTAAATCCTACCCCTCCATCTGGTACTTTTACAATCAGTAACTGTTACATTTGTTCACTTCCTGCTTTCCTTATATAGTTTAAGTTTATTTATTTATTTTTTGTCACGTACCGAAATAGGAGGTGATATGAGCATCCAATGATATAATGTGTACCATAGTAAGTGTCAATATAGTGATATATATATAGCACATCATGACTGGTTCAAGACTCTTCATCCTTGTATTTAGCAAACATCAACTGCTTGTATTGTTTCTTGAATTGGCTCATCGTTGTGCATTGTTTGAGGTCCTTACTCAATCCATTCCATAGTTTGATTCCACATACTGAAATGCTATGGCTAGCATAACGTAGTCCTAGCATAGAAGTGTTTCAAATGTACTTCTTCCCTGAGATCATATTTCTCCTCTCTCGCAGAGAAGTATTGGATGACATTTTTAGCTAATTGGTTATTTTTAGCCTTATGCATTATTTTAGCTGTTTGAAGATGAACTATATCAGCAAGTTGAAGTATTTGTGATTTTAGAAGTAAGGAGTTAGTATGTTCTCTGTAGCCGGCATTATGAATTATCCTTACTGACCTTTTTTGCAGTACATTTAGCGAGTGAAGATTGCTTTTATAGTTATTAGCCCATATTTCCACACAATAAGTAAGATATGGTAGAACCAGAGAGTACGTACTACGTACATGTTAAGGGTGTTTTTGTCACTTTGTGGATGAAAGGTGATGGTGGTAATCATCCCTCGTGACCCTGGTTCGGCGATGGTATACTTTAAAGTCAATGCGTCCCACGGGAGAACAAGCTGCCAATAGCGTCCAACTCCAGAGACATTATTAGAGCTAGCCACAGGAGCTTCATTTGACTCATCCTAATGGTCCATTCATCATCATCATGTCCAGAAAGGCCGGCATTCTTTCTCCCGGCCACTTGTTGCTAGGCAGAGCTCACACACAGTTATCCTGTCACTCTTGTTATCTGCGCCAAAAACTAAGGCGAAGGCGGCAAGTGAGGCTGCAGCTGCCTTATGTGACGACATGTTATTTATTCATCTCAAGGTTACTTGATTAGACGTTTCATAAATAAAAAATAAGGTACGCAGTGATCCAGTGGAAACATGGCGCCAACTGCAGCTTTTAATTTACTTTATATTTGACACGCAACGCACCGCAATGCTGAAGTATTTAACACGCGTAAGGAACCAAAGTAACAGAAGCGGCTGGGATTTAAAACCAAGAGTCCAAGTATCCTTAAAAGTGGTCAAATGTAATTGGATTTCTGAATGAACAGAGGAAAGTCGCTCTAACGTCCCCTCCAGGAGCCATGAGGTGGGATGGAGAAACTGCCTCTCGCAGGATGGCGGCCTCCAGCCACTTCCTGTCTGACTCCATCAACTCCTCATTCCAGGCTTGTTGTGTAAAATCATATTTAATTCAACCGCCCTGCGTCAGGCAGCTATTTTGGGGCTTTCATTTATAACAAAGAACAAATACAAAGCGGAAACGAGCACGGCTCCAACGAGCACGGCTCCAACGAGCACGGCTCCGACGGCACACCGGGATGCAGCACGTTGTGGATGACTTTCTGTAATCAGCAGCGTGTCGCCTGATAAGAATGAGGCTGTGATTAGCCACACGGCGCTAGCATGTGACATTGATGAATGACATTTGGACAAATACGCTGCCTCAGCCGAACGGTCAATAAACTTTGACTTCATCATCTCACCTCCAACAAAAGCTGACAACCTTTTCTACTAGTTTCTCCACTTCCTCCTCTTATGATTGGTTTTGCACATTGTGCGTCCCGCAACATCAAAACATCTCCGCTCGTTTGTGCTCCGTGAGGGAATTGTGTGTTGTTGATTAAATTTCCCACCCGTCCAATTTAAATCCAAACACTGCAGAGGGATTTAAAGCAGCATGTTCTCCTCGAGACATATCGATCGCATTTTTTTGTTTGATTTTATTCAAACATGCTTTTTTTCTTTCTCAAGGGCTCCACCTGAGTGAATGCTGGCGGCAGGCTGACCCCTGTGCCGTTAATGAGATGCTCACCTCGGGGCCAGATCCCGCCCTAATCCAAGGTCGGCAGAGAGGGTTTACCACATTGATGACCACAGCCGCTCACCTATATGATGCACCGACCACCCGCAACGACCTCTTCCTGTCAGAGGAACCAAAGGAGAAGATCATATGAATGACGCTGATGTATGACGGGGCCACACACAATCTTGCCATTAGAGGTGTGTTGACAGCACTTACACTCCTGTCATTAAAAGATGAAAAAAAAATATATATATTTGCTGCCAGTCAACAACATATAATATATTATATAATAATATATTATTATATTTAATTATAATATATAATATAATATAATATTATATTTGATTAATTTATTTAATTTATTATAATATATACAGTAAACCTCGGATATATCGGATTCAATTGTTCCCACTGGTTTTGTCCGATATAAGCGAAATCCGTTATATGCGTATACCGGAAAATGTCCGTTTTACGCATATATCCGATTTATATCCGGTATATGCGTAAATGGGATTTTATCCGTTATAAAAAGGCACTTCCTTGACTATGTTTCCAATGTACCTGGACGCGCAGGCAACGCTGCAAACGCTGTCGTATAGCGGCCTGTCACGATTTGGCGAATCGGAGCGCCACGATGCGGCCATCCGATATATGCGAGGGAAATTTAATGGAAATGCATTGGAACGGGACTGGAGATTTTGTCCGAAATAGGCGAAATCTGTTCTAAAAAATCCAATATATGCAATGAATTTTTATTGGAAATGCATTACAGAAAAATTGGTTCTTTTTTATCTGTCCGTTGTGAGCGAATTTCCGATATATCCGAGTCCGATATATCCGAGGTTTACTGTATATATTTTTGCTGCCATTGAAGAGGTGTGCTGACAGCACTTACACTCCTGTCGTTGGAAGACTGAAAACCTAGTTTTGCTGCCATGTTTATTTAAGAACACATTCTTGCTATTACTGCTATTACACTGTAGTTGGGATAACAGTGACAATAGGGAAGTAGTAAGACTCTAATGTGATTATTTAATTTGAGGTATTTTAAAAAATATTTTTCTTTTTTCTCTCACATGTATTTTTAAATCTCACTGAAAAATTACCATAATATTGATGTTTTTTTATATCCATGTTAGCTTGTGATGACTAGTGTGGTGACTGTATAGTTGGAGTGGTTTCATTCTTTCTTTCTTTTGTACTGGACTACGTACGATACAATGACTAGTAATGAACTGGTTGCTCTTGGCACGTAGTTGGGTGCCTCAAGCTGGGTGAGGGTGCTTGGATGTGGGGTTTTCATTCTGGTAGACAAGGAATAATATATGTTTTGTTGGGATGAGGTTGGAATCTATGTTTATATGTACATAGGTATTTTTATTTGCGTTGATTTATGTTTGGTTTGTTGTGCTTTGGATGATGTTCGAAATAAAGAAGAAAAAAAAATTATTGGAGTTGTGTCGACGGGAGTGACACTCCTGTCATTCAAAGATAGGAAACACACTTTTGGCGTCGGAGGGGTGTTGACAGAAGTGTCATTTGTGTCATGTGTGTCAAGTGTCATGTGAGAGCACACTTCCTTGCTATTAGAGGTGTGTTGACAGAGGTGACACTCTTCTCTTTTAAAGCAGATTGATACATTTTTGGGTTTTGTTTAAAAAACCCCAATGCAAAACAAAAGTTTTTCCCCTTCTGTAACAGTTTGGCCATAATGGAGGTCTTGGTTACTAGAAGTACTGATGCTGACATATTCATTCATTCATTCATTTTCTACCGCTTATCCTCAGGAGAATTGCAGGGGGTACTGGAGCCTATGCCAGCTGTCTTGGGGCGAGAGGCGGGCTACACCCTGGACTGGTGGCCAGCCAATCACAGGGCACATATAGACAAACAACCATTCACACTCACATTCATACCTATGGACAATTTCATTCATTCATTCATTTTCTACCGCTTTTTCCTCACAAGGGTCGCGGGGTGTGCTGGAGCCTATCCCAGCTGTCTTCGGGCGAGAGGTGGGGTACACCCTGGACTGGTGGCCAGCCAATCACAGGGCACATATAGACAAACAACCATTCACACTCACATTCATACCTATGGACAATTTGGAGTGGCCAATTAACCTAGCATGTTTTTGGAATGTGGGAGGAAACCGGAGTACCCGGAGAAAACCCACACATCGGGAGAACATGCAAACTCCACACAGAGATGGCCGAGAGTGGAATGTGAGATGCCATTCTATATTTTTCCGATGACATAAAAATAGCAGATAAAGATCAAAGACACAAAGCAGAAGGTTCCCAGTGAGCCTCCATGTTGAACCCCTTGGTGTCATTACCATGCTATAGTATGTAGTAATATCACTACAAGAAGTACACCAATGTACTCCATGGGGTTAAATATTCAAGTTCTGTGTTGTTGACTACAAGTAATGCACGCAGTGAGGTAGTAGGTAGGCAAACACTCCCCCTGACGATGTCACGCTGTACTGTAAGCACACACACGCACGGCAGAGAGAGAAAGCATCACCTCTGGATTTGTCTTCCCCCCAAAAACACACACATCACCATTAGTCCCGCACCAAGAGGAGCCATGTGACCGAGAAGAAACACTTCATCTTTTCTTGCGTGCAGCATTTAGCGGAGCGTCTTCTTTTCCTTTTTCTGGCAGTGTTACGTGTGCGTAAAAATGCGCATCTGGGTGGATTCGCTGCTCGCCGCGTCCCGCAGCGCGTGTGCGTGGGAAACTTGGCGGCATGCTGCGTGTTGTGGACGGCGCGTTGGAACAGATGGACGCGGACTCTGCGAGCCGGGTAAGTAGTTTTACTGCTATTTTACGAGCGGGAAAAACACAATCAGTCGACTCAAAAGGCGCGCTTCAAAAGCTCGCTTGAGGAGCGTTTATGGAGTGGACACACGGGGTGATGTCTTAGTGGGTGGTGTCGTGTCCTCATCACACTTTTACTTCATTAGAATCATATCCTGCATGGACACTTTGTATCATAATCATATCTTCCTGTGAGGGGGGGGGCTGTCACCAAACCAACAACGGATACTATTGCCACTATTATACTCACCCTTCCCTCAGCTGGGAGGGTTGAGAGGACACCAGGAGGTCATAGGTGAGAGGTCATAGGTGAGAAGTGGTGTCAGCATGTGCTCAGGTGTCCTTCCTCTTCTTTAGACAATTAGTCGTCCTCTGGGGAGGAAATAAAGCAAACATATTTTGTTAACTTCAAATCTAAACAAATGTAATGAAAAATATTTCTCTGCCATTGGCTGGGGACCAGCTGGGATAGGCTCCAGCTTTCCCCCACAACCCCAGTGAGGATAAGCAGCATAAAAAATGAATGGAAGGATGGAGCCACTATAGTTATACAAATATTATCTTAATATGAATTTAATACACATGCAATACACATATGCAATATTAAAATAAAAGTATGAATGTATCTTTAGAATTAGTACTTGCATGGCGGCATATATAAGCAAATATATCTGATTATTATACAAAATATTTTAAAAATACATATACAAAACACTTTAAGAAAACATTATGAAAAATATAATTTTTTTGTAATTATGAAAACACTCAAAATAACTTTTTATCATTATTCATTCATTCATTTTCTACCGCATTTTCCTCACAAGAGTCGCAGGGGTGCTGGAGCCTATCCCAGCTGTCTTCGGGCGAGAGGCAGGGTCCACCCTGAACTGGTGGCCAGCCAATCACAGGGCACATATAGACAAACAACCATTCACACTCACATTCATACCTATGGACAATTTGGACTCACCAATTAACCTTCAATCAATTAACCTTCAATCAATTAACCTAGCATGTTTTTGGAATGTGGGAGGAAACCGGAGTACCTGGAGAAAACCCACGCATGCACGGGGAGAACATGCAAACTCCACACAGAGATGGCCGAGGGTGGAATTGTACCCTGGTCTCCAAGCTGTGAGGTCTGTGCACTAACCACGCGACCGCTGTGCCACCCTCATAGCCACTGAGTTTAAAGATGGTGTTGATTAAATGCTTAATATAAGAATACAAAGTGTGTTATTATTGTCACTAAAATAGCACATGCATGTGTTTGATGGTGGTTGGTGTTTACATCATACTGATATTTTAGCACTCTCATAACTAGAAAAAAAAAAAAAAACACATACCCCCCCAGATTGTGAAAGGCCCTCGTGTGTCATTCCGAGTAGCCTCTCTTATGATTGTTACAGCACTTGACAGACGTTTTGCATCAGCCATTTTCCAACCCAAAAGGAGTCGTCCTCATGTTTGAGTGATGAAGGCCAATCAGCCCCCGTTTGGCAGCTCATCAGGGGGTCGTCGTTCCAGACTCCAGCGTGATGCGTATACGCTCTCCTGAATGGAATCTGCATGCGCGTCTTGTGCTGGTTTAGTTTGAAAGGAGACAAGACAAGGAAGGTGACTTAGACACAAGTTATCCTGGGGTCCCTAGAAAGGCTTGTCAATCACCAGTCAGAAGCACTCTGCAGTGGTGCATCCAGATGCTCTCTTTAAATAAAAGAAGCGTTAGGACACTGCAACCTCACCGACGTGCGTGCTTGATCCTTCTTGTGTAGAGTGCAGGAAAGCCAGCAAGGAAAAAAAAAAGAACAAGTGTGATTGCTGTTATTGTCACAGTGTGTACCAGGAAGTAAGTGCATCCAAGGGGAAATGGCGATTTCAGAGTATTTTTCTTCTTCTTATACCTCACCCATTTGCTGCCATTACTTCTTTTATGTCTTTATAGACTCTTTAGGTCAGTTTGTCAATAAGCAGCATTATCAGGCTCTCTGTAGGTCTTTAGGAAACAGTCTATTATAGACATCATGCCCTTGAAGGGAGCGTCATTTGGCTAATGCATGTTTCCTGTGCACGCTATTCACCGTCTTTCTTTGCTTTTCATTCACTTTGTGCACTGATGAGACGCATGCACTTTCTTAAGCAATGTCAACTTGATGAAGAAATAGGTAAGAAAATACATTACGCGAGTTAAACATTAACATTCCAGCAAAAGAAAATGTTATTTGGTTATTATCATGGAGAAAAGCCATATGATGGAATGAACAATAATGTCAATTTAGTAAAAGAGTGAAATATTAAAGATTTAGAATATTACAAAAAACAAAATTTTTGTAAAATGAAGTTATGGACAAAGTTATAATATTATGGGAATAAAGTCTACTAAAGAACATATAGGAAGATTATTTACAAGCACTGCCCAGACATCTTATGCAACAGCACCTCCGCTGGTGGCAACCAAGTACTGCACCCCATTTTGACTGAAAGAGGAAAGAACTTTGTTGAATTGAAATGTCTTCCTCCTTGTGTGACAGAAACATGCTGACTTGTTGCTGAATGGCTGACAAGCCGCTGCCCTCCTCGCCTCCCTCGTGAAGCAAAGTGGCCGCCATGTACCAGGAGGTAGCGTTCCTGGCGGGCAGCACTGACCACCAGTTCACCACCTTCCACTTCAAGCGTGTGGAGAACCCCCAGGAGGTCTCCTCCAAGAAGGGTGTCTTCTACAAGCGGGCCCAGCTCCTCCTCAAACCTCAGGCCCGCCAACAAGACGGCGGGAGTGGCGGCGACGACGGTGCGGCCATCATCAACGTGGGTGGCATCAAGTACCGCATCCCCTGGTCCACACTGCAGGAGTTCCCCATGACCAGGCTGGGGAAGTTGCACAGCTGCAGTAACGAAGCCGAGATCATGGACGT
The DNA here is from genome assembly GCF_030265055.1 of Doryrhamphus excisus. Lineage (NCBI taxonomy): Eukaryota > Metazoa > Chordata > Actinopteri > Syngnathiformes > Syngnathidae > Doryrhamphus > Doryrhamphus excisus. The sequence goes on along the minus strand of NC_080479.1, from coordinate 9,767,009 downwards.
GTGCGACGACTACGACGGCACCCGCAATGAGTTCTTCTTTGACCGGAGCCCCTCGGCTTTCCGCACCATCGTGACCTTCCTGGCGGCGGGGAAGCTGCGGCTCCTCAGGGAGATGTGCGCCCTGTCCTTCCAGGAGGAGCTGCTCTATTGGGGCGTGGAGGAGAACAACCTGGACTGGTGCTGCCTGAGGAAGCTGCGCCTCCGCCAGGAAGAGTACAAGGAGCTGCAGAGGCTGGAGGAGGAGGAGGCCGAGCTCACCTCACCGCAGTCCTGCGAGGAGAACCAGCAGCTGGGGAGCATCGCAGAGGAGAACCCCACGGGGGGGTGCATGCGAAGACTGAGGGACATGGTGGAGAACCCTCATTCTGGGATCCCCGGGAAGATCTTCGCCTGTCTGTCGGTGTTGTTTGTGGCCATCACGGCTGTGACGCTGTGTGTGAGCACCATGCCCGACCTCAGAGAGGAGGAAGAGAGGGTGAGTTCACTCGATTTCACAGGACAGAAAAAAAAACAAAGAAATATCTCACCAGCGGCACCTGAGGCTCCAATTCACTTCCTCAGAAGTCCAGTCTGATGATTTTTGTGAAAGCAAAACTATTGAGAGCTATCTGAGTTCTCGGTGTGTTCAGTGCTTAATTCCCATTTTGACCCCCATCGCAGCCCATCTAAGGCGGCACAATAGTTGGGCTGCGAGTCAAGGTAATCCACTTGTTGCGTCCCCGGTGTGTTCAGTGGAGCCGTCTAGGCAGCGCAATAGCACTCCATTTTGATTCATATGACGACCAAGTCTCGAAACACAATTTCACTTCTTTGAGAGTGATCGCACCCTGAGAACGCCCGATCTCATGCGATCTTGGAAGCTTTTTTCCGGGTAATCCGGTTTCCTCCCACATTCCAAGAACATGCTAGGTTAATTGGCGACTCCAAATTGTCCATAGGTATGAATGTGAGTGTGAATGGTTGTTTGTCTATATGTGCCCTGTGATTGGCTGGCCACCAGCCTCTCACCAGAAGACAGCTGGGATAGGCTCCAGCACTCCCGTGACCCTCATTAGGATAAGCGGTAGAAAATGAATGAATGAGAGTGATCAACAAAACGATACTAACTTGGTGGAAAAGTAGTTAACACTGCTTTGAAATAAGTTCCCTCGTTTACAAAGTTGTTGGAAAAAAAAGTATAATTCAATCACTTCTGCCCCTAATTGTCGGCATATTGGTGTTTCCTGGAGCTCCCAATAAGGGAAGAAAGCACCTACCACCTACTAAATCATTTCCAAAAACAAACAGTGGGTCCTAAGTGGGTTCCCTGTTTTAGCAGGCCAGCCTTAGGGATGCATGCTGCTACAGTAGAATTATGATTATGTTGATGCAGCAGCCCACGTACAGTAGCAGCGAGCGTTCCCGCGCTTCAGTGTAAATCATCTTGACAAGAGACACAGGCGCAGGGACACGGGGGCTTCTTGTGAACGGCGTTATTGTGCCTCCGCCGCTTTCGCTGCCACCTCGAGAGCCCCCCCTGCAAACGCACTCTATAGAGGCAACACAAAGACGGGTAAACAACCACGCGGTCACAGTAGGGGAAAATAGATTGTGGTTTCTCCATTTTGGGATTTTTGTGCCTTTATAGCACGTGTTCTTATATAACATGATGGTTATATAAACGAAGTGTTAATCCATACATTTAAATCTTATTATCCCAAATACCGTAGGTGAGAAAACTCTTTTCTACTTAGGTTTTATCTCAACGCTGTCATAGTTGGTGACCAAAACAGGCATGTTGCCCCTCTTGAGGCTCACCTTTATCACACTAATTCCCCTTAGTCAACTAATTCATTTAATAAGCAGATTAAAGGAAACAACCCAATGTCTCATCAAGTAAGAGATGAAGTGGTTTTCATCAAGAATCAAAGCGGAGTGAGGATTAGCTGAAGTGAATTTCTTATCTTGGCTTCAAATTAATGCTATGTCTTGTGTCATCTTTAATGGTGACTTTAAGGCTTGTGGATGATTGGCGACAACCAATGAAGACACCTAAAGTGCAACAGTATTTGGCTATTTCATAACTGACCTTTTATACCGCTATACAGTCGTCCGGCGCAATATCAACCTGCTATTATCACTCCATATCACGGTTTTTCAGAAATAATAAAGACTGTGGTGTATTATTAGCCAAAACATATTGAAATACATATGAGAGCTACTATTCCAGTCACTAATGTCTGACATTATAATAGAGTGGAAAAAAGTTATCCTGACGCACCCTCAGGATACACTCCTTGAACCTCCAAGAGCCCGAGATGGTTTTTGTGGATCTTACATGTCAGAGATGTACTTTGCTGCAAGGCCATTAAGAGACTTGTACGCAAACACAGATGTTTTAAAGTCGACTGGAAGCCAGGGCAGAAATCTAAGCACTGGACTTATATGGTCATGTTTCCTTGTTCTAGTCAGGACTCGAGCAGCAGCATTCTGCATGTACTGCAGCTCGTCTAAAAACATTAATTCATTCATTTTCTACCGCTTTTCCTTACGAGGGTCGTGGGGGGTGCTGGAGCCTATCCCAGCTGTCTTCGGGCGAGAGGCGGGGTACACCCTGGACTGGTCGCCGGCCAATCACAGGGCACATATAGACAAACAACCATTCACACTCACATTCCGCAGAAAACCGCAGAAAACCCACGCATGCACGGGGAGAACATGCAAACTCCACACAGAGATGGTCGAGGGTGGAATTGAACCCTGGCCTCCTAGCTGTGAGGTCTGCGCGCTAACCACTAGAACACTGTGCCGCCGGTCTAAAAACATATTTTTTTAAAACTTTGACCCATTATATGACACCATATAAGATTATCTTATCTGTTAAGCAGATACCTTGGTTTAAAATTGTGACGCTGGCCCTTTAAGCGTGTGTTACTTGTAGTTTACAGTCATTGTCACGCCAGTTGTTGAAGTCCTGTTTATGCAGACTAATCCACCTAAAGTAAACTTTCTCTCGCAGGGTAAACAAGACGGTGGTATTGTTTGATTCCCACAAAGCGATGTTGTGGTGCCAGACGGCATGGATTGTTGTTACCATGTTAGGAGACACTTGCTGCACCCTCGCCACCGCCAAGCAGTTTTCATGCAATTGGACCCAACATGGTTTGTGTTAATGACAGAGTCTCTTTCCTTCCACCCAGGGCCTGCCCACTTACACCCTCTCCCGCCCCCCCCCCAGCGCCATTACAGAGCATCCATTAGGCTTGATAGGCAGGCAGGGTTTTACATTAGTGCAGATCCTCCCTGCGTTAATGAAACCATCACTTCCTCACTCGCAGGAGGCAAACCACGGCGTGCGCTTATGTTGCGTTGTGTGACCTTGTGGCTCCTGTGTTGTTGTTGTTGTTGTTGTCAAGTGTGTGAAATATGATAATGTATGTAAAGTAGTGTCATGTAACAAGCTGTTATAGCTACGCCACTTAAACATATCACCTCCTCCAAAGAGGTTATATTTTCATCTCACTTTATATATGTCCTCGCCAGGTTAAGCACTAACTACTTAACTGACTGACTCTCCCCAGCGGATCGCCCCCATTCATTCTTTTTTAGATGGTTCCCTACAGGAAATAATGTATCAATCTTAATGACATTACACAGACATACAGTGTACAGAACTTAAGTATTTATGAACATATATATTTAGTCCTCAAGGTAACTATTTCCTGTGTGTGTGGCAAGCAACGCTCCAGGTAATCAGCTAAAAGCAATAATCTGAATATCGAAATAACAAAAATAAAACAATTGTAAATACAGTGGAATGTACTACTATGTTATAATTATATACAATTCCAATTAAAGTTCATTTCGCCAAAATGTGTAATATAAAAAGAAACCGACCAGTCCAGGGTGTACCCCGCCTCTCGCCCGAAGACAGCTAGGATAGGCTCCAGCACCCCCGCGACCCTTGTGAGGAAAAGCGGTAGAAAATGAATGAATGAATAAAAAGAAACCCAGCATGCCTCACTGCATACTGGATAAGGTTCAGGTCCCAGCGCCCTTACCGAGTGCCATCAAAAAAATGAAAAATCTTAAATTTAATTGTGATGTTGAGGAACCCAGAAAGGGCTTTTGATCACGACCCATCTGACCCTGTCATGTGGAGACAGTGGAGCCGAGGCCGATGACGGGCACTTAAGCCTGTCCCTCTCATCTAATGGCTATTCCATTTCGAGCATTAGCACACATTTGACAGTCCTCTGTCCACTCTCTGTGGATGAAGAGAGAATTAAACAGGTCATTTTATTCCACTGGAACGTTCCACTGTGTTCACGTGAGCATCATTAGAAGCGCTGCTACATTTATCTCCTTCCAACCTCCTTTGGCGGTAAATCCCCACTCACTTTGAGGTCTCCAAAACTAGAACCATAGATCATCACTAGGCCGCTGAATGTCAGGATTTTTGTCATGCGTGCAGAAAAGACGTCACACATCCTTCATTTCCACTGACTGAGACTTAGACAGCCGTTCACTCTTAAGGAAGAAGTGTCATCTATCATCTATCACGGAGGGGGATCATTTGGACTTCTTGTCCGCTCTTCACTGCTACAGCCAAAGTAAAACAGATTTATTTCCATCAGCACAAAAGGTCCACGGACCATTGTGGGATTTTGTCATGGCTATAATGGCAAAGAGAGACAATAAAATAAAGCGAACATGGCTCATAAACACATTGGCCCAAGTAAAGCAGCCAGCGGAACAATACATAAAAGCTACACAGGCTTTTAGGTAGCATGCATGCACCGAGGTTTGTAAACCTGAGTGATTGGATTCTGCACTGGGAATTGTGTGTGCTATGCAAGCAAACAGTTTATAGGCAGCAGATTGAAAAAGGAATAGGATATATATATATATATATATATATATATATATTTATTTATTTTTGTAATAAGAGCTACAGAAGGTTGAGATGCATGAAGATCAAAAGAATGTTATTTCTTTTCACTCTGCTTCAGGGCCGACGTGGACTTAATAACCAAACAATCTGGTAATTATTGCCTCAAATATTTATGAACACTGTTACAGAGGCCTTGGTAGGAAAAAAAGAAAAAGAATAAGGTTGATTAGTAAGCGGAATATTTCAATACAGAGCGGCAGTACATGCATTCATTGTGTCAGGTGATTGCACCTTTATTTAAAGCAGTGATTTTCAACCACTGTGCCGTGGCACACTAGTGTGCCTTGAGAAATTGTCAGGTGTGCCGTGAGGAATTATCCAATATCACTTTTTATAATTAACATTTATTAATCATCATTTGCAAATATTATGTCAATATCCACGTATACGTGGACCCAAATATTCCAATTGCATTTGGTTTATTTGCTCAAAACGGAAAGAATTTAACCTTTGTATACGCCTCATTCCGAAAGAATAGTGCCAATCCGAATGAATATATAATCGGATTAACAGGGGTGGAATATTCCTTTCCCCAATTCGACTGAGGTATCTTGTACACGCTCACACGGAAAGTTGTCAGGGTGCATTTTTCTTCTTCTGTTGTTTATTGGCGGTTGGCAAGCAGCTTTCGTGTACATTAGCGCCATCTGTGGAACAGAATCTAAACCCTTCTATACGCCATTCATAAGTCCATAAGTCAAAAGAAAATATATATCTATATAAAACATGTACCGAGTTGAATTAGAAAATATTAGCAAGATTGAATTTGATCCTGTCCTGGTTAAATTTATCATATCGCATGCTCAGATATGACGTAACACGCAGATCGAGATGTTCTTCAGTTTTAAAAATGGAGGCCAGCAATCGGCACTGGACTGATACGGAAAGTTTGTTTTTGATTCAAACTAAATTTCCAGACTGGACAGACGAAAAACTGGCAATACGGAGTTATTCCAACAAGTGAAAGAACAACTCGGGGAAGTCGGTATCACGTGATGTTGATGTTTATGTATGCTTTACTGGGCATGCCCTATTGACTATTCTGGTTGATTATAGCGACGCATGTAGACAAGAGATTGGAATATTCCTTTCCATGTAAACCATTGTTTCCGGAAAAGTCATTCGGAAAGAGAAAAACTCCTCATGTAAACATGGCTACTGTGGAGTGTCTGTGGTGTAAAGACTGGCAGAGCAATGTAATATCGGTCCGTGTGGCAACACCTAGCTCGTTCCTCCTATAGACTTAGTGATGTGTTCCAATGTAAAAAAAACTAGCCGTGGCTCAAAAAAGGTTGAAAAACACTGATTTAAAGGACAAGGAAGACCCCAGGTCATGAGTTGAACAGCAATAAGTATATTATTACACTTTGTACATTGAAAAAAACTATGCCAATAAGGGATGCGCCGATCAATATGGCATTAATTTCCATAAAAAACAACGCCTTTTAAAGCCAATCCTAGTGCATGGAATTATTCTGTTGTGTGGTGACTTACTTGAGGTTTGTGTCTGCAGGGGGAGTGCTCCCAGCGATGCTACAATATCTTCGTGTTGGAGACGGTGTGCGTGGCGTGGTTCTCCCTGGAGTTCATGCTGCGCTTCATCCAGACTCAGAGCAAGTGCACGTTCCTGCGAACGCCTCTCAACATCATCGACGTGGTGGCTATCCTGCCATACTACATCACCCTCATCGTGGATTCGTTGTCTGTGGGCGGCAAACCGGCGGGTTCGGGAAACAACTACCTTGAGAAGGTGGGGCTGGTCCTCCGCGTCCTGCGAGCCCTGAGGATCTTCTACGTGATGAGGCTCGCTCGCCACTCGTTGGGTTTGCAGACGCTCGGACTGACGGTGAGGAGGTGCACGCGGGAGCTTGGCCTGCTGCTGCTCTTCCTGTGTGTGGCCATGGCGCTCTTCTCACCGCTGGTGTTTCTCGCCGAGAGCGAGTTAGGCGCCAAGCAGGAGTTCACCAGCATCCCCGGGAGCTACTGGTGGGCCGTCATCTCCATGACGACGGTGGGCTACGGCGACATGGTGCCCCGCAGCATCCCCGGTCAGGTGGTGGCGCTCAGCAGCATCTTGAGCGGCATCCTCCTTATGGCCTTCCCAGTCACGTCCATCTTTCACACCTTCTCACGCTCCTATGTGGAACTGAAGGAGGAACAGAACCGAGCCCTGAGGCAGAAGCCGGACTCGCAGGACAGCACCAAGTCACAGAACAGTGAAGACTCGCAGGAGATGGACAGCTATCACGCCGCCACGGAGGCTGTGGTCTCGTCTGTGCAGCGGAGGAAGTCCATGGCTCCTCACAGAGCGCCCGTCCAAACTTAGCGGCTCCACGGGCTTCAGAACCTGAAACTCAACTTTAGCTTTGCGTGAAAATGCACCAGCGTGTTGCTCAAACTTGACTTGAGAGTCACGGCTAATGAACGACTCAACGCTCTCAAACATTCGAGGAGATGAGGAAGAAAAAGACTTAAATGCGAGCATCCGGTTGAAGCTAACGCTAAATATTTGACATGGTATTGTGTGAAGCGGAAAGACAGAGTGTGTGCCGTTTATCACAATTATTGATGTCCTTTCATTTCCATTCCCCGTCTCTGACAGTCTCATTCGGTGTATGAAGTGTGCCAAGCTAATTATAAGAACACACGAACACAACCACAATGAAAGGGCTTCGGCAGTCTGTTGGGAAATTAGGTTGACGGGGAAACGACAAAAAGACGGACTCTACACACACCGTCTGCACTCCATTGGACGGAACACATGAGGGAAGACGAGACAGTTACATTCCGCATATATGCAGACACAGGTGGTCCTCCGTTTACAGCGTTCCGTGGTTACATATGGGTGTCCAGGAATTTATTAATTTGGTCCGTAACGCATGACTCCTTTAAGAAGTAATGCACTTTAAAAGAACAAATTACATGCACAGACAAAGTACGAATAATAAACAGATGGTCCATCAACAAAACAGGCTATTGTCGGTCAAACCACGTCAAAACAACATCAGCAAACTTAATTGTCCTCTCATCATTCCTCCTCATTCTGCACTGTAGTGGTGAATTCTTGTATTAAGTGTTTTATTACTGTATTTTATAGTATGTTTTGTGTACAGTGTGAGTGACTTACATCACAATTCGAGAACCACATGCATATAGTATATGGACATGTACGTCTTTTTCTAGTGACCTTTAGAGTTAAAAAGTTACGGCAGTGGTTCCCAATTATTTTTGTCATGCAGTGGGGACAGAAATGTTTTTGCAAACCCCCACCCCTTATTTGAAATACTACTGAGAAAGTGATCTAATTATTTACCTGTACTGTACAGACTGAACACCTTGCCTCCCCCTCTATTTGAGAAGCACTGCTTTACCGTAATAATGACTTACAGTATAAGCCAATATATTGACAATATTTACCTGTAAGTGAATGTATCAAAATATATGCCACTATGTAGATATAAGTCATCATACGGTGCAAAAATAGTATATATATATATATTAGGGTGTATCAAATTTGAATGGGAAATTTTTATTTCATTTTTTTTCTAATGAACATAAAAATGTCTTTTGCAAAGTTTTGAGGAAATCCATTGAGATTTAGAGGTGCCACCTCACACAAACTTTTGTAAAATTTCAGAAAATGTGCAATTTCTAGTCTAATTGTCTAATCTAAAAAAGTTGACCTGGAAATGTTGAGTACAATGAACTTCTATACAGCATCATTTTCTATAGGGTTATCAAAGTAAATATATGTTTTATTGTTATTATTATTTATGACTACAAATCATTCAAATTACAAAGACAGAACCACAAATTTGCTAGTAATATGTAATAGGAGTATAAATACCAACAAAAACATAAAGATCACCTCAGAGTCTTTGCTGACCTCAAATCTCCATGGCGACCAGTGAGCACTGTTCACCATTTTATTCCACAAAAACAGATGTATGGTGGCACCCCTAAATAATCATGTATTGGGAAAATATTTTGTATGTGTTGTTTCTACATATATTGGAACACTTTTAGTACCCAGCCATATCAAAATTCAATAATTGTGTTTTTTCATGCACCCTAATTATATATATATATATATATATATATATATATATATATATATATATATATATATATATATATATATATATATATATATATATATATATATATATATATATATATAAACATACACCGCTATAATATGATTATAGTGGGTTGTATAATACTTCCCTAGTTTCGGTTTAAACTTTAATTTTTCATCTTGTATGTTGGAGGTGATGAAATTGTCCTTTGTGTTAGTCCATCTCAAATATTGTAAAAAAAAAAAAGAAAAAAAAAAAAAGAATTCAGGATAAAAGCAGGATAACACATCAGGGAGTTCACAAAATGAATGTTGTGTGGAGTTTTGGTTGTCGATGTTATTAGAATGTGTTTGTATCAGTCGCTGACAACCCTTTAGTCACATATATGCAGCTTCAAAAGGAGTGCAGGGCCAAACAAACTCGGACAAAAAAGTACAAAAACGCGAGGCAAAACTTTCCCGGCACACTTTACAGCCGAGTCAGCCGCTGCAAATAATGAGCTGCCCTTTGGATTTGCTCAAATTGCGACGGCAACTGTGATTTTGTGCGACTGGAGTGTCTTGTCAAGAGAGAAAGACAGCGTTTTAAAGCATTAGAGCAAAGTGTCATTGGCATGGAAGCAATCAGAGGCTCATCAAGCTGTGCTCTCCTTTAATATCCCACACAGGCATGTAGAGGCTGGAGACACAAAGCATGTAACTCTTGCACACCAATACTGTATGACTTTTTTTTAATAAAGGCATTTTCAAAATGGATGGTGGAATGAAACAACCTGGGATGAATGTTTTGCTTTGAAGAACCTCCTCTGAAAAATGTAACACGGATTCTAATGAACTCCTGAGCTCAAAGGGGTCGGTTTAACAATTCATTACATGCAGCCAGACGCTGAAATTTGCATGGCATGTCTGTTGTTCTGAACATCCTAAATTGTTTTGTCTGTGTTCCTTGTTCATTATGAATGGACTGTTTCCAGGAGTCACCACGTGTGATATGCAGTGTCATACTCCTAAAAACGCCATCAGTACCTGAACACATCGGGCATCATTCACCTCAACACATACTGGATTGCGCTTAAATGTTACTCAAACAACAACAAGCATAATTGAAATACATATTTTAAAAAGTACACTGATCGATGCATGCAGCGCTAGCATGCTAACTGTTAGCATTTTCAATTGATTGGTTTTCCCAAAATGCTAATAGGTAGCAGGTAGGACTTTCATGTACTGTACATACACTGTATGTCCCACTATTTGAGAAGTACCGTGTTAATGCAAGCATATTTAAATACACAAAACTCAATGGGAGAGTATGTCCATATCCATTTTATTTGGTCCATTTCCTCCAATCCAGTGTTGGTGGATGCTAAAAAGCCATAATATGACATTGGAAATAGATGTTACATAAAAAGAAAACTATAAAAAAAGGATAGTTTTGGTATCGGAGGTAGCTACACAGTGAGACATTGTAAAAGTTGGCTGTCTCGATGGGAAAAGGAAAAAACTAAATCTGCTGAGAGCCTGCCAGGTTATTCCGGCCTGTCTGCATAACAGCAGTCGTACACTGGCATTTCACTAAATATTCATATGGCTCCTGAGGAGCAGAAACAGTGCATTCCACTGAAGAGTTATCATGATTAATAGTTAATAGCAGTGGGAAGACACACATATATATATATATTTATTATTATGGCTTGCAGGGCTTTCAGGTGAGGAAGGTCTGGTAATAAGAGGAATTCACCATTCACCTCCAATGAACAGGAAATGAATTTTCATGCAAGAAAATGAAATGATGTGGACGCAGGAGGAGGCGGCGGCGGCGATGGGGTGTTCTTATATTGGCAATATGATGAATATAAGGGTCATGAGGAGGCAAGATGGCTGAGAAGATATGCGTTGTAGTGCAGGGAAGCATACACAAGTCATCTTTGGCCATCGTTCCCAGTGGAAAGAGTTCTCCAAGTGGTCCTTGAGTCTTAAGAACAAGTGGACAAAGAGGTAAGGACATCCAATCCAAGGAGGTCTGCAGACGTTTGATACACATGGCTCCTTTGATTGTTCTAAGACGAGTCGTAGCGTAAAAAACAAAACACCAAATGCTATGCGTTACATTCAATAATGCATACAAATTGAGTTGGGTGGTCCACATACTGTATGTAGGGAGCCATGTCTGGCCGTATCTTTTAAGGCAGAAGAAGGGGGCCATGCAACAGTCAATCCACATATATGGTCCACAGAGATTCTCCGCATGCATGCTAAGTCTTCACCTTAGCAATGTTTATGCTTCCAGTTCTGTAGGAACACTTGGAGAAGGTCTTTTTTTCTTTGTCCATAAAGGCATTTTTGGAGTTAAACTTCAGAATCCTGACATCAATCTCAGACAAGAAGAAGATCCATATGTTCTTCTGGATGAATGGACATAAATTCCACATGAAAACACTTCAAAATCTTCTGGAAAGTCTTCCACTCACTTCCTATGGGTGTCCCTCCAAATACTAGAGTAATCGCCTGCTGTCATATTGAGTGAGAATGCTCATTAAAAAAGAAAAACACTTCGGATTGGTTTGTAACCAGTTTGTGAGGTACTGGTGCTGACACCCGCTCTGTGTCATCTTCACGTTCGTTTCTCGAAGAGGTCTTAAAGGGCTTTGGCACTCGTGGTGTGGGAGACGGTGTGCGATGCCGGTTTTTGCGGGTAGCGGCTATAGTAGTAAACTTGGAAGAGGATGGCAAAGTCCACAATTACCTGGAGCAGGCCGCAAGTCCAGAACTGCACAGGTGCTTGGGTTAGCAGGAAGTAAACCGTCTTGAAGGTGTCCCCGCTCGTCCACATGAGCACCATCTTGATGCTGCGGGGAGACAGTCGAGGGTTTGGCATTAAATCAAAACGTAAAAGAGAAAAGCCAGAGGGCCCGCCTCCTTGAGGTTGAAACTCCTGGTAAGATAAAACGCAAATGACCCGAACTGTGATGGCTTCCATCGTTAAATCAAAAATCAATCAAGCTTATCAAGCTAATGAAACAGCACTGAGCTTGACTGACCTCCTCTGTCACATTTCCCATAACTCACGTAAAAGGCAGACACCTCCCGCCCAATAACTCATTCACTTTGCACGGATTGTCATTCGCATCCCTAGGGTGGCTTTACGGTATTTTGTTGTATTTTTAAAAATGTAGTCAAACGTTTACGCTCCAATGAACTGAAACGGGTCAGATGACAAATCACATGTTTAGGGACAGTAACGAGCCTTTGACAACACCGTGAAGCCCGGTCCTCCACAAGGAAAACACTCCACGTCAACATTAATTGAACACACTGCGGATTCATTAAGAGCTTCCCTGAACTTCCTTAGGGATCAATCAAGTGTCTACCTATCAAACATTAAGGGTCAAACGCACAGCCGCTATGCCATTCTAAGCTGGCGATTTACCTACCGGAGGAGAATAATAGTCAGGTTGGATGTCTTTACATTACTTTGCAATCATGACAGGCGTACTTCGAAAGGTCAGCATCGAGGAAAGTGCATCATATGCTGCTTACTGCTATGATTAGATAAAGTAAACACTGAGCAACATGTTGCCCATTTTCGACGGATAAATAAATGGGCGCTGACTTGGAAAGTAGGAGATGAAAGTTACTTTGAATGGTCAATATCATGGAGTGTGGAGGACAGTGGATTCTATGCTGTTTGCTGCTATGCTCAGCTAAACTCAGATGGGAAAAAAATTACATTGTTCAAAAGTCAATTTGCTACATTTGGTGATTAAACCACGGAAAGCATTGATTCATTCATTCATTTTCTACTGCGTTTTCCTCACAAGGGTCGCGGGGGCTGCTGGAGCCTATCCCAGCTGTCTTTGGGCGGGAGGCGGGGTACACCCTGGACTGGTCGCCAGCCAATCACAGGGCACATATAGACAAACAACCATTCACACTCATATTCATACCTATGGACAATTTGGAGTCCCCAATTAACCTAGCATGTTTTTGGAATGTGGGAGGAAACCGGAGTATCCGGAGAAAACCCACGCATGCACAGGGAGAACATGCAAACTCCACACAGAGATGGGTCTGCACGCTAACCACTCGTCCGCCGTGCGGCCACTAACCATTTTTATATTTGTATTACATGTTTTGCTAGCATGTCATATAGGATATGGGGTGCCCTCATTATTTAACACAGAGGAAACAAAATATTTTCTATTTATATTTTTAATATTTAGCCTATGGCCTGTATTGCATATTTATTTATTTATTATTAATAAAATATCATTATTTTATCCACTGTCTATCGACTCATTTTTTCTTAGGCAAGAAGTGGTCAAACTATCAGTCACCAAGTCGACTCGCCGAGTCGCCAATTAACCTAGCATGTTTTTGGAATGTGGGAGGAAACCGGAGTACCCGGAGAAAACCCACGCATGCACGGGGAGAACATGCTAACTCCACACAGAGATGGCCGAGGGTGGAATTGAACCCTGGTCTCCTAGCTGTGAGGTCTGCGCACTAACCACTCGACCGCCGTACCGCCCCCACGGAAAGCAAATAAAATAAAATATTAACATTAGTTTCATTGGTCAAAATCTGGTATGCTGCAGAAAAAGACAAATGGAGATTCTCAAGTGATGACACCATGGAAGGCGGGACATGAAAGTCAATTTGACAGGTCAATATCATTGTTTGATGCCATGTTTCACACAGAAAACAACGCCGGGTCCAAATTTCATCTGTCATATGTCCAGATATGTAAATAGAGATGCTTTGTTGTTTGTGCTAACTGGCTGCTAAACTTCATCCTAGCCCCTTATCTTGTCATATCAACTTCCTGAAAAACCGTTCTTGTTGTCAGTAAAAACAAAAACCTTCAAGTTACAGGTTTGTTTTCGGAACATCTCCTGACTCGGTGGGAGTCCATTCAACATGTTTCATTTGTTTTCAAGTGAATATCCGCCCATCAGCGCTCAGTCTAAGGTGCTGACCCATACACAGGACAACCTCCGGGGGTGGAAACAGACAGACAACAGAATAACGCCCTGCTTTCCTAGCTGCTGATTAGGTTTCTGTAAGGAAAAGAACAAAGTGTAATCTGATGTTCACCCGCCTGTCTGCATCCCAAACATTGGAGGGTTTGTGCATCTGCGTGTCTGCCTTGTCAAGGAAAAGCTTTGCCGTCAAACCTCCTTTGCATTATTCATGCCTCCGGCTTCACCTTAGCCCTTTTCATTTGGAAGGCCCATTTGTGCAAACCTTGCCGTTTACCTCACACTCACTACTTTTTATAAAGCTCACTCTCTCAGTACTTCTCTCCCTCATTGCCCATTCCTCTTCAATCCGCCTCCTTCTGTACCTGCTCGCCTCCCCGCAGCATGCCGACCTCGCACTCACAGTGAGGAGCTTGTTAGCTATGTTCTTTCCTCTCCTCCTCCGTTACTGGGCGACCGCTGTCTTGGTTCTGAGATGCCTTCCTTCCTTTCTGCAGGTAACCATGAGAGAGGAGGGGAATAATGTCTGATCAAGTCCTCCCCCGCCTCTCCAACACAGAGGGGGCCTGCGAACAGGCACAAGAACATCGTCTGGCTCCTTATTTGCCACCTTCTTGGAGATGTACTGTGCATAGAGGCTAGCTGGAGGTGTGGGCTGGAATGACTGAATGGTTGAGATGTGGAAGGTTAAAAAAAGGCAAGCTAGCGGTTCACGAAAACATACTGGAAAATCTAATATGGGTCAATACCAATGAACTACAAATGTATGGTAGTACGCAACTACAACTTAGCCCACCAGAGTGCAAGAGCTCAAGCACAAAAAAGCAGAGTAACCACTAATAATAAACACTGTATTTTTTAAAGCATATTATTTTATATAAAACTATTTCCATTTATTTTTTATTATTTATTTATTAATTATTTTTCATTATTCAAATATGCTTATACTGTATGTATGTGTGTGTGTATATATATATATAGTATAAGCATATTTTGTTGTAGTAAAATACATATATATATAGTTGTAGTAAAATATTACAACAAAATATGTTTTGTTGTAGTAAAATAAATAATAAAATAAGTTTAGTAAAGTAAAAAGTAAAAAAAATTAAAATGTAGTTTGAATAATAAAAATAAATAAATAAAATATAAACATACAGTATAAGCATATTTTGTTGTAGTAAAATCTATTTATATATATTTTACTACAACAAAATCTATTTATATATATTTTACTACAACAAAATATGCTTATACTGTGTGTGTGTGTATAATATATATATATATATATATATATATATATATATATATATATATATACACACAGTATTTTACTACAACAAAATATGCTTATACTGTGTATATATATATATATATAAGCATATTTTGTTGTAGTAAAATACTGTGTATAAAAAATAAATATAAAATGTAAAGTAAAAAATAAAAAAAATTAAAAATGTTATATTTAGTTTGAATAATAAAAATATAAATAAATAAAATATAAATATACAGTATAAGCATATTTTGTTGTAGTAAAATCTCTCTCTCTCTCTCTCTATATATATATATAGAATACAGTATATATACAGTATACAGTATACAGTATATATATATATTCTGTATATATATACACAGTATAAGCATATTTTGTTGTAGTAAAATCTATATATGTATACAGATTTTACTACAACAAATATGTTTATACTGTATATATATATATATATATACACAGTATAAGCATATTTTGCTGTAGTAAAATAAATATAATAAAATAATTTAGTAAAATAAAAAGTATATATATATTATATATATATATATATATATATATATATATATATACACATACACACACACACATTATAGATGCATATACAAACACATATATGTACTATGTTTCTTTAAACATATTTACAGAAACGAGGCAAGTAAATGGCTTATTTCCTGATTCCCAGTGAAGAAAAAGCCGCCCTGCAACGAACCTGAAACTCCTGCGGCTGCAGCTGATCCAAAAGCTTCTTTATTCTACGCTCTTATACACACAGCATGCACGCTGCCACTGGGGTGACGACCCGAGCAGCATCAGTCATGAAGCTGTGTTTTTTTTCTTTGTGTGTGTTCGAGCTAAATGAAGTGCTGTTATCTAGCTATACAGTACTGTGCTCCGAGAGACACGACGGGCCTTATAAGGCTGCAGTTAGCCCCTACTGCATGTCATGACTCTCTTTTTGTTGTCTTGTAGTTGTTTTATGGCAGGCTGGTCGGCATCAGTATGCAGCTCTGCCTTTTGTAGACTGTATAATAATAATAATAATAATAATAACAATAAAACCATCAGGGCTCTGCACCTGCAATAAAGTTAAATACACTGACGGCTGCCCACACATGAGGTGTAATTATAAAAAGTGACAGGCAAGAAGAAAGGCCGGAGTAAAATGAAGTTCTATTCTACACACGTGTGTGTACTCCATGTATAGGCTGCATTCATCCCAATCCCCTGAGGACATCGGAATATCAGATGATAGCAATGAGCCGTCTACAAAAGAGTCCTTAACAGGACTCTCCGCCATGCTTCATTATTAAAAACGAGCTTGTGTGTTTACTCAGAGATGACACTAGATGATAATTCATTCAAACCTCTAAGCGGGGAGGGGTGAGGAAAGGTGCTGTATCTTCTCGAGGTATCTTACATTAGTCAGGGTGATTAATTAGAAAGAAGGAGCTTGATGCTTTTCCGCATGGACGTGCAGGGATTTATTTGTCTTTTTTTCCCCCTCCCCAAGCACTTAACAGAAAGGGCACTGAGGTTTACTTCTCCTGTCTGTCAGCAAACACTCGCATGTCCACACTCACCCATTCAATACTTCTGGGTGTCTAAACATATGTTTGACTTAAACAGACGAGCAGCACGTGGACCTTGAATGAAATCCTGAGGTGAGGTAACCTAGCAACCGCTGTCAACACGTTGGGCTCAGAGCAAAGCGAGAAAGAGGAGACATGGGGTGATGTGTACAATATATGCAGGAGGAGGACATATCAACGTGACAGCTTTTCTACAGCCCGTGTTGACTACACAGGAAGTACATTGGCTCTATTTCACAGCTTATTTACATACAGTGCTACTCAAGGTGGAATGAAGTGGTTGTGGGTGGTAGTGACTCAGGAGGTAGGGCAGGTGGTCTAGAAACCAGAAGGTTGGTGGTTCTTACCGCACTTCCTCCATCCAGGGCACTGTGGTTGTGCCCTTGGGCAAGACACTTCACCTGGTTTACCTCCAGTGCTGCCCACACTAGTGTACAAATGAATGTTTGGTGGTGGCTGGAGAGGCCATAGGGGTGAGTCGGAAAGCATTCATACTGTATCGTTCTGATATTGATATTTTGGTTATCGTTTTTTTTTTAGCTGTACACAAAAAAATGTAACACACGACAAAAGCAATAGCCATTATCTGAACATGTTCCTCCATGAAATCAGCCCTTCAAAATAAGATTTAAGTCAAGGATTGTCGGCGGTTCACTGCTTGTGCATAGAAAAAAACAACCTTAAACTGTATTATGAAAGCAGGAAGTGAACAAATGTAACAGTTACTGATTGTAAAAGTACCAGATGGAGGGGTAGGATTTAATGAGCTTTGCTTCTTCCTACTCCTTTTGGACATGTGGAACTGTGAACTGATTATGGGATGCACTCAATTGTAATCTGATGCATGTTCAAATGAAATAAAACCATTACCATTATCATACCATTACCATGGTGAAATGGTGTATTTTGGGAGTACAACTAGTACTATAAGAAGTATCTTAACTCATAGACGAGTGGCTCCATCTTGCTTGGATGACAGTGTTGAGTGGTAATAAAACAAAAAGGGTTTGCACGGAGGAGCCCGGCGTGGGAGCTGTCATGGCGGGTTAGGTGTCTGCACAACCCTGCTGGGGTTGCTCTTATCAGTCTACTGCAGAGGACCAAGTAGCTAAGGGGGGGGGCACACACTTGCATGCTGCAAGAAAGCTTTTTATCAGCCCCGTAGACATTCTACAATGACTTACGTTCTATTACTTTGCTCTCCATCGTAAATGCCTCCTGCTCTCATATTACCTTTCCTCCCCAGTATCCATTTGTCATGACCATGTCTGCCGTTTTTAGTGTGTGGTTTGGGAAAGTTTATAATAGGAAGAGTAATTTAAAAAAGTAATGATTTGTATAACAGCAAAAGGTTGATCAAAATTCACCTCATGCCTTCCGTAGACTTGTTCTGGTAGTTGCAGTACAGCTGCGGCGTGCCCAGCATGGCCTCCGTGAACACCGCCAGGAAGCCCAGCGACTCCACGAAGACAGCCGAGTCCAGGAGCACATAGGTGACGTAGGCCGCCACCAGCGTGAAGGCCACCACACACTGCACGTAGTCCAAGAAGCGACTCCACGACCAGAAGTGGCTCCAGTCAAAGTCTAAAAGAGATTTCTTTGTATTAGAGTTTGTCCGGCAATAATCTATTGTATTTGAGCAGCAGTCCCTGAACACAACATTAAATTGTGTAACTTCAAAACATCTATTGCATAGTCAAAATTGTCTGGACATTCATTCATTCATTTTCTACCGCTTATCCTCATGGAGGTCGCGGGGGTGCTGGAGCCCATCCCAGCTGTCTTCGAGCGAGAGGCGGGGTACACCCTGGACTGGTGGCCAGCCAATCACAGGGCACATATAGACAAACAACCATTCACACTCACATTCACAATTGAATGTAAGCAATATAAAGAGAAACTTCTGTTCTTTTTTTAAGCCATTACAATCAATTATGAGCAAGCAAATGATATCATTTTTTAAATAGTAGAATAAATTAACACAGACACAAAAAGAAGCTTCACACTTGAGCCGTGAATATTTACACCATGTATTAGAAAAAATGATATGTAGCTGCTACAAATAGGCCGCTCTCACTGTGTTTGAGTGAGGATGACGATGATGATGATGATGATTATGATTATGCCCAGGCCAGATTATATTGGCTATAGGGTGAGAACTTGGGACGCTAATGAATGATTTACAGCCTTCAACCCTTGGTGTCGCTTGAGTGCTTTTCGTGCTCGGAACAGAAATGACAGCATAAAGATTCTGAGCACAAGGCTGACTTCCTGGAATGATCAACACGGTCAATACTCATAATGGGCTGATATCAAGGCCGCAAGAGGTAGTGATTGCCCTGTGATGACGATAATGATGATAGGATAGGTACTATAAGAGCCAGTGCGCCATCTTTACGGTTACTTTATGGTGTTAAAGCAACCCCTACTTGGGCTTGCTAAGTGACAGCAATAGAGGTGATTGGAAGAATCTGCCACATCTTTAAATGGGATGTTTACAAGTATTAAATGACATTATTTGCAGATTAATTCAATCACATACACACACACGCACAAAGTTTTACAACTTTTCATTAGGCATGCCTGTAATAAGATTACAGATACAAAAGCTGGATGAATAGATACAATCAATGCTCAAATTAGTGCCTCTATTCAATTCAACCAAATAGTCACCGGGGGCGTGGTCTACAAAAGAATGAATCATTGCCATTTTGTAAGCGCTCAGCAAAATCACAAGTGGAAATCCAGCCGACTTTTATGACATTTGAGCTGATTACTGAATGAAATATTATTTCATTAGAGGGTTAACACGGAGCGCTTGTGACATTTACATGGCATTTCTAAATGAATATGCTTGGCAGGGTCGCAAGCTAACCTGGCCTGGCAAATGCTTTGTTGGCTCTTTGGCCACAGGCAGTATAAATACAACTACCGGGGTCAGCGCGCCCGATGGTGCGCAGTTTACCCCGTGGCACAGCCAAACAAAAAGGTTTACATGTCATCCTTTAAGCGCCGGTGGTGTTTGTTTTGCTGTGTGGTTGTGGTCGCTCAGCTGGCAACAAAACCAGCTGAGAACTGCGAACGCGGGCCAAATAGCACCAGCCGGGTGCCACTGATAAAAGCCCAAACAAGAGAGCGGCAAACGGCTGGTGGAGCAGTATTCCGACGTAAAAGCTGGCAGGGGTAGACATTGCACCACTTGACAGTAAAGCCAGCCTAATGTGATACACACGGAGGCTGAATGACCCCCAGAGAAGCAAACAAACAGAAGACAACAACAAATGATCTTGTGAAAAAGTGCCTACATGACCAAATATATTCATATCTGCCTCAAAAGCTGTGCATGCAGAGTTGCACATAACAACACAAAGTTGTGCACCCTCAAGCTTTATCGTCCTCAGAGCTGTGGGATCAGACCAAAGCTACAAAAAAACTCATCCTGCGGTGGCCAAAACACATCTGCATGAGTTGTGAGTACATGCTGGAAGATATGGGTCATGGGAGGACGTTCCACTTTTAGTTCAACTCATGTTTTCTTCTTGTATAAGAAACAATCATAGTGACATTTCTAACAAAATATATATACACCGTATAAAGCCTCAAAACCTTTACAGAGATTAAGTTTAATCTTTTTTTTTTTATCCATAGGGATTAATGAGCTTTCAGCATCACAACAAAGCACAGCAACAGAAGACTGCAGTCTTTCATTTGAACAGCAATGGAGCTTTTGTAGTTTTTAAAATAAACAAAGGCTGTCAAATTATTACAATATTTAATCCAGTTAATCACAGTTTTCAAACTAATTCATTGTGTTTGCAACTGTGTGAATTATGGACATTTTTATTTGTTTTTTTTTCACAGAAAGACACTAAATGAAGCTAACACTTTGATTGTGGCAGAACATGAGAATCCCACTTTAAACGTGTTATGAGCCATGACAGGTTGCGTTCAAAGACAGCATGTAATTTCACATTTGGTGTGTAGATATATTTTCTGGGATTTCTACGCAGAAAATTGTACTTCTGCAGTTAAGAGTTACATTAGAGAGTGATAAGAATATCCAATAGTGTTGTTCTTTGTCTTTCTAATTTATTTATTGACCACACATACACCTGAATGCACCTCCCTGTCGTCCAGTGACAATGAGGAAGTGTCTGCGAGTTAGAGAAACATATATGCTGTTGATGCGTTCAAGCCAGAATAAAGTTAGAAAAGAGTAACTGTATTTATTCATAATTAAAATCCAGATTCTCTGTATTTTTTAATTCGCATTAAAATTTACATGTAAACCAGGGGTGGGCAAACTACGGCCCTGGGGCCACATCCGGACCACCAAGTGTTTAAATTCGGCCCACCCGTTCTTTCCAAAGTATTTTTTTTTTTATTTTATTTACATTTGTATTCAACTATCTGATCACAAGCCCAAAAGGAGTAGGCTGAAGCAAACGCTTATAAATGTCTACCCCTTTTTGCAGGATATAATCATGTTCATGCCACAGTCTTGTTTTCCCCTGTTATTATTATTATTGTAATATTATTATTATTATTATCATTATTGTTATAATCTTTATCATTATTACCATTATAATAATTATATAAATCATTAATATTACCATTTTCATCATTATAGTCGTAACGATTTTTGGATTTTTTTTATTATTATTTAATTTTACAGACTTCATTGCTTTTTGTAGAGTGCTGTATCATTCCATCTGTTGTTTTCTGAAATCCGCAGTATTTGTGCTTTTATTGTCAATTTATTAGCCCACTTTTTCCCCCTAAGTGTAACATTTACATATCATTTTCTGGATTGCATGTGTCTAATCTTGTGCATTTCATTGAAACTTAACATCCAACCTGGCATCATGGCTTGAGTAAACCTTTTGATGTTTTTTTTTTTTTTTTTTTATCAATTTGGTTATTTGATGTGGTCTGCTGTTTACAAAGTGCACCTGAAAAAAGCGACACAAGCACATATAGCAGGTTGCGTGACACTTTTACAGGTACAATAATTCCAGGTGGACTGTTAGAATTATATGTGTAAAATATATAGTCTGGCCCCCCATCAATTTTGTTAAATCAATGCACCCGTGAGTCAAAAAGTTTACCCATCCCTGATGTAAACCGTGACACTTTTTAAAAATATATATATTTCAGGATCCTGCAGCACATTGAAAAGCAACACTCATTTTAAAAGGCAGCACCAATGAATCCTTATTATAAGGCGATTTTAGCCAATCTGAAGCATCTTCAGGGGAAAAGGTGTCAATAAAAACGGTAAAAGCGTGATGCTGGTTCCAACACTGTCCTTATTTGGACATGCGAGGAAATGTAATGTCTCTGTTTCCTTGCAAATGTCAAGCTGTTTGCGGAGAAGAGCATGGTGTTATAATGGCTCTGTGCTGCTGTGAGAACAATTACACCATGTGCTATGATTAAGGCTTACACAACAGAAAAAAAAAGCTGTGCAATCAGGACGAGAGACTGACTGCTGACAACACTCGCAGTCTATTTGCTCCTAGGTTGTTTTCTCTCCACAGCTGAGATGCTGACCAAACTTTCACTTCATCATCATGCCGGCCATCCTGTTTTCTACAAAGGAATCATGAGTGAGTGGTGTTCTTGCCAAATTTTGGTAACAATGGATGGGGCATGGGTTGCGATGGGTCCCAGCGGCCCATCGGATAAGGCACCAACCTCCTAATTGAGGGCGAGAGTACCCATCTGGGTTGTGTGTGTGTTTTGATTAACCCCCTCAGGAGGGCGATAAGCATGGCCAACAGTCAACACAGTCGGGGTCCTATATAGCCAGCCACGCTTCTCTCGACACAGTAAAAGCAACCAGAATGACTCTAATATGTATTATATAACAGATGATTATGATGACGACCATTATTATGTCTGTGAAAACACCGCCTCCTACTGCCATCTAGCGTTCATATGGGAAACTACAACCCAGTTGTTCACACGTGATGACATTCAATGCAATAGCTATTAATGCAGATTCCTCCAAAGTAAATGTTCAGATAAACTATGTACAATATTTGACACAGCATGATGCACAAGTACACATATGATGTATGTATGTTTTTTTTCCCATACTACAAATTTTGCAAATTTCCCCACTGAGGAACGAATAAAGGCATATCTTAAAATAATCACAGAAAAATCACAAAAGCAAAATATTACGAGAGAAAGAAAGTTATTTTTCAATAAACGTCTTAATTGAATACTAAGGAAAAGTAAAGTTCTAATTACAACAATCAAGTTTAAATATGAAGAGAATAAAGGTGTAATTAAAAAAAATAGTCGGAATGTTAAGAGACAAAAACCAATTCGATAATTGTTTAAATATTTCAAGTTTTTTATGATTAATCTTATGTAATTTAAATATATATTATTTTACACAGTTAACTTGAGAATCTTATGACACGCCGTCATTTGGAATGCCATCAGACTGTGCAGCTATACCTAATGAAGTGAAGCTTCTAAGAAGAAACCACAATAGCAGGAGAGGTGACAGGTGACCCTTTCTTTGCGTTGCATTGCATTGTGGGATATGAAGCGTCTCATTCAAAGTCACTGAGCATATTTAGGAAGTGAACATCCTTGAATGGTCAGTAGAGGGGGCAACACGTAGAGAGATTATACATAGCATGATGCATTCAAGGACTAAAACAAAGGATTAGGTATGAGCATGCACTATTTTGAAGGCCATGCCAAGATGAATAGAGGTCATCAAGAGTGTGTGCCATGCATGGGGGGGGGGGGATTTATCGTGGATGCAGGAAGGAAGGGAGTGCTTGTCAATGCTGTTAGTCATCAGTCATGTGTCGGGCAGGCTGAAGATAAAGATGATGGTTGGATGGCAGACACATTAAGTCATGTACCTACCCAGAAAGAGCCTCTTAGGGATTCTGACCTCCTCCTCCTTAATGTCTGTCGCTACAGACAAAAAATAAACGCAACAAGTGAGGGGGAAAAGGAAGTG
Organism: Doryrhamphus excisus; assembly: GCF_030265055.1. NCBI lineage: Eukaryota > Metazoa > Chordata > Actinopteri > Syngnathiformes > Syngnathidae > Doryrhamphus > Doryrhamphus excisus. Next base: position 9,743,166 of record NC_080479.1, on the reverse strand, counting down.
AGAAGAGGAGGAAGAAGGAGAAAACGAGAGCTTGGTTTGGATTAAATGTCCACCTTATTTGTATAAAATAAGCCAAGTGTATAAAATAATATAATAATCTAAGCCTGGGGTTTGGATGGATCAGTTACAAAAAACACACAAAAAAAAACAATAAAAGTTGACACATATCAAAAATATATAAACAGCCTTTTTTAAATCAGGTAAATAAAATTATATATAATAATTTTATAATTTTAAAAATATAAATAAATACTTATTTAGCTCTATAATCTCATACAAGATATTTATTCCATGCATCTCAGCTTGTATATTATATATTATACAGTATATATTATACCATCGTTTGTTATTTACGTATCCTTCTCTCCTCATGACTTTAGTGCATCAAATCCTGGAGCTGGATTAAATGTGTTGCCTTGGCAGGACAAGTTACTCTTACACACACACACACACACACACACACACACACACACACAGAGAGAGACAGACAAACACCATGTGCATTCAATCACATGACATTTAAACCCTCAGACGGCTGTTGCTAAAGCTCTTACGACCAAATAGTGATGCATTTTAGGAACCCCCCCCTCACACACACGACACACACATACAGTTTCTGACCTAGGAAGGAACGTCTTTTGGTGTTGAGTTCGGTGGCCATGCGGACGGTGGTGCACAGGTTGAGCATGATCAGCATGGTGGCGATCATGATGATGCTCTGCCACAACAGCAGCGTCTCGAAGTAGCGGCCAAATCTGAGGACGGAAAACAGAAACACTTACATGGAGGCAAACTTTTCACATTATCTTGTCTGCAATCACAATGAGATCAATGAGCAAACGATCAAAGAGCACGGCTCCCGATGCCAAACAAAACAAACGGGATTACTACCTTAAAACAGTGCCTCATAAACTTTACAGAAATATATAAATACTATATGTGACATGTGGCATTATAATTGTGTAACGTCATGATTATTTCATATACATTTCTTGTAGATAATTCCAATATGGAGCCTGTGTACCACCAGGGGAACTCCTACCACACTTTGAGAAGTACTAATCCACTATCCACAGCAATTATTGCATATTTAACATTTTAAGTTGATTTATTGGAAGTCAAAACTGAGTCAGTGACACGTGACCTTATTTTATAGTAAACAAGAATGTTAGTCTTAAGTCAATGGATTTTGGTGAATCTGGTGCTCCATTTTTACCTGAAGAGGATTCGCAGGATGTTAGCCACCAGGAGGACCAAGCACACGTAGGTGGAGAAGCCCTCGGCGTTCTGTGTACGCCGAATGTCCCGGTACTGGGGGATGTAGGGAACCACCCCACCGAACACCATGGCCCCCGCCGCCACCCATGACACCAGCTTGTTAACAGCGCTAACTATCTCCTCAAACACGTCATTTTCCATTGCGAATGCAAAGCCGGACAGACGTCGTGGCCGAATACTTTCTACTGGCTGTTGAGGGAGTTTTGCAAGATGTCTTATAAGATTGAGAAGACGCCTCTGTTGCTTTAAGATGATTGGAGTAGCATCCGTGTTTTGTCTGCATAATCCTTATACCACACAAACAAAACAGCCGCTAGCCTAAATGCCACGCCGTCACCAAGCTAGCGCTGGACAACATACAATACTGGCCGCTTGTTGGTTTAAAAAAATAAAACATGGAAAAAGTACTTGTACTCTTGACGCTTGCATTTGTAGTGTTTATAAAGATATAGCGAAGAGTTGTCCCATAAGTCCACTGTTCTGTTTTTGTCCTGCTAACGACAAAGCTAAGTTTTGCATAGACTAAACTTTATAAGCACATCCAATACACCTTCATTCATGTTTAAATGACCTTTAAATTAACAATCGATGTAACCAAAACAATTTTAGCAGCAGTTATTCCAACCCTACCGACACTGCGAGACCAATGGTGTTACTGGCAGATAGGGACCAACACTTCCTGAAACGTCACACGCTTCTCGCGTGCCAAGATGTTTGACGCTATCAAGATAATTCACCGCCATACAGGCGAAAGAAAAAAGAGTGGGATTTCAAATGAATTCGAATAACCCAAAATGACATGTTCTAGGTTACATTTGTAATATTTCTTTCAACGAAACACGTCTGCAATTTGTTGCACAGCTAATTTCGCCGTGTGTTCGTCTTTGTGGTGAGTTCACGGACGTCCTTTTTCATAGCAAGCATCACACTAAGCGGATATGAACGTTTCCAGATTAGAAACCCCAAACGCTAAAGATGAATTAAATTATATAACAACTATGGCTGACATCTGGCCATCTTTCGACTGCCACTGCCTAATCTTTTATGTAACGATGGAAACCAAAGTGACAAGATGTGGGTATTTATTTATGTAGTTCTATATATACATATATGTCGAAGGTGTTATTCATGTCACGGTGATAAACCTGTTTGTGTAGTTCAATAAATTATCTTGTAAACAAGCATGGAATCGTGCCGGATGTTAAAAGGTCTCAAAAGTTTTGTTTGCAGCCCACCGGAAATACATCATATCTACTTTCACGATAAAAGCCCGTTATTGTTAGGAAACATGTTTGAGACTTTTAGGAATTAATTAAATACGTTAAGTATTTCATTATGATATCTCTATCTTTGAACTACAATCAAAAGGTAAATATCTACATATTTAAAGCAGATAAAAACTCATAAAATGGCCTTTATTGTGAAATAGCAATGTGGAAGTATCCCTATTTTACGCATGCTAGCCAAAGTTGCGGCAAAGTTGCAGATTCTGGCTGCTGTTTACAGCTAACTTACGCTGGTGATGGATTAACTAAACTAAGCACATCTGTATTCCTTGTCACTTGAGGAAGGTGTACTACATCCAAACTGGCTAGTGAAAAGATGTCAAAAAGCGGGTGCCAAGCAACCAAACAGATGACACAGACGGTGAGTAGCAATGTTGTGATTTGTGTAGTCGTCGTCGAAGCTAGGCACTGGATGATTGCTTTTATGGTCTGAATCATCACAGATGGATGAAACAATGCAACGGCTACACGAAAGATTCCAGGCTATCTCAGAACAACTGGAAGAACAAAATATCCTTTTATAACCCTGCAAGGTTAACTGTTAATGCAGTATGCTGTTTCTCCAGTGGGTGGTGCTATCAAGACGATATAATTCAAGTGTCAGAAAAGCTTGTTTACTGTTACTAGTATATAATAATATATATCTATTTATGTATTAGAGGCGATACTGCTGTGGCTTACATCTGCAGCCCGTGTTGTTATTATGATTTCTAATATTATGGGAGATAATTTAAAAAGTATGGCGCTTGTCTCACCAAACAATTACTGCCACCTCGTGACCAATGTAGAATACTACATTCACAATTTGTGATGCGTTTTTTATTTGGCTTTTGGTTAAATTTACCTTTTCAAAAATATTGAAATGCTTAATTTAGGTAATAAATACATTCGATATGCATGAATATGCATATTCTTGACTAATAGGCTGTATTAAATCACAAATTACCTGATGAATTAATATGTTAAGCTGCAAAATTTGAACCACAATGTTGGCGAGGGATGACTGTACATAAATATAACAAAATCAACTAACAATAGGAACACAACAATCAACATGTTCACACTAGGATTGATCCAGCTATTGATATTTGGATCCATCCACTCTTATCTATTCATTCTTTGACTGCCACACTAGATGACATGGGAACACGCATCAACAGCCTTGAGAAGAGCGTAACAGAGCTCATGACCGAAGCCGGCATGGACGAGGAGCCCATTTCCAAAGTAGCCGATCTTCTACCTGACTAGTTTATTTTTTAAATTTCAATCACACCCCTTCCCAAATATTCCAACATGTGCAACTGGACAAGTATTATATGCTGAACAATATATACAATATGCATTTGCTACCTCCGTGCAACATTTAAATCCTCCTTTTTTTTGCATTTGTAAGTATTCAAAACAGGGTGATCATATGATGCTAACATGTAGCTTGCACACTTTTAAGCCAAAGACACACACGTGTGGCCTATTAAAAGCTACATGATAAGAACCCCACTCAGTTAATAGTATGACAGTATTACACGTGTTAATATTCTAGAGTGCTGATTCTCAAACTGGGGGGCAAATACCACTGGTCGTACATTTTAGAAAAATAACGATATAATTACACATATAAAAAAATGCACAATTACACATTTTGTAATCCGAGACTCACTGACATAATTTCCTGTGATGACAAACCACAGAATTCAAATCAAAATCGTACTTAAGTGCAAAAGGTTTGAGAATCATCACACTAGAAATGAGAAAAGACTTTTGGATTAAGCTATGCAAGTTAATGTGCACCTAATTGCCAAATAAAATGAAATAAATACGTTTTAAACAAACTGGTTATCGAGTTGGAAAGCATGGTAATGAAAGAGTATGGGTCCCTCTAGTGGTTGTTTTACTCATTGCAGGCAGTGTTGCTCGGCACTGACCCTGGTGCTGATTTCTTTATCATTCATTCCATTGCTTAGCTAACCCATTAATTCTATGCAATGAAATTAATATCAAACTTAATGACATAAATGCTTAATTTCACAACTGATATAATTATTATTGTTTGGAAGCTACTTATAATCATTATTATGTCATCTATTTATTCACCACATTATAATTGTTATTGTTTATTATTATACGGGAGCCAGGAAACAACATTTCGTAGGCACTTTTACTGCTGTGTTATTGTGCAATGACAATAAATAAATTCTATCCATCTATCTATCCATCTACCCATCTATCTATCTATCTATCTATCTAAACCATATGTGTTCTACTCATGGTGGGTGCAGTTGCAGCATCGGAGCTCCAGGTGTCAGTATTTATCAAAACAAACATTAACTGTGTATATTTTTCGTTCGTGTGTGCACCCCTGCTGCGTGTCCTTCAAATCCAAAAAAGTAAAAAAAAACAGACTAGCCATTTTTGTCAAAGCGGCCTGCTGATTGGCTGGCGGTGTTGTCATGACAACCAGGACAGCCGCACACCATCTTCAGCATGTTTTGACATATTCTCAGGAAGTTTTGCAGGACAAACGAGGAGGAAAGAGAAGGGTTAGTGGGGTGTCTGACGTTCATTGCACCGCGGTGAGCTGTGGAGCGGCGAGTGGGTGTGAGTGGATGCTGAGAGCTTTGACCCCGTGGCCCACGTCCGGGAACACTTGATAGTGTGTACTTGTGCTCCTCATTCACCCTCTCTGTCTAACCGTACTTTTGCACACTTCACTTTGCAGGTGAGGCACAAAGTAAATGTCAATAGTTTCAAGTGGCTTCAATTCTCATCAGCACATCCTTGCATTGTCGATGTGTTCCGTTTCACCCTTCTCCAGCTTCCATATGCATACATGCGGTGGGCTAGGGGGCCCACCTGTGTGCCCCCCGACCACCTGAAGCTCTTTGATACCTGGTGGGGCTTTAATCTGCCGTGCTCTTGCCCACTTTGAAGTGAAAATCCCTGCTTTCATTCTCTCTCACGCTCACACATACACGGGTCGCCATCTGGTATCTTTGTGGCCGTAAATTCTCCTCCATCCTGCCCCCCCACTCAAAAAAAAGAACAGCCAGACTCTCATTCATACATGCTACTTTATTTCGTTGTGCCCTCAGGCGACCTGTAGCCAAATTTAGCCCCGCAGTTATTTCAGGATCTTTATAGCATTCATCATCTTCTGTCTGCTCTGATATATTTCTATCTACAGGAATAGAAACGCACCATCGCAGGCCATTTCACACATCACAGAGGCAGCACCCAGGTTTGGTCAAGTTAAAGAGCAAAAAGGGTCAAAATGATATGGCATACAAATGGAACTGTGATTAGAAGCTTCTACTAGTCAGAGTAGCGGCGTTTCCAAATAAAATAGCCAAGTGTTGACTCTTCCTGTCTCTGACTCGTGTCTCGTACTTCTGTCTCTTCTTTACCTACTATGTGTTAGTGTTGGTGAAAGATGGGTACGTCCTGCGGGATCGGTGCCCAGCAACCGACCCTTATTTTGTCGCCATGGAAACTGAGTCAGCTTCACTTGTAGCCATGTTGTGTTTTCCCGTGACAGGTATGTGTGTGTGTGTGTACGTTTGTTTGGACTGTGTGCAGACAGAGAGATGGAAAGGAAGTGTGTGAACAGGTGTGTTTCCTTTGCTTCTATTTGCAAGGATATTGTAGTCATACTGCTGATTTTATTGTGCTATATTTAGGCCTGGCTGCTAGACACTCAGATTCGACCCACCATATTGTTTTAGGTGGCCCACAAAAGCCTGGAAATATTCATTCATTCATTCATTTTCTACCGCTCATGAGGGGTACACCCTGGACTGGTGGCCAGCCAATCACAGGGCACATATAGACAAACAACCATTCACACTCACATTCATACCTATGGACAATTTGGAGTGGCCAATTAACCTAGCATGTTTTTGGAATGTGGGAGGAAACCGGAGTACCCGGAGAAAACCCACGCATGCACGGGGAGAACATGCAAACTCCACACAGAGATGGCCAAGGGTGGAAGCCTGGAAATAATACAATTAAAAATCATTTATTTTATTTTGTTATTTGTAGTATTTAAAGTAACATTTTTGATATTTTAGTTGTATTATTATTCATTTTACTTTACACTTTTGAATGATATATGACAGGGGTGCTCACAGTTTTTCAGCATGCGAGCTACTTTTAAAATGACCGAGTCAAAATGATCTACCCACTACAAAAATGCAAAACATCTATTTATTTTCAAATGTATTGAGGATTATTTGTACGTACAATGTATGTTGATGTACCTTACACAACCAAATGAGCCAATATTGCAAAACACACATAATTAACTATTAACATTTTTTGTAATTACCTGAGTTTACTTTGATGACTTGCACTGAATTGAACCAGCCAGGGATGCATAGTCCGGACAGTAGCTGCTGATAGCCAGCCTCAAGCACACTTCCAAATGTTTATCAGTCATGGATAATATCCGTATCATAATATCCGTATAATATTCCATATCCGTATGGAAGTCATATGTTTTTTGCCTTTTTACTTGGTCCAGTTTTTGCCTTTTTACTTGGTCCAGCTCCTTCACTCATTTTAGTGACCATAAACTTTAGCGAGGGCTTAAAATCTCGCAATTCGCCGACTAGCTTAGCACTTTGCATCGTTGTTTACGCATGAGCAATGACCTAAAGGTCAAAATTCAGTTGTCTTCTGATTGGTTGTCCTGTATGTCAATCAAGTAACGGGGATGGATGATAGGCTGACATCGTAAGTTCTGCTGCACTTAGAGACGTTGTTTGATTTGATTGGTCGCCCGAAGGTCAACATTCAGTTGTCATCTGAATGGCTGCCCTGTATATCAATCAAGTGACGGCATTGATGCTGGGATGATATTTTTGTAATGTCACGCCGCGATCGACCAGCGATCGACCAGTACCACCTCCGCGATCGACCGGTAGCTCGCGATCGACTTAATGAGCACCCCTGATATATGATATTAAGTAAATAGTGGCGCCCCCTATGGGATGTTGTCAATATGATGCAAAGGCATGCTAAACACATAATAATAACCACTGTTGTATAACCTCACAGTTTAAAAACCATTAGCAAAATGCTCAATGACTCATGGAACTCATAAAACACAGACTTTGCTTCTATAAAATGAGACAAGAATTTAATGTTACTTTTTAAAAAAGCTAACATGAAAAAATATGACAATATAATGCAATCTATACTCATTTAATTTCTACACCCTATTAGTCTATGCAACTGGCCCCGCCTCCACCCAGCGACTGTACAGTACAACTGACAAAAGGGCTCACTCCGCTCATGCCGTTGTTCTATGGACCAAAAGTGCCAAGGTCCTGAAATAAATGCAGTACATTTGTTTGATTATTGTCCTATATAGGCGTAGAAATCCTTTCAAATTGTAATCTGGTGAGATCTAATGACACCCCTGCTTCAGGACAATTAGTTGCTAAGTAAGTAGCTTGATGGCAACCATTTTTCAACCAATCTTGCTTTTTACACACACGTGTTTGTCAGTCCCCTGAAGGTGTCTACCACATTTATTTTATGGAGAGGGGTATTGATCAGGGAAAGGAATTACAAGTCAGTCTGACTTAAGGAGGTTAAACTTTGGGTATTTGTTAACGGTGCCCCCATGTGGTGGATTTGTTGGACAAGTTAACACCACAGGCGGTCTAGCGCGCAGACCTCACAGCTAGGAGACCAGGGTTCAATTCCACCCTCGGCCATCTCTGTGTGGAGTTTGCATGTTCTCCCCGTGCATGCGTGGGTTTTCTCCGGGTACTCCGGTTTCCTGCCACATTCCAAAAACATGCTAATTAGGCTAATTGGCAACTTCAAATTGTCCATAGGTATGAATGTGAGTGTGAATGGTTGTTTGTCTATATGTGCCCTGTGATTGGCTGGCGACCAGTTCAGGGTGTACCGAAGACAGCTGGTATAGGCTCCAGCACCACCGCGACCCTTGTGAGGAAAAAGTGGTAGAAAATGAAATGAATGAATGAACACCACAGGCGTGCATTTTATGGCAGTGGCTCAGAGGACTGGAAGTGAGTATAGATCAGCGGTCTCAAACACACGGCCCGCGGGCCAAATGTGGCCCGCAGGACGCTAGTTTAGGCCCCCGCCTTGATATGAAAGTTTAATGTTAGTGTTAGTCTGATATGGATGCTGTATGGTATCATGTACCCAGAAAAAAATATTACATTTGATTAATGTTCATGTTAAAGGTTAAATAACTGTTAATAGTTATCCTCCCTATCCGTGTGGAAGTGGTAAGTTTTTGGCTTTTTAAGTTTAAAGGAAATTACTTGGAGGCTACCATTTAGGTCGCTAGCTCTCTAGTTTGCAAGTTAGCATGTGTCACAAGACCCTGCAGTTGCGCAATATGTTGTAAATAAAAAGAGAATAAATGTGACTATAGTCGTGTTTTGTCATGTCTACAGGGCTCTAATAATGCTTTGTTCATTTTAATCAGAAAAAAACCCAACTATATGTGGTTTCTTAAGTTTTTATTATTTGCTGTTTATTATTATTATTATATTTATTTATTACTGATTGATTGATTTTCTTTATTCTTGATTTGTTTATTTATTTTTTGTGTGTAGAAAAATAAAAATTAAGATATTTGAGAACAGTGGAATGTTTTATCAGAGCTTTTATTGTAGAAAATCTGAACCAAAGCAAAGTTTATTCATTTTTCTGTTTTTAATAAATGCGTTTTTTTTTTTTGAAAACCTGATGCGGCCCAGCCTCGCCCAGACCCTAGCTCCAGTGGCCCCCAGGTAAATTGAGTTTGAGACCCCTGGTATAGATGAAAGTAACAATTATCCGCTGACCAATCATCAGACAGCGTGTCCAACTCCACCCATCCACAAACATTTGTCCACTCAAATAGACGCCTTGGGCTAATATTTTGGTTGTTTAGCAAGACAAATATTAGAAAGAGAGGGCCAAAGCTAAACAAAGCATCCATGCCTGTGTAGCGTACCAGCATAGTGCTCAGTGAAGCCTTACGGATGCATCAAGGTGTGGAGAATCTTTCTGTTCCCTCCCTCCTTCGTTCCATCTTCTTCTTTCTCATTAACGCAGCTAATTAAGGATCTGTCAGACGACCCTCCCACCCACTCTCCCTCCTTTCTGTCTATATAGAGTCACAGGGCCAGAATCGCTGTCCAATCGGAGGTGATCGTCATGGTTGCCGACCCCTCCACTCGTCCCTCCCTCACCCCCATTCCCCGCCACCATGTCATGATTAAGTGGCTCATTGCCCAAGGTGCTTCATCCATTGCTCTGCTTACAGACAGGCTCATTAACATCTGCCAACTTTATCTACAGCGAGGTAGAGTCCTTAGCTCGGCCAATGACTAAGTAAGCCCTCAGCAAGGTTGGGATTTTTTGGGGTCAGGGTGTTACGACTTTGGCCACTACGTTGCACTAATAGTGCTAATTAAGAACTCTATTCTCCCTGCATACGTCTTTATGTACAGTTAATCGGTGCGGTATAACCAGGTAGCCTTTATGAAGACGATTGCATTGTTGTAAAACTGCACTGAATCTAACAGGGATGTTCCTATTATTTGGGTTGGTATTGGGAGTTTAGCGACCCGTGAGAGTCGAAATACTTTCCCCTCAGGATGATGCGGTGCAGTTCTACACCACAACCACAATGAAGCACTTCATTATGGTGTACTTCCTCACAGTTTGCCCTCCACTGCAATAGACGCCGTGCCTCAGTTAAACAAATAAATGAACCTTGACTATATGCTGAATTACAGAGGGGAACACAATTACAGGGGTTTTCTCTCCATAAAACTTTTTCACATTTATCAGTATATTCCAATATAGTCATGTACTACAGTATTACAATGTACTACAATATGTATGTATATATACTATGTGCCTCACAACTAGGAGACCAGGGTTCAATTCCACCCTCGGCCATCTCTGTGTGGAGTTTGCATGTTCTCCCCGTGCGTGCGTGGGTTTTCTCCGGGTACTCCGGTTTCCTCCCACATTCCAAAAACATGCTAGGTTAATTGGCCACTCCAAATTGTCCATAGGTATGAATGTGAGTGTGAATGGTTGTTTGTCTATATGTGCCCTGTGATTGGCTGGCCACCAGTCCAGGGTGTACCCCGCCTCTCGCCCAAAGACAGCTGGGATAGGCTCCAGCACCCCCGCGGCCCTCGTGAGGAAAAAGCGGTAGAAAATGAATGGATATACTATGTGTGTGTGTGTTTTGGTTGAAAATACAGCACAAAGAAGAGAAAAGGTGAAGGACAAGAGGAAGAAGAGGAGGATGGGATCGTCAGAGGTGAGAGAGGAAAACGGGAGGAAAGAGGAGACGGGAGGCAGTTGGACGGAAGAAGTGTCCTTAGGAGCAAAAAAAAAAAAAAAAAAGGTCAATTAGACAGTTTACAGGCTGGATCACACTGAAACACACACACAGGTTGGTGTCGATTTCATTATCCTGCCACAGGTTCTGCCCAAGATAAACAAAAACATTAGCAGGGGACACTGTGATGTGATAACAGTAGCTTAGAATAGCAAAAGTTTTTTTTTGTTGTAAAAGTGAAAGAACTGCAAAGACCAAGAGACAGCAAATGCAAGACTGGCGAGTGATACGAGCGGAAGCGGAGGATGATTGGGTAAGGACGGGCTTGACGGCTTGTCTCCCGTGGCAACCTGGTGTTGCTGATGGACACACATGAACAGCCATGAATATTCAGGAAGGGAAGGATTCATGCTATATTCATGCCATTTTCAATTAAGCATGCTTCAATTACACAGCCACTGTTCTGTTTCACATCAATTAATGGCTTTTTCAATTATACATATTTGAATTAGACACAGGCAAAGACAGGACGCTCTTTAGTTATTTAAAAAGAAAGAATGACTGTATTGTCCGTAATATGGAAGTCATCTGAGGTATTGAAATGGAATTTTAATACGATCTTGTGGTTTATTCTGGTGTGCAAACTGGAGTCAAACTGGTCGGTCATTTTATCGGATAATCTGAGCCCCAGTCAAAGTGAGTAATGCTCACCTTGGACTGAAGGACACAAACACCAAAGACTCCACTCTGTGTGGGCTGCATTGGTGCTCAAGATGTGATGGACACCACCACGCCCCGAGAGACACCCCTGCTGACCTTGAATGATCGATCCAGCTGTTCCACGTTGCTGCATTTTTTCCCCCTTTTGTCACATTTTTTAAAATGGGAGTCAAATATCCCAAAATATAGAATAAATTGTTATTATATTTATATAATATATATAATATTATATATAATATATATTTATATAATAATATTTACATAATATATAATAATAATATTTATCTAATATATAAATATTTTATTGGAAAAAATGAAAACAAAATACTACTGCTAATAATACATGGCTATAATTGAAACTTAAACCCACGCAAAATGATAACACAAATTTTCCAATGACAGTTTTACATGGATAAAACCATTCTAAATGCATATAAACGCCAAATCAAGACCACTGTTCCCAAAGGCACAAAGTGGCAGCGAGACACCACACAGACACCGTCTTCCTGTTTTGAGTTCTTTCTTGTATTCGATAGTTTCTAACTTTATCATCAAAATGTTGGCACTTGGAACCAAATTCCATATGGTGCAATCAGTATCAATCATTTACAGCTTACCTCTTTAGACTGCAAATAAACACTGTAGTGAGACTTCAATGGGACATACTGTATTAACCATCTTTGAAGTATGACAATCCACCCCCCCCACCCCCCCCGCCTGCAGAGGACTGATTTGTGGTCGTGCGATTGACAGAGCGCTGCAGCCATTCAGGCGAAAGAGCGCTGCCTCCCCTGAACGCTACAGCCAATGGTGTCGCAGGGGAGGGCAAGTTGATGCTAATGTGTTGGCAAGGGAGACGCAGCGGTTCATTCATCTTCTCCCTCACTCAGAGAGGTGAGTTAAAACGGAAAAGCTCTATTTTACACCAATTTTGGAGCTGAGAGGCTGTGCCCAGAATAACCGAAGACAAAAATAACAAACCAAAAACTACAAGGAGCATAATCCCTTTTCCCAAAACCAGCAGGTGAGTAGAGGGCATCTTTTTCCCCCACTGTGTTACTCCCTTTACTTACTAACTGTAGTGGTAGCTAATGGGTGCAATAAGGCAAATTAAGGCTGTAACAACATGAAACAGACTCAAGGACACTTTAAGAGGCATCTAATCGGTGACCATGCAGGGTATGCTGCGTTTGTGTGTGTGTGTGTGTGTGTGTGTGATGCACCTCTGCACTGTTTTCTGCCTCTGCATTGATCCGAGCATGAAGCTAGTGATGACAGCATTGCCCTTGATGTTCTGCAAACATACACTTTTCGACAAAACAAGGCTACACCTGTTTATCATATACATGCATAGCATGTTGGTGCATATGTGGCGTTTGTGTTGCATTCAAAGTCATTTCAACGTGGCTTAAAGAGTATTCCATGGCCAGTCTTCTGAGGATCAATAGCTTGGGAATGTATAATGTGTGTGTGTGTGTGTGTGTGTGTGTGTGTGTGTGAGAGCATATGACTGGTAGCCTTCAATGCAGCCACGCATCAAAAGGTCACATCAGATGAGCTTTGGTGTTATGGAAAATGTATGTGCACGTGCCTGGCTGGGTATGTATAGTATGGTATGGTAGACTGTAGTGTTCATTGATTAGGCTCATGCCCGCTACACATCCGTATAGGAGGTTTAATTGCATCACAGCCAAAGGGTGCGCATTACGGTGCGGGTTTCCAAAGTCTTCAAATCCAATACAACTGCAGCATGAGTTGCAATTAGTTTGGGAATTTTTACAAATTCAGTATACAACAATTATTCATTCATTCATTCATTTTCTACCGCTTTTTCCTCACGAGGGTCGCGGGGGTGCTGGAGCCTATCCCAGCTGTCTATGGGCGAGAGGCGGGGTACACCCTGGACTGGTCGCCAGCCAATCACAGGGCACATATAGACAAACAACCATTCACACTCACATTCATACCTATGGACAATTTGGAGTGGCCAATTTTGGAATGTGGGAAGAAACCGGAGTACCCAGAGAACATGCAAACTCCACACAGAGATTGCAGAGGGTGGAATTGAACCCTCGTCTCCTAGCTGTGAGGTCTGCGCGCGAACCACTAGACCACCGTGCCGCCCTATACAACAATTAGTGTCTGCTAATTCCAACATATAAGAACTTTTAGAGTTTTATATACTCATTTATTTACTCAACTGCAAAGTACACAAAAAATGTTGCAAAATGGATGGACTTATATTATAACAATTTTTCCCAATATAAACGTAAACAAAGAGAACAAATATTGTCCCCCTTTTAGCTTTTCCTGGTTGCCATTTGTCACCAATCCCAATAATTCCCAATGCAGAAATGTGGTGCAGGTGTTTAGCTGCAGGTCATTTCCTAAAGCAATGATGCTAGTAATTCCTCTCTTCACCTCTAACTGACATATGGTTATGGCTACTTTCCAAGCTCCAGAAATACCTATTGATCCATATTCTATACAGCAATATGTACTTTCCTGTGTGATTGTGTGTGTGTTTTTCCGGCTGTGGCATCGACAGACAAATGATGCTACTACTGCAACCTCCGCTATCCTGCATTTTTACTACGTCTGTCTTTTTATCTCCATCTGTTTTCAGCGTGCGGCCTGACGTATACAACACATCTGTGTCATGCATCGCAGGTTTAGTCAGTGTGTGTGTAGGTGTGTGTAGGTGTGTGAGTTGCATGTGTGTGCCTCTCAATGATTGAATCTTTGTCTTGTGTCACATGCTTTATTACACAGGGAGACAGACGCTGGAATGAGGTGTGTGTTTGTGTGTGTTCTTGTATGGACGCGCATACTATCCGTGTGTGTGTGTGTGTGTGTGTGTGTGAGGCCTCTGATAAGTGGACGATAAAGGAATGGGATGTGATGGACAGCGTCGCTTGGTGGGAACCGCAGAGCCTCTTGAGAATTTAGTATGATATTGAACTTTTTTTTTAAAGTCAAGATAGATTTTTAAAATGTAAATTAGCATCCCTTTCATGCGTCAGGAATGGATGTTTTTTTTTTTAGCCTTGGCTGGGCTAAATCAGGGGATGCTTTCACATGCTAATATTTGTCAGCATGAATCCTGAACTAGCTCAGAACCGCCTCTGTTCTGCTCTGATCCTGAGATTTCTTCAAATTGATGGTAATGAAATATTACTATGAAAGGGGACCTATTATGCTTTTAGCACATTTCTGACCTATAAATGTTGTTACAATGTTGTATTCTCGTGTTAAACGATGACGGAGTTTTGGATGGCTCTGCACACTAGTTTTTTTTGTTTTAATAATACGCCGTTCTACTGACGTCAATGCGATGCGGACTTGCTGTAGATTGCCTGCACTCAGTAAAGGCAGACCTACATATCCGGAAGTCCTCGGGAGCGCTTGGGAGTGTGACTAATCACAGCGAAGTGGGCGTGCCTCGAAGAGGGCCGAGGGTCTATGGACATACAACGTGCCCGGTCATTAGCGTAATGCAAATGTGCAATATTTCCATCACTGCCTCTGTTACTACCTCAATCATATTTATTTATTTAACAACCCAATACAATACAAATTAATTATTACAGTCATTATTTGCACTATGACCCATTTATCATTGCACTAAAATCATTTATCATTTATATCATTTATATATCTTGTATATATCTTGTTATATTGTCTTTTTTACTCTACTTTTATATACTTTTTTTTTTAAACTTGACTACTGCACTGAAAGGAGAAGCTCTCCAATATTGTTGTACATCTTGTATGATGACAATAAAGGCCATTCCATTCCATTCCAAAAACTGCAGAGAGAGGTGCAGAATCTGGAAGATCTAGAAAGCTTTCTCTGCGGGCTATTGTGTGGAGCTTCTCCATAGGAGTCCCCAATGCAATACATAGCGCCTAAAATGAACATAATCGGTCCCCTTTAATGGAAAAATAGTACAATAGTCAAAGCGTAGCAGGAAACATCAATGAAAGTTAGCTTTCAGGCAAACGATGCTATCACTACTCCTGCTGCTAATGGTGGCTGATCTGTCTCACACTGACATCAACGCGGCAATTGGCTCAACATGCGACCCTCTTGTTTTCACATACACACTGCAGCTGGACTCCGTCATTGATTGGTCTCAAGCATTCACTGGTGTTTTCCCAGAGCTTGTGTGTAGTGACGCCAACATGATAGTAGCAAATGTTCGGATACAGCAATGTAGACGGCATCAGACACTGTGGTGTACGGTTCGTATTCTTTCACAGTTCATGGCGATGTGTGCCGAATGACAAACAAAGCACTCATGATTTGCTTTTGATAAAACCCAGACAGCAGAAAGTGGACTGGACCAGACCTAGTTGGGAAAGAGCTGGTCTCGATTGGCTAATCCATCATTTCTTGCTCTACTGCTTTTTGGCGGCAACAGTGTGTTGTCAAGACAACACACTGTGGTGACTGTGGTGACCATCCATTCATTTACACAGGCGATTGTAGATGATCATGGCTCGGGCTGGTATTTGACTGGCTTCCTATTGATTGTTCCTCTGTCGGTCCATTGTACTTTTTCCACTTGCACAAAAGGTTATTGCCGATACATACACACAAATGACCACACAGGGGAATACACAGCATGTTTTTGTACATGCTTTCCAACTCAATTACAGCTTTAGCCAGCTAATCATTTTCAGTCGCAGGGACACTTTTCCTCCCAGCTCTTGGCTGCCTCCAGTTAAAGGCTGAGTGTCGTAATAATGAGTGTGTAGGCGCACCTTCTGCCTTGTGACCTTGTTTGCCTCCTCTCACACTGGCTTATGTATGAGACATGTGGGGTTAATGTAGCTGGCATTATGTACCTATTACCAGAAATACTGATATTAAAGCCTCTATTCAATTAACCACAAAGTCTCATATAGATAGATAGATAGACTCCCTTTATTGTCATTGCACAAAAACACAGTAGTGAAATTGCCAACGAAATGTCGTTGCCTGGCTCCCATATAATAACAGACACAAAAGAAGATAAGTAATAATAAATAATAATAATAATAATAATAATGTGGAGAATAAATAGATATAATAGACACCAAATATGAACAACATAATGTAAAGTGCAGCGTGAACAGTAAATTGCCCAAATAATTTAAATAATTAAATAAATAATAATAATGTAAGTAAGGTAGAGGGGCTTATTTGGCATTCAGCAGTCTGATGGCCAGGGGGAAGTAGCTGTCTCTGAACCTGGTCGTCCTACAGCGGATGCTGCAGAACCTTCTCCCCGATGCCAGGCGAGAGAACAGTCCATGCTGGGGGTGTGTGGGGTCAGAGCAGATCCGATGGGCTCTAGATACACACCGGCTGTTTGCTATGCAAAGTCTCATATACAGTAATCCCGATCACTATTAGTGAGCCTATTTTTAGGAGAGAGGCGGGGTACACCATGGACTGGTCTACAGCTAACGGCAGGGCACCTCAGTATGTTCACACTCACATTCATACCTATGGACAATTTGGAGTCGCCACTTAACCTAAAACATGCATGTTTTTGGAATGTGGGAGGAAACCGGAGGACCCGGAGAAAAGGTACACACGCATGATTGGGAATCAACACAGAGATTCCCAAGTGGAGAATCAAACTAGTTGTGGGTGTGGTGTATACGTATATAACATGCAAATGTGTCTCTCTCTCTCTTTCTTTCTTTCTTTCTTTCTTTCTTTCTTTCTTTTTTAATTTATTTATTCAATTTATTTTATATATATGTATATATATATACACACATACATACACACATATATACATACACATACATACACACATATCTACATATATATATATATATACACATACATACACACATATGTACATGCACACACACAACACCTCATTACTACACATGTCTGAAAAGGAGCAGGAAGAAGCAAAGCTGATTAAATCCTACCCCTTCTCCACGCCATTACCAATTCAATAAGTGATTTTTTTTTCCACACATATAATCACAGAATCTTACATAAGACAAAACAACAAAAGAAGAGTGGGAACATCCGACACCCCAGCAAAAACCCAGGACATTGCTGAAGCACACCACCAACCCCGCCAGTCAACCCACCTGGCCCTGACCCCCTAGCCCCTGAGTGCACCCACCGAGTGCCCAGCACCCCAGCAGTCTCTAGTTAGCGCCGGGTCAAAAACAATGACCTTATCAGCTGTGGCTGTAGTACACCTCCTGGTGTACTATAGTTTTTAAATAACTCAAGATGGTAGTAGCGGTGGTCGAGTGGTTAGCGCACAGACCTCACAGCTAGGAGACCAGGGTTCAATTCCACCCTCGGCCATCTCTGTGTGGAGTTTGCATGTTCTCCCCGTGCATGCGTGGGTTTTCCCCGGGTACTCCGGTTTCCTCCCACATTCCAAAAACATGCTAGGCTAATTAATTGGCGACTGCAAATTGTCCATAGGTATGAATGTGAGTGTGAATGGTTGTTTGTCTATATGTGCCCTGTGATTGGCTGGCGACCAGTCCGGGGTGTGCCCCACTGGGATAGGCTCCAGCACCCCTCTTGTGAGGAAAAAGCGGTAGAAAATGAATGAATGAATGAAGATGGCAGCAGCTCTATTTGAAGTGTCATCCAACAGCTTTAGGTACCTCTACATGCGCTATAAAATGTTGCAACTCAGCTGTGTGAAAGTCACACCTCTGTTGATCGCTGACGCACCGCAGCCAATCACCAATCATGAGATAGCGTCCTTCAGAAGCGTGCGATGGTGTTTAAGCAGCATGTCCAATCAGCTTAGCCAGACGGGGGAGTGAGGCATTAGCAGTCTCCCACACATTTGCAGCTCTGATTATTTGTGTTTACTATCAGCGTGACAGCTAGAATGAGACAGCAAACAAGTGTTAGTTAAGGCTCCCCTCACTTGTCCAACGCCTGTTGCTAGAATTTCCTTCCGGATGCCTCCTTGCATCAGTTTATCTTTGTCATCTTTTCACAGGCTGTCTGCCCCCAACCACAGAGATGGGATTTCACAATGAGTCATCCCAACATATTTTCTTGCGTCATGACACAACAGCACACATAATATACCATGGCGACATAGTTACAGAAGAGTCATACATCTCTTGTATGGGATTGCAGCTACAGGTGTTCCTAATGAAGTGGCCAGCGAGTGTAAGCAAGTGTGATGCTGTCACATCACCACCCAGCACAGCAGCAGCTCGTTGCCACGCCAACTGAATCCTTTGATGACATGGGTATGAGTTGGCAACCAGAGTTAGATATTAAAACATAACACATCTTTAGAGTCACCCTCGGCCATCTCTGTGTGGAGTTTGCATGTTCTCCCCGTGCATGCGTGGGTTTTCTCTGGGTACTCCGGTTTCCTCCCACATTCCAAAAACATGCAAGGTTAATTGGCCACTCCAAATTGTCCATAGGTATGAATGTGAGTGTGAATGGTTGTTTGTCTATATGTGCCCTGTGATTGGCTGGCCACCAGTCCAGGGTGTACCCCGCCTCTCGCCCGAAGACAGCTGGGATAGGCTCCAGCACCCCCGCAACCCTTGTAAGGATAAGCGGTAGAAAATGAATGAATGAATGAATGAACATCTTTAGAGTTAATTCAAGCTACCGAAATATGAGCCATTAATGCACATTTCTTGGGGATTTCATTCTCTGCGGCTGTTGCTTTTAATGAAGTAGTAATTAAATCAAGTGGTCATAAAGTACATGTGCTATTCGATATCAACAGCTCTTCTCCACATGTATGCTCATTCATGCTCACATGGGGATGGTAGTCCACGTTCGAGCCAATGAAAAAAAAAAAACATTGGGACCGATTCCTGGAGAATGCTGCTTCTCTTCGCTGGTTTTCACTGAAAAAACATCTGAACGACAAGACTGGACTCGGGCTACGTTCACACTGCATAAACTGTCTAACTATAGTTATTTATATAAACAGCAGAGAGGATGGGGGACAACTGGAAGCAGGTGATAATTATAGAGATGTTATTTATGACATTCGAAAACTAGCATGTTGGCCACACAGCCAGGAGATGGGGAAGACCTGGGTCCAAATCTCCTCTTGGGCATCTCTTTGTGGAGATTGTGTGTGTGCTCTGGTTTCCTCCAACATTCCAAAAATGTGCATGGTTCATTGGCGACTCCTAATTGTCCACAGGTATGAATGTATAGCACAGCAGCATCAGAACCAATGTTGTAATAGTGGTAAGAGGCCGACAGCTCAACCAGCATCACTACCACTAAGGTGCTTACTGCAAATAACAATATAGCAAGTGTAACATATGAGTGTCACACCATTGAATAGTGTGACCAACATTTTAAAGCGCATGCAGAGGGCAGTAAATCGGGTACGGTATTTTTATGTAACATGTAACGTGATTGTACAACCTGAGGGTCTTTGACTGCACTTGAATAATTCCATCCAAACCTGCATCCTTGATAAATCCAGAGAAGCTGGCTTGTCTACCTCTTTAAGATTCTGGCAGAGACCATCCAGGGAGTAATCTTCATGAACTTGACATTGCCCCCATTCCCTCCTCCCTCTTGTGCCGTCACAAGCAGTGTTTATTTTGATTCCCACAAATGGGATTGGTTCCTGATGTGTTTTGCCTCGCCTGGCTACTGGAGCGTCTCGCCGCCACGCAGAGGAAGCGCTTATTATGTGCCGCATTTGGTTCCCTAACCGAGGGGGATGAATCTCATTTGTCTCAGTTGGTGGCCAACAAACATTAGAATTCTAACATGGCGATGAAGCCTTCCGCAATCCTGAGGCTTCAGTTGCTGTATTTCTTAGTCATTACAGATCACAGATAACCTTTTCAGAGCATGTTAAAGCCACAGTGGCCATGAATTAGATTGTCTTTATGCATCGTCCTTTTGTTGTGACCCCACTGTGTGGGACATAAATGACCACGGAGCACACAAAGCTCCTGGAATGTACAGTTTTTGGGCAGGCTAGCGTGTCCTGGTGTGGAAGTGTGAAAGCTGTCAGATGGGGGGGTTGGGGGGGCTATGACTCATGGATGGCGTCACCAAGGCACTGCAGTGGTCCACAGTCATGGGAATGTGGATGTGTGAGTGCAGGTTACTGGCTTATTCAGCAGGATATTGAGACATTTTATGTCCAGAAGAACTATGGAGGGCATTATTTAGCATGGATATGAAGTGTAGATATACTGTACGCTCTAGCCACTGATTATTTTGTTTTGATTCTAATTAATTACTTAAAAATACAAATACAGTATGCCACAGGCCATCCTCAATTTTTTTTATGACACCATACCATGAAATTTGTTAGGAATATCAGACTGCAATTGGCAATCGATCAATCGGATTGACAGGAAATGTTATTGTTATTGGTATAGTGATTACAGTTTACATATGATTTCCCTTTTGTGTCATGTCATACAGTAAATGGTATTTATGGCACATCTTATGGGTTGTGATTAAAATGCTTGGGAAGACATGCTAGCATGCTAGCTGTAATACAGTTTAATAGTCATTAGAGAAATGGACAATGACTTATGCCAAGAGTCCACTGGGCCGGCTCCAGTTGGTGCCAGTTCACACCAAAACAATTTACTGTGGCGCCTAGTGTCACCAATAAGGTGCCTACTGGCGTGCAGTGGCTCAAACTGTCACGGAGCTGGCTTGTGGTGGCCCGTAATGGCAGGAAACATTTAGTTTGGCGGCAAGAACATTTCAAAATGTTTAAAATTTTCCAGTGGAACCAAATGTCACAAACAATCCACCGACTGGAATCCACTGGAATGTAATGGCGCGAGCCAAGTTGCGGCAATGATGCTAGGAGTCCACTGGGCCGGCGCCAGTTGGTGCCAGTTCGCGCCAATGCAATTTACTATGGCGCCTAGTGTCACCAATAAGGTGCCTACTGGCGTGCAGTGGCTCAAACTGCCTCCCAACTGGCTTGTGGTGGCCCGTAACGGCAGCAAGAACATTTCAAAATGTTTCAAATCTTCCAGTAGAACCAAATGTCACAAACAATCCACCGACTGGAATCCACTGGAATGTAATGGCGCGAGCCAAGTTGCGCCAATGATGCTAGGAGTCCACTGGGCCGGCGCCATTTGGTGCCAGTTCGCGCCAAAGATTATTTGATTGGTGCGTAGTGGCTCGCTAATGGCAACATGCCGAGCGAACATTAATTCGGCGCCACAGCGAGCCACTACGCGGCAATCACAGTCTTTGGCGCGTAGTGGCTCCAACTGGCGCTGGTCCAGTGGACTCTTAGCATTACGAACCATTAGTTGCCCTTGCAAAGACGTTTTACTTGATGGTGGGAATGTTTTTCAACCAATCGTGCTCAAATCTTACACACACATGCTTGTCATTCACCCAAATGGGTGTACCAATTTGGTGGTGATGGGGCAATCATTTAAGTTACAGTGTTTTTTTTGAGTGGGTGTTATGCATTGAAATGTGTGTGAAATTTCAAGTCAATCTGACTCATGGCAATCAAACTGTGTGAATGTGTTGACAACATTTCACCCATTTGTGTGCAGTTGTTCAGGAATAGAACGGCGACAAAATTAGCAGACAAGCTAACGCTAGTAGTACACAGCTTGGCTCCTGTGCATGCAGATTCCTGTTTGTTGCTGTCCTTAGAGAGCTGTGCTCGTTGAAGTAGACGGGAACAATGCAGTCCCGCTGTGTTTATCAACAAGCACTCTCTCACCTGGATTGATCCCCTATCTCCCGCCCTCTAACCCTCTAGAGAGGTGAGGCATCATGGGGAAACACAACAGCAAGCTGGCCCCAGAGGTCCTGGACGACCTGACCAAAAACACGGAATTCAACGAGGCCGAGCTCAAGCAGTGGTACAAAGGCTTCCTCAAAGACTGCCCGTCCGGCATCCTCAACCTGGAGGAGTTTCAGCAGCTCTATGTCAAGGTCAGGCCTGGGTTGCAAACTCTGATATTGTGGAGGAGGTTACAGAAAGACGCCATGATCATTTGCATTGCCTACAGGAGAAATTGTACTTTTTGTCACAGACATATAAATATTAATGACTCAGTTGGAACATTATCGGCTGGGTAGGCTACTGTGACTAATCACCATCCAGTCCGCCATCTTGGCTCCCCCCCCCCATTTATGCTGAGTCTTATGTTTACACTTTCCAGTTTTTCCCATATGGCGACGCCTCCAAGTTTGCCCAGCACGCTTTCCGGACATTTGACAAGAACGGCGACGGCACCATCGACTTCAGGGAGTTCATCTGCGCCCTGTCCATCACCTCCAGGGGGAGCTTTGAGCAGAAACTCAACTGGGCCTTCAACATGTACGACCTGGACGGCGACGGCAAGATCACACGCATGGAGATGCTGGAGATCATCGAGGTACGCGTTTACTTTGTGCGTGTTTACAAAAGCAGGAGCTCGGTAGGCATGGGCCGGTACCATATTCTGACGGTATGAGAACCTTGGGCAAACAGTAAATACAAATATAATGAGAAATTAGCTGAATTATTTCTTAATAAATGATGAATTAAATGTAGTTCTTAATGCAGTCTACTGTGGCTGACAACAAAGCAAAATGCAAATAAATGCAATCAGTGGCTCAAGAAGTTTACAACATAAATTAATAAAAACAAACGTGAAGTATCATGAGTGGTCAGCATGCAGCGGCGTTGTGTACCTCTGCATGCTCTGTAAAATCTCGATGTGAAACTCATGCAGCTTACATTTAAGTGGCGTCATTTACAGTGCTATTAACCTTCCTCTTGTGTTAGCTTTCTGGTATCATCTCTTATGTTACCGGGTCGGTTTTGACCCATGTATTAAATCAGCTGTAAAATACACTAAAAACAATAAGTTACAATCAAATTTGGTTCTCATGTCTTGGTTACCTTATTGGTAACCAAGACCAAAATGTTGGTTTTAATACTTTTGGTGTGGGCATGTAGGCCTTTTTTTGTCACTATACCTCTCGATTTTAATATCCAAAAATGGTAAAATGAACCTCAAAAGAATCATATTAATAAAATTAATTATTTTGTTACCTGGCTTTTACTGAGAGCTATAGAGCATATATCTTAAATCAATTAGTTTTATTTTCTCATTTTAGTATTAATCACTAAAGAAACATCTATGGTGTTCGGGTCAATTTTGACCCATATATATTCGTTCATTCATTCATTTTCTACCGCTTTTCCTCACGAGGGTCGCGGGGGGTGCTGGAGCCTATCCCAGCTGTCTTTGGGCGAGAGGCGGGGTACACCCTGGACTGGTGGCCAGCCAATCCCCATATATATTAATGTCAAGAAAAGGTAGAAAAAGTGATTGTTTTCAGCAACAGAACTTTAGTATAAACTGAAATCAAAAATCAGAACAGGTCCAGATCTTGGTTCACTGTACTTCTTGCCATTCTTTCCATGATCCAAATTGTAAATGTGAAATCAGCCAATCAAATGAGTGAATTCACATCACATGTCTGGACCTTGTTTTTCTGCTGGTGTACTGGAAAAGCGGTCAAAATGAGAATCCCCTGAAGCTTCCATGATGAGAAGAGGAGCTGGTTGTCATTGTGTTGGCTAATTGTACACTTATGATTTCAGTTTTGGCTCAAAATATTGCTTTATAGTCATATTATTATAACCGAGTCGAAACCGACCCAAACAACACAGTGGTCATAATTTCAACCAGACCATTTTAAAATGTAGTAACAATTATTTTTTTGGTTTTATTTGGTTGAAATAGAGTTTCCTGACAAAGTCAAAAAAGCCTTGATGCAATAAACAAATGTTATGTGATTCTTTTTATGCATTAAAATGTAAAACGGGTCGGTGCCGACCCTAACACAAGAGGAGGGTTAACAATGGCTACTCCTCACTGCTATTGCAACATTGGTTCTGTTGCTGTCGTGTTGTACAATATACTTGCTCATGTACAATATGTCCACGTGTCGCTAGGTTTTTCACATTCCACTTCCTCATGCACGCCAAATGATTACTAAAGCTATAATTACAACCATCAACATAGATTAGGGGGTTGGCTAGGGTGCCGCAGGTTGGATCAAGACGTCTGTGCTTCCCCCCTCGTAGGCTATCTACAAAATGGTTGGCACGGTGATCATGATGCGCATGAATGAGGACGGCCTGACCCCGCAGCAGCGCGTTGACAAGATCTTCTCCAAGATGGACAAGGACCACAACGACGAGATCTCCCTGGAGGAGTTTAAGGAGGCCGCCAAGTCGGACCCCTCCATCGTCTTACTGCTGCAGTGCGATATGCAGAAGTAGACGGCCTGTGGTGGCGGTGGGGTGATGGTGAGGGGGAAAGAGAGGAAATGGAGGGAGGGGGGTAGAGGACGGGATTCTAGGCAGTGGAGGACGAGGAGGAGAATCTCTTTCCTGGCGGTAATTTCTCAACACGCATGAGGTTCATGTAAGTCATGGACTATTTAGAAAACCAGATGATGCATTCTTATTGAGAAATATGCTTGTGATAGGAAAAGCATGCTAAAAGGGAAATCAGTCAAATCCCCTCCCACTTTGAAGAGCGTTTCCAAATATATATAAATAAAACAATGACGTGGGCAGGCAGGCTTTAAGCCAAACGTCATTAAACGCTTATGACGTCATCAGAATACTGCAACAATTTAAAATCTATGCCACAAATAACCATGACGCTTACATTATTTTGCAATTATAGTGGCTTAAATGGTATTCTTTGCAATCTGTTATTGTTGCCATTTTCTATTTCCTTCCCCTTTAAATTCAAAGCCGTTTATACGTCGACTAGTTTCACATAAGTGGGACTTTTGAAGCATTTAACAAGCAAGTTTAATCATAATAATTAACAAAAAAAAGACAAAAACTGTGTCGATAACTTCAGAAAACAGCTCGTTAATGCTAAAATCGCAATATGATGCAAATAGAAATGTTTTCAGTGCAGAGGAAGCCACCTTAGCAGTCTAAAGTGGGCCTAAAAGCAACAATTATGGTATGACAATATTAACTGCAAAGGCCAAAGCTGCCTCCGTGATTTATCGTGGTTTCAACTCTCTTGTCCTCTTTCTGCTTGTTTTGTAGCTTTTCTTCCTCTGCTGAAATGCCAGAGAGGAAGCGCTTTGATAAGAGATGCAGGCAGAGGAGGAACTTTGTTCAACTCCGCTCTGATCTGGAAAAGAAATCAATGTGGGGAAAAATAGCAAAAGGTTAAAGAGGGCACCCCTGGCGTGTATGTACTGTGCGTATATGATCATCATGCATGTTGGAAACACACGGCTTCCAAATATCTAAATAGTCCTCAAAAGCGTCAGGAAGTAGCCTGTCCTCCTTCTCCTCCTCCTCCTCAAAGATGGCTTCCTATGTTTGATAATGTAATTATTATAACATTATATGTACATTATAACAATGGTATTTATGATGGCATTAAACAAATGTAAAATGTACTTCTAGCTTAGAACTACTTTCATAAGACAACACAGCTACAGTGTGTGTGTGTGTGTGTGTGTGTGTGTGTGTGTGTGTGTGTGTGTGTGTTTGAGAGAGAAAGTGTGGGTGTGCCGGGGAGACTTTTGCAAATGTTTTGTATTTGCACCATTTGTGTCACAAGAGCTAGTTTAACTTTGTACAAATATGTGTGTGTGCAAACGGTCACACAGTATTATTATTCTTCAACTTGCTTTTGTGGTCTGCTGGTACACACAATGTGTATATATATGTGTGTGTGTGTGCGTGTGTGTGAGAGAGAGAGAAGTCTTATGTATGGAATGTGTTGTTTTGTTCACCGTGACCTGCTGTTCTTCAAAATAAATCCTGGCATAGACAAGTCATGGTTTTAGTGAGGACAGGACAGCAGCTAGTGAGGAGATACAGAGATGAGAATCACAGCGCCACCCAGTGGATGAAAGCTGCAAGTCAAGCTGACTTATTGCAGTTGTACACAGCAATGTATTTTTGTTTTATTAGCACTAGAGCATCAATGCTGACTCTCCCTGAACAAAATAAATCAGTAGCATTTATTTCTATGTTTAAGCAAACAAGCTTGATTTAACATAGATATTCACATCATTTTAGCATTAGGGGCAAATAGCAGTTAGTTTGGCAGTACCAAAATAAGCAAAATGAACCCCAAAAGTGGCTCTGTGTGCTTTGTGAGTGAGTAAACTACTGCAATACAGGTGCATCCAGAAAGTGCACTGCAGCACTTATATTCCTACTGATTTGTTAAATAATCCCTCAGAGTGCCCCCTTTGCTGATTAGAAGGGGTGGAGGGGCTGCCCTAATCAGCACCACTTGACCCCACAAAGAAGAAACATTCAATTTCTTCCCAATTTCCTCTCGTCTTTGTATTTTCGTTAAGCCTCGAACTCAAAACCCCAGGAAAAAATAACATTGAAACGTGTCAGGCCTCTATAATTCAAAACTCCATAGAGAAAAGTCAACATTTAAGTGTCAAAGATGGTCTTGTTTTGGTTGGTTTATTGGGTCGCACAGAGCTAACGATAACAGGATGCATCACTCACTATGACCAGAAATGCTTATGAAATACTGTATGATGAGTATTTATGTTTAGACTGGGAATCATTTGTGCTCAGCTGTGCAATATATACTCCTGCACTTGAAGATTTCTTGTAAAATGTCTATACGTCTCGTCATCAGATGCTTGTTTGTTTTCAATATGGCTAGAAAGAAAAAAGATAATGTAATTATTTTTGTTACATGGATTAAAAGACATGGATGTTGAAACGCTGTTAAGGGTTCTCTATGCCCACCTCATGTTACGTTAGCACACTCGCTCACATATTATGAGTCACTGTCTAG
Organism: Doryrhamphus excisus; assembly: GCF_030265055.1. NCBI lineage: Eukaryota > Metazoa > Chordata > Actinopteri > Syngnathiformes > Syngnathidae > Doryrhamphus > Doryrhamphus excisus. The sequence goes on along the minus strand of NC_080479.1, from coordinate 9,715,752 downwards.
CAATGATGTCACCTTACTGCAGTGATGTCACCCTGCTGTTCCCATGGCAACCATGCAGAGGCCATCAGACAGGCGCATGCAGCTTTGTCAGGGAAGCAGACACATTTATACGCAAACATACTGTCATTAATTATACAAAAAAGACAAAACACTCTGCTTTATGAGTTATAAAATAATATTTTATAATATTAATAATTATGTATTGAAAACCCAATCAAAATGGGTGTGTGAATTGCAATTAAATCAAGATAAAATTAATATTTTGTAATTCTTTATAATTCAGGTTTTGGGAAAAAAAAGTAACAAAATATTTACTACTAGGGTTGTACTATTTTGCCAGGAGTGAATGTATTTTTCTCTTTCATACTACTTCCTTTTGAGTAGGTATGCCATTTTAAGTATATAATTATATTAGGTGCAAATTATTAGATGGTTTAGAAAGGATCAGCTCCAAACTTCCTGCAAGGGTGTGGTATAACGTTAGTGGGCCATCCTGTTTCCAGCCCATATTCTCTCTAAAACTAGGCTTTTACCCCCCCATTTAGCCACCCGCCACGGAACCAATCGATACCAATCTATTCTAAACCTTGCTGGATCACGTTTCAGCTTAAGGGGGGGGAAAAAAACATTACTTTTGTCCACAGAGGCCGAGCAGCAGACAAGCTAGTAGAGGTCACGGGGTTGGTGCGGTATTCACTGTCGCCACACGAGGGCGCAAAAGCAAAGACTAATAATGAGAACTTGAAGAAGGTAAGAGTTTATCCGCAGGTGGAGTTAGTGTACGTTGAAGTACACCTCGTATTTACAGCTTCACAATGTCCAAAGAGGAGAAGGAAGAATGAGAACCCCTTTCCCTATGTCACAGCAATTACTGATCATTTGTACACATTTCTGTGTTCAATATGTAGTACCTCGATAAGAATGAAAAATAAGGAAGAAGAAGAATGCCGATTGTGTCCCAAAGTAGTTAGTTGAAGAAAGGAAAACTAGCTTTTTTTCAGCCACAACAAGCCACAGAGGTACAAGAGCCATTAAGGTGAAACCAGGGTACCGCTAGCATGCATTAGTCAGGACACTAATGGCCATGGAGTTAGTTTAGTGAAGGTTCCATCTATTATCAGCTAGCTTTAGGCTAATTTACTTGACCTGTCCAGCTCTCTCTCTCTCTCCATCACTCTCTCACACATACACAATTCCACTTTCTATCAGGCAAAACAACAAGGGCAAAGCCACTGTTCCACATCAAATAGTACTTATTATTTTTAATAATGTTACATAAGACGCTGTCTCACTTTTCTAAATAATATTAAATCATATCCAGATTAGTTTAGTTTTTCCCCATGTACATGAATGCCCCATGTCAACTTGAGCCGGCAGAGAGTCGGAGCGGGAGTGAATACGGAAGCGGCACTCTGATTGGTCGATATGAAGACGAGGTGGGGTAAGACTATACAAGCATGACTCTGATTGGTCAACCAGTTGCCAATGATGCAGGGAGTCACGAGTGGCGTTTTAGCGGGACAGCGAGGGAGGGTGAATAGAGGGCTAAAAGAGAGAGCAGCAGATGGACTGCAGCTTTCCACACATAAGGATAGACTTCATGTATGAATGTTTGCATGCCAAAGCTAGCTGCTATGTTTGTGAGGAGATTAGACTAGCAATCACCACCATTTCTTTCAGTGGGTGTTGGTGCTTTTAAAGGAGGGGGGTTTCACTCTTTGCTCTTCACACATGGGCAGCTTCCAGCAGGCAGGTGCAAGCTCAGCTGCTTGTCAATGTAGGTGATAGGACAGTGCCGGTAAATGCTACACACATACAGTGGCTGCAGTGTGGGAACTTCTAAAGCAGGCATCCTCTATGGTGAAGATGAGTCGGGACCCCGTTCAGGTGATCAGCGGACAGGTCAAAGAGCTCCAAGTGTCTTCCAATGGGGATAACGCAGCACCGTGGGTGGAGACGCAGGAGTTCAGTGAAGACCATCAGGGCCTCGCCGCCAACCCAAAAACAGTAAGTCCGAGCAACTTGCGTGAGAACATCTGTGTCTATCTGTTTGCAGGGAACACTCAAGACGCTCTATTCTTATTATTTAGGGTGAGGTGTTCATGTACCTGTAAGTACCGTATTTTCTGGATAATAAGTTGCTCCAGAGTATAAGTTGCACAAGGCCAAAAATGCATAATTAAGTAGAAAAAAACATACATAAGTCGCTTGGAGTACAAGTCGCATTTTTTGCGGGTAATTTATTTTACAAACTACTTAACCAAAACAGACATTACGTCCTCTTGGAAGGCAAGTTCTAACAATAAAATAATAGAGTGTAAGATATGCTAACACAATGCTTATTCAGCTACACAAAAAATAAACATGAACAGAAAAGGTGTCCAGTGTTTATGTAACATAACAGTTTTTTTTTATTTATAAGTCGCTCTGGAGTATAAGTCGCAGGAACAGCCAACCTATGAAAAAAAGTGCGACTTATAGTCTGGAAAATACGGTATGTACCATGTGGTTATATCTGATATTTCATTTTTTTACATTAAGTACTTTATTTGCCTCAGTAATGGCCACCACCACAATAAACGTCATGGCACAATTATTGCTCAAGTCATTACTTGAATAAACACCACACCTCTAGCAAACATTTCTACGTACATAAGAAAATGACAGAGACCTGCCTTTACTGTGTGACTGTAATACAGTACAATATATGCTGTATTAGTTCAACATTATTACATGTAATATTTTATATTTCTATGTGTATTTATTCATAGAAAAATAACACCTGTCCATGTGATATTTTATTCTACGTACTTATGAAAAAAAATGTAAACGATAAAGTGTGTAAAATAATCTCTGAGGGATTAATGGTAATGAAAAAATAAATCCGGTTCAATGCACAGCACAATTGCATTTCATCACGCATGATTAAATCTTTCTTCCACTTGTGTACTTTGTGTACTTTCAGTCCGCAGTCAAACTGTGCTATAGTATCTGCTGCAATACTAACACACTATCATCGGTGGCCTTTTACCTACCTATAAATATCCTAAAGCTGCCCCCGCATCAGCCCGTCACTTTCTGCTCACCTCTTTATTTGTTCCTACTGCTAAACCCCGCTGCTTTCCCCTGAGTCTGTTACCTGGAAACCCCTTCAGACTTCCGTCCCGTGTTGTTATGGGGCACAAGGGGTGTCTATCATCCTCACAGATACTAGATGAGTCATGCTTTTCTGGGTTATCGCTCAGCATGAAGGCGGTGATAGTGGTTACCGACCATGTGATCGAGGGATTCCGTGCGGTCCAGCTGGCAGAGGGCAGGCCGTTAACGCCGACGGTATCAGATCGCAAGCAAAGACCCCCCCCCCCCCAAAAGTCCTGGCGGGCGTACACTGCCCATGACACGTTATTCATAGAGTAAACTGACTCTGATGGATTAGCCGCTTCCAAAAGGTCGCAGAGCAAAACTCCAGACTACGATGACGGACCTCCCACAAGGCTCAAGAAGCTGCGCACACCTTCATAGAAGCATACCGCCTGCACATGCATGAACCTTGTTATTAAAAATCATGTATTATTTACTGACTAATGTACTGTAAATTCAGAGTACAATACAAGTAAAAATGTCATTCTGTCAAAAGGTGACAGGCAGACGAGCCCGCAAGGTGGAAGGAGGCGTGTTCTTTGTAAGTATGACACATAAAAACGTCCGAAGGTCTTTCTGTCTGCCCCCCCTCCTTTTCACCTCCTCTCACTGTGTGATGGCGAATGCATGTCCACCGACACGCAATTAATCAAGCACACGAGTCATGTCGAGGTGGACAGTGACTGACAGGATGCTCCACAAAGACACTACACAATACAATTTCAGATCAACTGATTTTAAAAAAATTGCAGGAACACTTCTCACACACTGGTACTGTATATTTCAATGTATCCTGTCACAATTAATGTGTGTGTGTGTGTGTGTGTATTCAGGTAAAATATTGTAACCAGAACTTGCTGCGCTTGTCTCCCTGTGGCCTTGTCACCCATGTCTTTCATGTTAAACCATGTCTGTTTTAACTTTAACTAACTTTATAATTTACTTCAGCAAAATGAGTAACATTCTGGTCTCTCTGAGCACCACATAATTACATTTCGGACAATTAAATTCAAGTGTGCTATTATTTTCCGCAGTTGGCATTGTTGTTAAAGTTTGACCCTGCACGTCAGTGTGACTTGGAATTTTTCTCACACCGCTCAGTGCACTTGACAAAACACTACTGTAACTTGAGGATGTTTAGACGTATCATCAACAAATTGGGTACACACCTTAAGGCAGGGGTGTCAAACACGCGGCCCGCGGGCCAAATGTGGCCCGCATGACACTAGTTTGAGGCCCCCGCCTTGATATGAAAGTTTAATGTTAGTGAGGGCCGCACAAGTTTGATATGGATGCTGTATGGTATCATGTACCCAGAAAAAAATTATTAGGTTTGATTAATGTTCATGTTAAAGGTTAAATAACTGTTATCCTCTAGTTATCCTCCCTATTTGTGTCGAAGTGGTAAGTTTTTGGCTTTTTAAGTTTAAAGGAAATAACTTGGAGGCTACCGTTTAGGTCACTAGCTCTCTAGTTTGCGAGTTAGCATGTGTCTCAAGACCCGGCAGTTGCGCAATATGTTGTAAATAAAAAAAGTATATGTATAGTATATGTGACTATAGTCGTGTTTTGTCATGTCTACAGGGCTCTAATAATGCTTTGTTCATTTTAATCTGAAAAAAATAATTTGTCTACCCACCAACTATATGTGGTTTCTTAAGTTTTTATTATTTGCCGTTTTATCATTATTATTATATTTATTTATTTATTACTGATTGATTGATTTTCTTTATTCTTGATTTGTTTATTTATTTTTCATCTTATTTTGTGTAGAAAAATAAAAATTAAGATATCTGAGAACAGTGGAATGTTTTATCAGAGCTTTTCTTGTCGAAAATTGAAACCAAAGCAGAGTTTATTCATGTTTCTGTTTTTAATAAATGCGTTTTTTTTGCGGCCCAGTCTTGCCCAGAACCTAGCTCCAGTGGCCCTCAAGTAAATTGAGTTTGAGACCCCTGCCTTAAGGGGACTGACAAGCACAAGTATGCAAAATCTGAGCAAGATTGGTTGAAAAACATGGCCGCCATTGAGTGGGAGATAGTCGTTGAGCATTTGTTTAATGCAAAGGGTGTCAACATTTGGACAGCCATGGCCTAATGATTCTAAAACGTTGAGCATATCTGTATCACCTGTCTACTGTACATGTCTTTAAACATAACACAGAGGGGGGGTTATATCATCACCATATATTCTATCAAACTAAAATGTAATTCATATAGTATTCTATGTCCACAACACGCACTAATGCCACTTTGCCTCAGTTGGTACGTTGCCTCCTCCTCTTCTCCCCACCACCAGCGTCAAATACCACAAATACCACACATAAGGAGACATGACTGGCGGCTGGTCTCTCTCCATTGGTGGCACCATGTACTGTGAGAAATGTGCTGACTCAACTTGTAGAAGCCTATCACTAAATATTGCATCACCGCATCGAATTGGCCTGTGTTGAATTTGCTATGTGCGAAGCATCCAAATGGTCATTAGCAGCCATCCAGCCAAAGTGGTGTCTTTGTTGCCAAATTATGAATCCCCTCTATTAAGTCATCATTCTCTTTTGCATGTTCGCAGCCCAAGCCAGAGAATGCAGTGACTGTCGCCGTTTCGACAAGAGTTCTGTTCCGAACGGAACGGGAGCAGAAAGTGTTCGAGCAGCACGGTGTAGAGGAGTATCTGAGATACCAAATCGAACACGAGAACGAACCCTTCGCCCCTGGCCCTGCTTTCCCCTTCGTCAAGGTAACATATTTTGCATAAACGTGCAAACTAAGACACGGTCAAACTTTGCTTTTGAGACATTATAGGAGCGATCATGAGAGCTGTCGTGTTGTCGCCGACAGGCTCTGGAGGCAGTAAACGGTCGGCTTCGTGACCTGTATCCGCAAAGTGAAGAGCTGTTCGACATTGTCCTAGTGACGTACAACCACGCTCACGTCGGCATCCGTCTCATCAACACTATCAACCATCACAGTAAGTCCAAGAAACAGCATATGCAGAAATAAATATTACCTTGTGTTTGCCAAAATGAATTATTTTCAAGCATAAAATGACTAAATAATAATAATTATACATTTGTATAGCGCTTTTCAAAATACTCAAAGACACTTTACAGAAAATGGAGTTGAAGATGGAGTAAAAGATACGTTAAAATATAGTAACATTCATTCGTTTATACACAGTTAAAACAAGGCTAAAAGCGGGGTGGGTCACAGCAGTCAGGTATAAAAAGTTAGACATGAAAAACAGATTTAAAGAGGTGGGTTTTGAGTTGTTTTTTGAAACTGGGAAGGTCAGGGCAAGCACGGAGTGAATGGGGCAAAGAGTTCCAGAAGATGGGGGCAGCGATGGAGAAGTCTCTGTCTCCCCAGGTTCAGAGCTTGGTCTTATAGGGGAGTGCCAGGAGGTTGGAGTCTGAGGAGCGAAGGGGATTGTGTGGATGGAGGAGGTCTGTGAGATATGGGGGGTCAGATCGTGGAGGGCTTTGTAGGTTATGAGAAGAACTTTGAAGTGAATGCGTTGGGGGACAGGAAGCCAGTGGAGGTTTTTAAGGACCGGGGTAATGTGTTCACGGGAGCGGGTGGAGGCAAGTAGGCGGGCAGTGGACTTCTGAATATATTGTAGTTTGTTGAGGGTTTTGGATGGTGTACCGTAAAGAATACTGTTGCAGTAGTCGATTCTGGTTGTGATGAATGCATGGATCAGGGATTCAGCAGCAGAGAATGTAAGTGATGGACGGAGTCGGGCTATGTTCTTAAGATGGAAAAATGCAGTCCGTAAATGAACTAAAATACAACTATAAGGCATTCAAAAAGAGATGGGAAATATATTACTCTTAGAATATCATTAAAAAAATATTTTTTGCATGATGGGGTGAACTTTAAAAGCAAGTTTTTCATTGAAAAACGACTTTCAGCAAAGCGTTGTAGCACGGGCCAACAAAACATTTAATTGGGACATTTTTCGTCCAAGGCATTTTTGGCAGTTGCCATAATTTGTAAGTTCTTGAAATGTAGGTACTGTATATGCGGAAGTGAGGAATTAGCAGTCCGGTTAAACGGGAGATCTTTCAGCGGCGTCAGGATGCGGACGCAAGCAACAAACAGCTGACTTTAAGCCTCATTCCCACGCAAATCTACGACCCTGCAATGTCATCTTCGTCACTGAGCGCTTCCTGTCCATCTCTTCAAAACATTACCATCGGATCATCTGTACCTCATGCTGAGTGGAGGTCCAGATCGCATCCCCATGGGGACGCTAGGTTAATCCAAGAGGCCAGAATAACAAAAACACCCAGATGATGTTGGTGTTAGATCTCGCTGGTGGCTCTCTGCGTGAGCGGCCAGGATCACTGAAACACCTCCAGACCTCTGAGGTTCCCAACAGGACTGAAGACAAACACTCGCTCTCTGATGTTATGTTGATGTTGAACAAACTTCCTGCAGTGAGGGCCACTGATGGGTCAACCTGGCTGACATGGTCATTAAATAGTCATTAAGACTGAATTCCATTGCTGTTTGCTGTGTTGCTTTTCACATCGGAAAATTGACAGCATCGCCCATCGTCTGTGTAAACATAGGCTGTTTTTGCCATCTGCTGAGTCAGGCATCAAGTAATCTCACAGTCTGAATGTCAGCAACATGATTACCCCAAAATGTAAAACAAGAAATATGACCGTAAGGAAAAATTCAACATATCAGCAGTATGTGTAGTCCAGTTATGCAACGGACTGAGTAAAGAACTCAAACAATGCATTAAAATGAGCTATGTCAAGAAACAGTACAAGCGGTTGATGTTTACAAAGTACAAGGAACTACTGTGGACGTACAATGTGATGTCTAACCACGCGTGCACTTCCTACTAACTCATCATCCAACTATGTTTTGTCAACTATTTACCTTTTCATCAGTTGGTAATGGTAATGGTTTAATTTCATTTGAACATGCATCAGATTACAATTGAGTGCATCCCATAATCAGTTCCCAGTTCCACATGTCCAAAAGGAGTAGGAAGAAGCAAAGCTTATTAAATCCTACCCCTCCATCTGGTACTTTTACAATCATTAACTGTTACATTTGTTCACTTCCTGCTTTCCACAATACAGTTTAAGGTTTTTTGTTTTTTTTTTAAATAATGCACCTCGTACCGAAGTACGAGGTGATATGAGCATCCAATGACATAATGGGTACCATAGTAAGTGTCAATATAGTGATATATATAGCATTGTGAATTATCCTTACTGACCTTTTTAGCAGTACATTTAGCGAGTGAAGATTGCTTTTATAGTTATTAGCCCATATTTCCACACAATAAGAAAGATATGGTAGAACCAGAGAGCAATAAAGAGTGTGGAGTGATTTCTGATTGAGAACAAATTTTGCTTTGTTCAATACTGAAATATTTCTGGCCACCTTAATTTGTAATATGAGGTTTCCAGCTCATATTTTCATCTATTGTCATCTATTTCAGTTACCATGATATATTTATTATTTATTCTGACATTGACGTCTATTGTACCCACATTGTTCCTACATTTGGAATAGAGGAAGTGAACAAATGTGAAACAGAAGAATTATACGATGTGATGTATTCCAATGTAACTTGTATGCATGTGAAAAAATGAAACCATTACCATTGGCATTTTTTCACGTTCAAATCCCAAATGGACAGGCGGTGAAGATCCTGCACATTTCGTGTTTCTCTGTGGTTTGACGTCTTGATATGGCAAAGTTCGATAAGATGGTATTGATGCATGAGGAATAATACAAAGACTTCCGGATGTTTTCCCTCTCAAAGCGAGGGAATGCTTGTAAAAAGTGGAAGTGCTGAACTGTTGGGAATGGGTGTAGACAAAGCTAAATAAACCAATAGTGAGATCCAACATTCCTCTCTTTGCAGCTACGTATAGTATATTGTTTCTACTGCAGCTGTATGTCAATCACCCTTCTGTTTCCATTTTCATCCTACTGTCACCAGATCTCTTCATAGAGAGATTTTGCATGACGGGTGGAAGTAGTCCCATCGGCTATCTTAAGGCCTGGCACACCAACCTCTACCTGTCGGCTGATGCAGACAAGGTCAGGGAGGCGCTGGCTGAAGGTGAGACACGTTTCAATAAGGAAGTACTAACAATGACTGACAATGTTAAGAGTTCCCAGGGGAACAACTGCTGTGATTTGTGCAATATTAACAAAGCCTGAGGGAAGTGAATTCAATCTCGTCGACATTAGCGACATCAGCATATTGATTATTCACAACGGAGACATCAAATAAAAAGGTAAGGGAGAGCCCAGATAAAAGTTGATGCTCTCTCAATCAGCACCGTAAGACAACATATCGACGTCCGCTATGTTTAGACACTCCGGGTAGAATTCAATGCATGACCAAATACCTCCTCAAGGTGACTTCATCATGTGACTCACACATGCTGCTAATAACATACGCACGTCAATGTCCTTGGTGTTCTTCATTAGCTCCGAGGAGATTTGCTAGCGCTTCTTGCATGTTGAATCTATTCTGTGTTTTAGTTTGAACTGCTGTCAGAACAGTTTAAAAAAAACATTTTTCAACAATAGTCTGCTGGAATTTAGACAATTTGTAGAGTGTGTTTAATAAGCCTACTGCGGACACTCTCTGTTGTCTTTGTTCACGCCTGTCTCCGACACAGTGTGTGTCTCCATGAAGTGCTATCCACGTTTTACATAAACACCAGGGATGCTGTGATCAGGGCTTAATGCTGCAGATTCAGATGATTTTTGTTCTATTTGTGTTTAGTTTTCAAAAAACTGTCTCGACAGAAATGGCTTAGATACAGTACAACTGTTCAAGTATCCTTAAAAAGTCACTTTTCTATAAAAGGGGACTTTACTGAGCAGAAATAGTCACATTTAGACATTTCTGACTGTGTTTGTTCAGGCATAGCGGCGGCCACCATGTTTATGCCAGATAAACTAACAGAAGTGTCCGAGTCCCAGCTGAGGGTGGCGTTTGATGGTGACGCCGTTCTCTTCTCTGACGAGTCAGAGCGCATCTTCAAGGCCCACGGGCTGGACAAATTCTTCGAACATGAGCGTGAAAATGAGGACACACTACTGGATCATGTATGTGCTTGTGA